>NC_052051.1:2979447-3279447 GCF_903992535.2 Arvicola amphibius
GGCCTTGAGCAGGGCTGAGGGTAGCCAGGGCTCCTGCAAACCTTACCAACTCCTTGTGATCCAAGGCTGCTGGCTCTAGAGCACCCTCCCAGCAGCAAGCTCTGGAGCTCAGTGTGTCTCAAAGTCTTTAGGAAAATGGTGTCTTGTAGGGCTGTGTTTTCCCTGGGAACATAAGTTTGCATCTGTGGACAAGCCATGCACCCTGTGGGGCCTTCAGTGGAAACCTGGCATCAAGATGTGATACCTTGAGAATGTCTTTTTTAAGGGAAACCAAAGCCACAGCTCTGTTTTTCCGTTATTTCTCTCATATAGGTTTTTATTCTGTATCTGAAGCGAGGCTCGAGCTGGCACTCCCCCTCCCCCCACTTCCCAGCTGTGGCAACAGCAGGCAGATGCGAGTGTGCCAGCTGCTTACCTTGTTACTGGGACAAAACCAACAAAGGAAGAGTTCGTCTGGGCTCACAGCTCCGTGGGGAAGCCCAGCCCAGAAGGGTGGGCAGAGCTACAGCAGCTTCAGTCATCCCGTCGCACTGTCTCAACAGTCAGGAAGAAGAGAGAGATGAACTGGGCGCTCAGGAGCCTTCCTCCACTTTTTGCAGTCCCAGTCTATGGGATGATGTACCCCACATGCAGGGCGGGTCCTCCCATCTCAACCAACCTGATCTAGGTAATGCCTCATGCTCAGGGGTCTCCCTCTACAACCTATCTAGGAGACAGTCGACAGTAACGGTCACAGCGCCATTTCCTTGCTGATTCCAGAGCCATTTCCAAGGTTGTCCTCCCGGGTCTTCTGTTCATCTAGATGTCCTTCCCACACACCTAGCGTGAGAAGACACATGCTCGGCCTGTAGCCATGCCTTGAGAGCAGTTGTTAATGACATCCCATTAAGATTGTGGCAACAGCAAGCCGTGTTCTCATGTGACATTACCAGAGCGTTGTCGTCACGTGACTGCCGTCCCTGAACCACTGCTGTCATCCTTCCCCCCTTCACTACTTTTATCTGCCGTGTTTCTTATCTTGTATTTTATTGGCACTGACTCAGCAAGATGAGCACATGTTACAAATGGTGTCAACAAAGGATAGGAAAGATCAGAAGACATCAGGAAAGGGTAGGGAAGCAATCACCTTCATCACCCTGCCCTCAGCAGAGGCCACCCACAGGGTGAGGTGAAGTGGGGCTGACTTGATTCCAAGGCACATTTAATTAGTTGCCATCAACTACCCACCCTCTTCCCTTGCTCGCTTCTTTCTCTAGCCTCGCTGAACCATTGTTGAGATCGGCATGGATGCTTGACCCCGATCACCCACTGTAGAGAGGAAAGCCGGCTCTGCCAACATGGCTGCTCTTTAGTTTACCATGTGAAAAATTCAGCGTCAAAATCAAAATAATTGTTCCCTTTGTGACCCGAGGGTGTCCCTTCTTCAAGATCACCCCACGCCTGACCTTCATCGGACCTTTAGTTAAAAGCGGGACTTGTTCTCGATGCTGGTCCGTGCTGGCTTCTCCTGCTGTCAGGTGTACTTTTCAGGCCCTGGAGCTGGCCGTGCTTGTGTGTTTCCCTCTTGCTTGCGTTGCTTGGGGTGTACACTACAGCCCGACTGCATCACCTTTGACTGCGGTGTCATCAAAGGGAGGAACATGCCACATAGGAATTTTTTGTTCTAGCCTGTCGCACAGGGGCAGCTCAATCTGTGGCCACTGGTGGGAGTGGAGATGAGAGGCAGGAAAGGCCCTGACCTGCTTGTTCTCGCTTCCCCAGGGCTGACCGAGCTTCTCTGCAGCCCAGCACTCGGGCCGATATGGTTCTCACTTGGGGCATGAGCTAAGGTGACATGACAGCATCCAATCTTTGTTGTCATAAGGAGGCGCCTACAGACCCTGGAGCCCAGTTCATCATGCTGGGGACACTGCTTTTCATTAGTCTCAACGGTGACCTTCTCCGACTCTCTCACTCCAGAGAGCGCCCCTGCTTACCACTCCTGCATTGTGAGATGTCTTTGATGTCTGTATACAGCGCTGTCTCAGAAAGAAAGGAGCAGGAAACCCGAGAGCTAACGGAAAAGGCCAGAGAGGCCGTGACTGAGGTTTCCTCCAGTGCTTCTCATCATGTTGTCCTACCCCCAGAGTCAGGGACAGTGACATGTGACGTCTGGTAGTGGCACTAAGAACACAGACCCGTTCGACTGGCGAAGGCTAATGCTGAGTGACTCAAGAATGATGGGGCCTATGCACAGGGAAAGGCCTGCAGACTGGTTGACTGGGATCAACCCTGGACAAATAACCTTCTGAACAGGTGACTCTCACAGCCCTGGGTCCCCCTATCTGCTCTGAGGCCATTTGGTTTTTTCTTGATGAATGTGTACTGGGAGAAGAAGGGGATGATCCCAGTCCCATTGCTGTGATTTTCTCAACATTCCAGAGGGCACTGAACACCTTGTGTCATCGCAGACAGAGATGGGAGGCTGCGTGAGTCGGCCCACACTGTGGTTGGTCACACGTGGGAAAACCTACACATTCAAGACTGATAGCCACACCACGGTTGGTCACATGTGGGAAAGCCTGCATGTTCAAATCTGAGAGCCACACCAGGCTGTCTTCATTGCAGGCTATCATTTGCCTTTCTCCTCTTTCTTTCACCAAAGTACTCTGCAGATAAATGACTGCCTCTGCCTTCATGTCTCTGTCATGTCCCTGGTACACTCCATGCTTTATGTCAGGCACCCCAAAAAGGTATCTTTAGCTCCACTTAACAAGTAGGGATACTGAGACATTGAAAATCAGATAATTTTACAATCCAGATGATGTGGGATTTCCCTCTGTAACCTGTAATAAAGAAAACTGTCTTGGGCCTGAGCAGGGAACAGAGTTAGGTGGGGAAGACTAAACTGAATGCTGGGAGAAAGGAGGTGGAGTCAGGGAGAAGCCATATAGCTCCACTGGAGCTGGACGGAAATTTAGTCAGTAAGCCTCAGCCACATGGTGATACACAGATTAATAGGAATGGGTTAAATTAATATATAAGAGTTAGCCAACAAGAAGCTAGAGCTAGGGCTGGAGAGATGGCTCAGTGGTTAAGAGCACTGCTTGCTCATCTAAAGGTCCTGAGTTCAATTCCCAGCAACTACATGGTGGCTTATAATCATCTGTAATGAGATCTGGTGCCCTCTTCTGGCCTGCAGGCATGCATGTAGGCAGAATAGTGTATATACAATAAATACATAAATCTTAAAAAAAAAGAAGCTAGAGCTAATGGGCTAAGCAGTGATGTAATTAATACAGTTTCTGCATGATTATTTTGGGGTTGAGACCAAGTAACCTCCATACAACACAACATCCAGATCAGTAAGCCAGGAAATTCTAGGGCATTTCCAAGGTACATTTGGGCTCTATGTACTGAACCCTTTGCTGGTACTGCCTGGGCTCTTTCAAAATGTGGGCTGATTAGAGGGGTGTTGGAGGAAGCAGCTTGTTCTACCTGGCTGCCTGGCCAGTTTAGATCTGAAATAATCACACAGAAGCCATATTTAAATCACTGCTTGGCCCAGCAGCTCTAGCTTCTTATTTGCTCACTCTTATATATTAATTTAACCCATCTCCATTTGTCTGTGTATTGCCACAGGGCTATGGCTTACCGGGTAAAGTTTCGGCATGTCTGTCTCCATCGGAGGCTACATGGCTTCTCTCTCACCCTGCCTCCTTTCTCCATGCATTCACTTTAGTTTTTCCCACCTAGCTTTGTCCTTTTGCCCTATCACATGACAAGACAGTTTCTTTATTCATTAACCAATAAAAGCAACACATAGACAGAAGGACCTCCCACACCACACGGGAACACAGATGGAAGCTACAGATGGAAGACTGGTTCTTGGGAAGAGGGCTCTAAAAGAAAAAGAATGGAAACCTCTCCTAAGTGACGTTCAACCCTATCTCCAATGAGTTATTGACCTTGTCATCAGAGTAAGACTTGACATAGCTGTAGAGATGATTATGAGGTCTCCGATCCTTCTAAATCTGAGGAAAGAGGAGACTGCAGTGCATGTACTTCGACCAGTGCACAGACGGAGGCTTTTGGATCTGACTTGGTTTATGCTGATGCATCTCCAGATGGACCCAGAGGAGCCTCCACTCTCAGCTTCCCCATGGGAAACCAGCTCTGGATCACTGCTACTGTTTAGAAAAGGAGGTCAAGCCCTAAGCTGAGAGAATGAAAATATTAGAGATGCTGAAGGATTTTCCTGTTAAGCGGCGACTGACTCACATGCTCTTCTAATGAGCTTCCAGGAGGGAGGCAGAGCTGAAGCCATCTCCAACCCCCACGCACAGGCACCAGGTGGCCACACAGGGAGAGCATCGGTCACACTGAAATCCGTTAGCAAACATTTCGTGCAGTCTGTATGACTTCACTTTCTCAGCCTCCTCCTTGGAGGGTCTGTCCAGCCTTCTCCAGCACAACTTTCTAATTGCCACAAGCTCTTGCTGTCGAGAACAGCAAGTACACAGTGGGCACTCAATACATGCACGCCAAATGAATTGTGCTTATTGCATTGTTCAGAGCTGTCTGTTATTGATTGTTCATCCTCAAGAAGTGAGGATGAGCAGCTTTATTAAGAGCTCCACAATATTTGAAGAAATTCCTGTCTCCCTTTAGGGTTGAATTTCACCACAAGTAATAAAGCTGTTTAAACCAGTAGCTGAATTGAAGAATGGTTTTCCCAGCTGGGTAGAAGCCAATACCGGGTGCGCTCTCTGCGTGGGCTCTCTGGTTGCTGGGAAGTTCTGGGAAAACAGCATTGTTCTAGTTTGTTCTGTTGTTGTGATGAACACAATGACGAAAACAACCGAGGTGAGGAAAAGGTTCATTTCATCTTACACTTCTGTGTCATAGTTCATCACCGAGGGAAGTTGGGGCAGGAGCTCAAGATGGAACTTGAGGCAGAAACCATGGAGGAAGGCTGCTTGCTGGTTTACTCATGAACTCAAGCTTAGCTAGATTTTTCTAACAGCCCAGGGCCCAGGGAATGGTGCCACCTGCAGAGAGCTGAGCCTAGTTAACAATCAAGAGGATCCCTACAGACTGACTTGCCCACAGGTTGATAGGATCTAAGCAATCCCTTCCTTTAAATGCCTTTCTCGGGTGACTGCAGGTTGTGTCAAGTTGATAGTTAAAGCCAACCAGGACAAACACAAAGAGGAAGAGGTGGTCCTGCTTTGATGAGGCTCTCCCCAGTTCCTCTCTGAGAATCCTCTTCTGTGCTCCAAACTGAATCTTGCTTCCTCCGCCCAGATTGTGCTCTAGAACACTGCATCTGTCCCATTCTTGGGGACACACGTATTTGTGAGCTTGTGTAAGGCCTAAGGTCTGCGGTGATATCCATGGCTCAATCCCAACCCACAGAATAATTTCCTATGATCTAAGAGCTAAGGATGCTTTGACAGCTTCGTTGGACCCCACATTGTAGTTTTAGACATATAGAGTAATTGAACAGGTAGTTTATAAAAACCTAAATAAACAGCCTTATTTCCCACATGGGCCATACCCATGTTTTTCTCTATTAATATATTTGTGCGTTAAAACAAATCAAGCAATAAATATTACTACCTTTTTGACTAAACAGCATCCACAGTTTACATAAATGTTGGTTCCCTGCAGTGCAATCCACAGGATTTAACAAATGGATACTGGCAGAGTCCACAGCTGTAACCCCACACAACAGTACCATCATTTGCAATACTGTGATTCATTTACTTAAAACCAGGGGCAAAAAAACGCTGAAGGTATGTGAAAATCCCACGAATCAGAATCTCAAGAGCCATGATTTTACTGGATCCCCTGTTCATGCACTGTCTTAGTTGAGGCATCTATTGTTGTGATAAAACACCATAACCAAAAAGAAGCTGGGGAAAAAAGGATTTATTTGGCTTATACTTCAGTATTGCTATTGATCATTAAATGAAGTCAGGACAGGAACTCAAACAGGGCAGGACCTTAGAGGTAGGAATTGATGTAGAGGTCATGGAGGGGTGTTGATTACTAGCTTGCTTCCCCTGGTTTGCTCAGCCTGTTTTCTTATATAACTAAGATCCACCAGTCCAGGAATGGAACCACCCACAATGGGCTGGATCCTCCCCCATCAATAATGAAGAAAAGGCCTTACATCCAGATCTTATGAGGCATTTTACTCAATTAAGTTTCCCTCTTTTCAGATAACTCCAGTTTGTGTGTCAAGTTGACATAAGACATGCCCTGAGCTTGGCCGTTTGCTCACAACAGGCTGAAGTCGACCTGCAAGACCAACCAGGTCCTTTACTCTCTTGGCTGATAGAGAACAATTGTCTAGCCCATCACTGGTTCTGGAATTAAGATAGTCCCTCTGGCACTCAGTGGTGTAACATGGTCGTAGTCACTTGTCTCTATGTCCTGAAATATTTAACATGCAAAGTAGCTCTCAGAAGTGCTGGCAATTGCTTGGTCGTCAATATTTGCCAGGATCCTCCAGCCCCTTTCACCATTGTTTCCTCTGACGATTAGTTATTATCTATGTCTTGATGTTTTTCAGTTAGCAACATTCTGGTAGGAGATTAACACGGAGTCTTCCCCTAGGTCAGGAGGTCATTCCTGAGCCCTTGGAGCATCCTGCCTGAGGAAGACAATGTTTTGTTGACATTGGGACCATGGGCCATCCAATATCAGCCCAACCTCTGGAGATGCTGGAGATGAAGGTCAGCCCTGCCTATGAGATGGATCCCTGGTCAGTAGTCTAGACATCAAGGCTCAGGGAGCTTCCCTAGTTGGTGACATACGTGTGTGTTGTCACACATGACTGCTGGAGAAATGAGGGGTGGAGTCCTCATGGCTCCACAAGGAGAGAACCACCGACCGCTGGACCTGGAGTCTTCCCCTGCCTGACTTTCCTGTGCCTCTGCTGTGAGGAGCCCCAGGCAGGAGAGTAGCTGTGGCTCATCAAACACAGACCAGCCTCCCAGATGTCACTGTGCATAAATACATTTACAACAAAGTTTTCAAGATGTCAAGGTTTGGGGTACAGTCTCTGGAGGATGGGTAAGAAACTTAGAATACCCCTTTGTTTTCAGGATTTTCTCAAACTGTGTGCTGCTGCCTCTGCTTAGGGGTATGTCAATCAAATGTGAACTCAATCAAATGTTGGCAGCCATTCTTTGGGTGAGTGAGAGGAATTCTCAAACACATGGACCCTTCTTGACCATGGATGTCAAGAACATGTGCCCTCCCCAACATGAGCTTCCTCTTCTCCCACCAGCTACTTCTGCTAGCTGTATTGAGTAGTGGGCTTTCTTCCTGCCCTTACATTGTTTTATTTCTGCCTCTGCTTTCCTGCAGTAGACATTTCCAATCTCTTTTAAAACTGAAGAAACAAGGCCAAGCAAAGTTGAGTGTCCGCCCTAAATTCCAAGGTCAACCCCGTCTGCACCAGAGAAATTGAGAGCGGAGCTGGTGTGGCCAGGCAGGGCTTGTTTGCTTGTTTTATTATTTTTTTTTTCTTTTTCAACTGTAGATTAAGTCCCACCATTTCTAGCTGTCTCTTGAATAAGAAACAAACTTCAGTCTTTTTTAGCAAAGGTTTATTTTGAACAAGTGTGACAGAGAAAAGAAGTTTCAAATGAGGTTTCCAGGTTCGCATTTGAAGAGGTTTGGAAAAGCAAGATAAAAATACAAGGTTTTCAGTTCCAATTAGAACTGGATGTTAGCATGGATCGGTATCAGGTCACCGTGACCCATAAAACTCGGCTCCTCCCTTCTCAGGAAGCCTTTCTGTGCATGTTGCCTGTGCTGACAAGGATTTTTTTTCTTTTTTAAAGCCAGGAAAATGCAAAGGAGCCCAAATCTCATTTGGGGTCATTTCCCCCACTTTGTGCATGAGGAACGGCAATGGGTGAGAGTGTCATTTTACTGCGCGCTCTCTGTCCCAGCCTCAGAAAAGAGTGGGACTGCCAGGAAGAGTGCCAGGCTCCTAGACACCACCGAGTACAGCCTAGGGCTTGGGGTGTGGGACACTTACTCAAGGTATTTTTCAAAACTCACAACAAAGGGCGTTAGTTTCTGGATTTGGCCCCTCAAATTTGGCCCAGCAAGAAAGGACTAGTGACATACTCTGGGAGTGAAGAAGCCAATTAACAACCTGGGCTTGATCCCTGGGCTCCAAACGGTGAAAGGACAGAGCTCATTTTTGAAAACTGACAGGCACAAGTGCGCGCTCTCTCTCTCTTTCTGTCTTTCTGTCTCTGTCTCTGTCTCTCTGTCTCTCTCTCTCACACACACACACTCACACACACAATCACAAATAGACACAGAGACACTTTACATGCATACACACACAGACACAGTGACACACTGACATGCATACACCCACATTCACACACACAGACTCATGGACAAGCATATTCACACACATAAACACATTCACACACACACATACAAACACAGACACACATACTCTCACACATACACATTCTCACATACACATTCACACTCATGCACACACCCAGGCAAACACAGATACACACAGATGCACACGCACATTCGCACACACACACAACATGGCAGAACGAACTAAGACCACTAATCTGGGTTTGTTCATAGACAGCCTTAGTTTTCATCCGGAAATATTCTTCTGCTTTGTGTTTACCTTGTTATTTTAAACTCTTGCCCAAACGTGCCTACATCTGGGCTGTTTTGAAGGAGAAGCTTATTGGCTTGTAGGCTCAGCTCTTTACCACGGCTCCATCGATGGTTACGTAATTACCTCATTTGGCAGTCATTTGCTAGCTCTGTACGTCATAGGGAACACCACAGTCCACCTCAGAGTCTGCCATCCAGGGATAATGCTACCTATCCTTGACTCTCCCACCAGTGTTTCAGCTTCTGGGCAGAAAAGTTTGAGAAGCCGACTTGGGAAGGATGTTGTGATGCCCGTCGTCACCCCCATTGCTTAATTTGGTTTAGGACTAGAGAGGGACCTGAAGAATTGCAAATGGATTCTCACATTTAAGGGATTACACCCTCAGGGCGGGGGAGATGGTTCCATTGTCAATGTACTTGTTGTCCAGGCACCCACATAAAAGACGGGTGTGGCAGGACACGCCTGTATTCCCAGCACTGGGGATGCAGAACGGGGATGGCCAGGGTTTGTCGGCCTACGCAGGGAGCAGCAAGTTCAGTGAGAGACCTTGCCTCACAAAACAAGTTAGACAGATAGCAGTCAATGCAGGATGACACCTGCTGTCCAGCCTCTGGCCTTGACATGTTCTCACACATGGCTGTACAAGATATTGTATCCTTCAAATGTGACAGGGAACCTGGCAGCCTTGGTTTGAATTGGGAATGCCTCTAAAGGTTGTGTCCTCATGGCTCAGTTCCCAGCTGAGGTACAAGGAAGAAGGTGGAATGCCAGGCAATTGGGGCCCAGTAGTAAAATATTAGACCATTCTCTCTCTGTCTCTGTCTCTCTCTGTCTCTCTGTCTCTGTCTCTCTCCTCTCTCTCTCTGTCTCTCTCTGTCTCTCTCTCTCTCTCTCTCTCTCTCTCTCTCTCTCTCTCTCTCTCTCTCTCTCTCTCTCTCTCTCTCTCTCTCTCTCTCTCTCTCTTCTTTAGGGTGGTGAATGAGCTATGCCATACACATACACTCCCACCATGATATTCTGCCTGGACTGAAAGCTTTGCCATCTTAAACCAAAACAAACCTTCATAAACTGACCATCTCAGTTCATAGATTCTGTAGTTCATAGATATTCACCAGTAGTTTCTATAATCCGGGCACTTTGCTAGGCAAATCTATGATCTCTCCGGGAAGACTGATGATAAGATTAAAAGTCCTAAGTGTGCCCAAACGTTCTGAGAACTCAGAGTGCAGAAAGGATGGGCACCCTGCTGAGCAGCTGTAGCTGTGGCAGTAGACACGGTGACTTAGGCTCTTCCCGCCTGATTCCAGAGAGGAAACCAGGATTCCGGATGGCCCGAACGGAACCACCTTGCCTCCCTCCTGCAGCACCAGAGCCAGCAGCCCGTGCTGAGGCCAAACCCATCCTTTGTGGCAAGGAGAGTGAGGATATAGACAGACATGTTGGATGCATCATCTCTGCCCGGGCGTCACCGGGAAGTACCCCAGCCGCACACAGCCTGCTGACGCACGGCAGCTACTGACGCGCGGCACGCTGCCAGTCTCACCTTCAGCAGAGGAGAGATGGATGACTGCAATGTAAGCCCAGCAACCTCCAGGCCCTGCCGCCCGCCATCAGATGCCCTTCCACACAGAAATAATCTTTCGGGACAGGAGAGCATCCCACCAGCTGCATGAGGAGGATTAAATCTCTGCGATAGAGAAATGATTCACGCTACAATAAAGCCAAACAAAACCTAATTGGGTGGGGTGAGACCCCCCAGAAATTATGTTCACAGTGAAATACAGATGAGAACTAATTACCCCGGGGCAGTGTTCCATTTAGGTAGAATTCTACAGTCAATTAGTATTCCATTTAATTGTACAATTAATGAACACATAAATTAAATTCATAGTTTATTTCTACCACTAAATTACTTATTTGAAATGCTTCTTTGGAAAAAATAAGAAACTCAAAGCACACGTTATTAAAATGACTTAGCAGTGTGCATTCTGGGCTGGTTTTAATTGTAAAACAATCCATCTGCCACTGGCTGGATGCTGCCTGTCTTATGGGGAATTAGATAATTTAATTTCATCTTATCTAGTGGGCAGGTAAGCATCACACTGGCTAACACAGAATCTTCCAGGCAGACTTCAGGACTTCAGCAGGCAGATTGCACATCAGCCCTCACCCAGGGAGGCAATGCTCAGAGTAGAGGTTTTGACAGAGTCCACTGGGAGACACAGCCACAGTGAACACACATATAGCTCACTTCTGGATCCCCAGCTTCCCAACTTTCCTGGGCCTCACTCTGATCTGCACAGGAGTTGAAGTAATAACAGCAAACCAATCTCTGGGAGTGTAGCACCCACAGCTCACTGGGAGATCCCACCATGGAAACATCTAGAAGCAGGCAAATGGTGGCCCTCATCTGTGTCCATACAAGACCCCTTTAGTGAGCTCTGATGTTACTGCTTGTGGCCTCCTGGGAACCTCCAGGAGACATATCAGAGCAGAGTTGGCTCTCACCCAGTTGCTAAGGCACAAAAGCCCTTGATGTTTAAGAGTTAGGGATGTCCTGTGTCTAGGAGTCAGGGCTTTTCTGTACCCTGGGTGTTGTACAGCAGAGGAGGCCAAGGTCTTGCAGAATCAGTGAGGTAACCGAGTTCATCAGACCTGATATTAGTTTGGACAACATATTATTTCTCCATTCCTTGACCATGGATGGAAAGGCAATATGAGAACTGGGGCCATGGAGCCCAGTGGGTTTCCTCGGAGTAAATAATAAGGCTATGATGAATTAGAATCGTTTTGGTCTTTGTAAGGATGTGCGACTATGTCTGAATGGTGTCAGAAAGCAAACATGCCAGCAACCCAAATGATGACGGTGACTATGCAGGCCAGGTCCCCAAGGGCTTGTTGGAGCAATGTGGGAGTAACATGACTGCGGAGCCCCTCTACACTAGTGCTTCTGATTTGAAAGGTGGAGGTTTGTTCCTTTTGGTCTGCTTCTTAACTGTGGGCAGGAGGAGCCAACCAAGTAAACAGAAACCAACGTGTACACTGTCCTTGGAGCAAAAGTCTTAGGACATCTCCGAGTGCTTAAAACAAAGTATAAGCCTAGGCAGGCTGTACTTAAGGTGGTGCTCACAGCAGGGAGAGATGGTACTCAGTCTACTGAAGCAGAAGGCAGGGCACTAAGAACCAGGGGACCTAGTGGAGGAGACTGGGGGACATCAGAGGAAGCAAGAGCTGACTAGAGGGATGTGCCCTGGGCACTGAGTGACTCTGAAGCATGCCAGTGCTTTCCTCTGTGACCTGTCTGTGGTGACTCAGGGCACTGGTCAGTGTGAAGCCCTGGGCCTGCAATGCGTGGCCTAGTGCATGCATCTACAGAGATGCAGACACTGGGAGAAGGCACACTGTCTCCTTTCTCTGTAACCTTCTGCAGAGGTTTCTCCATGTACACTCCATGAACTTAAAGGGAGCTGTGGGTTATCTAGCCATCCTTTATGGGCTATGGGATGCTAGCTGGTGACATGGAGACACTGCTCCATGCACTAAGCATAGCACTCATTTCTTGGAACAATTGAATCCTGTTGACTGAGATTTCTGTACTGCCCGGTTCCTGCAGTGGTTAAGTCCCAAAGAAATCACACAGAGGTCTACATTAATTATAAATTGATTGGCTTAGTATCTCAGGCTTCTTATTAACTCTTATAACTTATATTAGCCCATAATTCTTGTGTGTGTTAGCCACGTGGCTTGGTAGCTTTTTCAGTGGGGCAGTCACATCTTGCATCCTCTGCATCTGGGTCACACTGCACACTGAAACTTTCCTCTTTCCAGAATTTTCATTGCCCTGCCTCTACTTCCTGCCTGGCTACCGGGCCAATCAGCGTTTTATTAAAAAACAACGCAAGTGACAGGATAAAAGACCATTGTCCCACAGCACTTTCCTCCCCTTAAAAAAAAACAAGAACTCTGAATCTAATATCCTTTGTTTAGCTTTTCTCCTGACCGTTATCCATAACAACATGTAACTAATATTCCAAACAAAGAAAAATATCCATAGTCCATTTTTTGGGAATGTAAATGTAGTTTTCTAGGATACTTCTTGCTTGTTGAGGTGCTGATAATCTTACAGGGACCTAAAGAAAATTTAGAATTATGGTCAAGTCCTGACTGGAAAGTTCTGTGAGGCTTGATCATCTCAGGCAGAGGTCTTGAATCTGTTCTGAATGTAGAACTCAGACATCTGGGCCATCTGCTCCTACCAGAGATCTCTCAGGTGGTCTTCCTTGATCAAACCTGTTTTTTCTTAACTCAGAATGAATCCATAGCCTCTCATTTCCTGTGGAAACAAAAGCAAATCCTCTTCTCCAAGATAACATACCCCTTGACTTCAATTTTGAAGTCAAGGTATTTTCAAAGTACCTATCTTGGATTAATTCGGCATCATTTGTAAACAAAAGTCTTTTAGCAGCTGTTGCTCCTTCCTCAGCATACAAACAATTCAAAGAGAACATGATAACATACAGTATCCAGATTCTCTGTATATTTTTCATCTTCATGTGGCTTTATTTTTAACCTCTATTTCTTTTATTTTTACTTTTAATTTTTGGCTTCTTGAGACAGGGTTTCTCCGTATATCTTTGGCTGTCCTGGAACTCCATCTGTAAATCAGGCTGTTCTTGAACTCACAAAGATCTGCCTGCCTCTGCCTCCCAAGTGCTGGGATTAAAGGTGTGTGCCACCACACCCAACTACTCTCTCTTTTTTCTTTTCTTTTTTTAAAGGACTTTATCTGTTTTTCTTCAAGCCTACATATATTTTTAAACACACAGTAAACCATTTAGAGGTTTTTTTTTTTTTGGTCTTTGGATCTATCTTTACTGTTTATCTCTCTTTTTCTGACCACATGAGTCTTTAATTTCTTAAGTGATAAGGCTGGATCCAGCCCATTCTTTAGCTTTATTCTGAAAGTCTAGCCTCATGGCAGAGGTACTGGCTGGAGCCATGTTTATTGCCACAATTCTATGGCATTTTAAGGTCCCTGCCACCACCAAAAAGTATGCAGTTAGTTATTCACCAACAATATTCAAGTGTTTCATGGCAGGACCTCTTAAAAGAGCTGCAAAGTTTTGTAGCTAAAGCTGAGTCAGGAAGCCTCTCTTAAATGAGAGGGCTTGCCTCTAGCAAACAGAGCACACCTGAGAAAGTGCTGCTATCAATAAACTGTGCTTAACTCTATACTTTTCTGTCTAGAATTACTCCCCAAGCTCTCTCACACTTTATGTGGATGCAGTTGTCCATGTGGGCACCATTTGTTGACTGAGGTTTCTGTTCTGCCTGGTTCCTGTAGTTGTCAAGTCCCAAAGAAATCACACAGAGGTCTACATTAACTATAAACTGATTGGTCTAGTATCGCAGGCTTCTTATGAACTCTTATAACTTATATTAGCCCATAATTCTTGTGTGTGTTAGCCACATGGCTTGGTACCTTTTTCGGCGAGGCAATCACATCTTGCATCCTCTGCATCTGGGTCACGACTGCACACTGAAACTTCCCTCTTCCCAGAATTTTCATTGCCCTGCCTCTACTTCCTGCCTGGTTACTGGCCAATCAGTGTTTTATTAAAAATAATGCAAGTGGCAGGATTAAAGACAATTGTCCCACAGCAGAATCCATCAGTAAACCCCAGAACCGTAAATTCTCAGCCATGATCTCAGCAGTCACTGGGCCAGTCCTGTGATTAGATGCCTCTTACCAATCTCCAGGTCAGGAATCTTATTGACACTTCAGTTCAGCTCAAATTATAATGGGATAAATCACCGGCCAGCCGCTATCCTTGTTTATTGAATTTTGTATGATCCATTTAATTTAGGCCCTCCCATCTCTGAAGGTGAAGCCTATCGAAAATCCGTCTCTTTATCCTCTTGTGGCCTAATTTATGTTTTTCCCTTTACCTCCTCCACCTGCCTTATTGCTGCCATCACCTCCAAGGGTCCGGCTGGCAGAAGGAGGGCCTGGGAAGATTAACTTCCTTAATGCTTTATTTGGTGTTCTATCTAGCCTAGCAGATGTATGCCTATCTCTGCATCTCCCTCCCCTGAGACTCTTCCTTGTGGTCAGCAATACATTACTCATGCTAACTCAAAAAAGAAAAGAAAAAGAAAACCACTAAAAAAAGACAAACAAATTCACAACCAATACCAAACAATGACAAAAACAGATCCTGACTTCCTACTCTGGATTCTGATTTTTTTTTTTAATAGGACGCTTAAGGAATAGGATGGTGGAGGGGAGCTTGGAGAGATATTTTGGTAAAGTGGCACTCAGTGTAGGATCCTAGTTGCATCTTCAGCACCCATGTAAAAGTTGGGCTTGGTGGCATAGGCCTTTAATCCCAGTTCTGGGAAGGTGGACACAGGACAATCTCTGGAGATGGTCAGCCAGTCTCGCCTCACTGGTGAGTCCCAGGCTAATGAGAGGCCCTGTTTCGAGGGAAGTTGATGGCATTTCTCAGGGTAATACTTGAGGTTGTCCTCTGGCCTGCGCACACCCTTACACATACGTGTCTTCCTACATACACAGGAACATTCACATACACAAACAAATAACTCATTTAAAACCAGGCTCAGGCATTTAGATCTGAGGCCACACCCCTCACTGGCATATGATGGTTTGTGGGCAAAATAAAGTAAGCCTGGAAGGAAGCTGCAAATGAAGAAATAGCTAGAAGAAGGATGGATCCGGAGAAGGAGGACAGAAAGTCAGCCAAGAGAACTGGACTCAGACTCAGTACTGGGAGATGTGTGGACCCCGGGGAAGTCAGTAGAGAAAGGAAGGTGGGATGGCATTTTGGGAGGAGAAAGCACTATTTGAGGAAAGAGACAGACTACAGAGTGAATAATGCCAGAAATGCACCAGCAGACCCCACTGGGGAACCCAAAGCCCTGAAGTAAAGATGTAGGAGAAAGAAAATGAGCTTTGGGCATAACTGGGTGGAAGTCTCATCGTTGCTCACCACAGACCTTTGCTTAGCAACAACATAGACCCCATAGCTTGAGCCCTGTCTTGAAACCCTGGGGATCACACAAGAGACTGTTTGGGAGATGCCAATAAACTTGGTGCCTGATGCCTGGAGGAAGGAAATTTCCGGGCAGATAGGGGTCACCAGGATCTAGAAGGGACCTTCCAGGATGCTGGTGAGACATTCCACCGTCATTCAGTCTTGAGCTCAGGAGTCATGGGGCCCAACCTACCCCTGGGCCTATGCTGGTATATGCTGACTAATGCTGACTCATGCATCATAGATGGCCAGTGTCAGTGAGAGCCCTAATTAAGCCTTACCTGAGCAGGTCCCTTACTGAGTCTTTGCAGCATAGCCTGCCCCATCTTGGTCTTTCTGATTAGAGAGTCTCTCATCACCATTCCATCCTGCCCTGTTAATCATGCTAAAATACTGACGTGGGGTGTTCTCTTTGACTCCTGAGTAGGCACATGGTCAGTCAGGGTTCACATCCGCAAGGAAGCTGTTTGGAGCAGACTCCGTCTGCTCAGTTCTGACCCAACAACACTGACATTTGTCTACAGAGGTGTCTGAAGGCAACCGCATGCATTGGAGGAAACTAAAGAAAGTGGAATTTCTGGGAAAGATTACCAGGAGAAAACTAAAGAGATAGTTATTTAGTATTTTGGGGCTGGAGAAATGGCTTGGTGGTTAAGAGCACTGACTGCTCTTGCAAAGGACCTAAGTTCAGGTCAGTACCCACATGGTGGCTCACAACTGCCTGTAACTCTGGTACCAGGGAGTCTTATGGCTCCTTCTAACCTTGAAGGTGCTGCACAAACACTCCTGTACATAAGCTAAGAACAAATACATCCTTAAAATAAGTAATTATCACTTCAAAATATTGTGGTTTTCAGCCTTCTCTGTGAAATACGTTTAAAAAGTGAAGAATGTGAAATCATTAAATAATTAACAAGCGAAAGCCTTATCTAACTGTACTTGAGCACTGTGCTGGGTTCAGTACGTTCCCCAGAGGGGCTTGGATGATGGTTCAGTGGAGAAAGAGCTTGCTGACCAGGCATGAGGGGCTGAGTTTGATTCCCATGATCCACATAAGAAGCCGGTAGTGTGAAGGATAAGGCACAGGGACTCACTGGTGAGGCAGCCCAGGATAGACCCAATCCTAAAAGGCAAGAAGAATGACATCCGAGGAACAACATTGAGGTAGGGAGGTTGACCTCTGGCTTCCACATGCACAGGGCACATTTGTGAACATGCACTTGTACACAGCTGTGCACCCAGGCAAAAGTTCAATTCTGATGCAGCAGTGTAGGGTGGTGGGACCTTACAGAGGGCTGGACTCTCTGCATCGATTCACGCGTTCATCACGATTGTAGAGTGGTCTCTTGATGAAAAGATGTATCTAGCCACCTCCCCTCTCTCTTGACCTCCAGCCTTCTTCCTCTGCTGAGGGATGGGGAGGCACACAGGCCAGGCAAGTGTGGTTCCTCAGCAGTGAGCCTCCAGTTCCAGGCAGAAGACGTGGAATCTTCCCTCCCATCCTCTCCCCTCCCTTCTCTCGCCTCATCTCTCCCCCTTCCCCTCTTCTCCCTTCCCTCCCCTCCTCTCACTGTGGCTTCTCTCCCCTCCTTCCTCTCTTCTCTCTTCTCTCCCCTCCTCTCCCCCCCTCCCCTTCTCTCCCCTCCTCTCCCCTGCCTCCCCTCCTCTCACTCCCCACTGTGGTCTCAGTTCAGGTTTTATCATAAATATCTTCTACCGATCAGCTTCAGCTGTCTTGTCAGGTCTGGTGCCAAATCCTTTGTCCCACAGTCAAGGCTGTTTCTCTTCCCCAGTTTTCTCATGGTCATCTTCTGAGGGGACAGTTACGTGTTTCCTCACCTCCAGATTTGAGGATCACACTAGGAATCCAAAATGAAAAAAAGCCAAACCTTAGTGTTCCCATCCCACACTGGCCTCCTTCCTGCTGTGCCCATCAGTAGACTTTAAGACCTGTTCAGAACTCCCTTGGACCACTACGGGCCTCCTGGGTTCTTCCCAGCTCATATCTCAAAACCTCTGAAAACAGAGCAACAGCCATGTGCTTGGGCCTACCTGGACCATCCATCTGGACCAGGGATCACCGCATCCCTGTGAACTTTACAGAGTAGACATTGGTGCCAGGAAGGATCCACATGACCTCAGCCAAACAGCTCCCAAAGGAGACAGCCCACTTCCTGAGGAGGCTTTTCTCCTGAGGGCTCATCTGTCTTCCCACCCACTGGGTGCTGCCTCAGTCCTGTCTTCAAGCCAGCAACATTTTGCTCTGAGAAGCTATGTCTTAGCATCCCCAGAGCAAGAGTCTGAGAAGTTATTGGGATGTCTGCACCCTCTACTTTACTTTCGGGGGCCATGCCTCTGATCATGAAAGACAGACAGGAAACTGGCTTGTAATTGTGTGGAAATCAGCCACCCCCACAATGCTGATTCCCCTAGAAGCTTGGATTTCAAATGGGAAAGGGAAAGAAAATCACCATGTTTGGGTTCTGTCTGTAAACAATTTTGTTGCTTTTCTTGATCATGCTTCCATCTCTGAATGTGCAGGAAACAACCTCCCAATGTGGGGAAGGAGAGAAGGGGAGAAGAAAGGGGGCTG
Source organism: Arvicola amphibius (assembly GCF_903992535.2). Classification (NCBI taxonomy): domain Eukaryota; kingdom Metazoa; phylum Chordata; class Mammalia; order Rodentia; family Cricetidae; genus Arvicola; species Arvicola amphibius. The sequence continues at coordinate 2,997,755 of NC_052051.1, forward strand.
TGTTGTGTTGTGGTTCTCAGGTCTGGTAGAATTGGACCAGTTTGCCTCATTGTCCCAGGAAGAGAAAGGCAAGCCTCATGCTGGGGTGCTTTCATCCTCTGTGGGGTCAACATAACAGCAGCCCAGTGGGGTATTGGGGAAGAAGCATAGAAGAATTCTTCCCCTCCTGGGCAGCTTTGAATTTGATTGACACCTTGGGGTGGAGCCTCCACTGCCTTCAGTTCTATAAGGGAGACAGGAAATGTACTAATTTCCTAGCCTGTCACTTCTGTGGCCCTGCCAAGGCTGAGGAGCCCAAACCCCAGCTTACCACTTGAGTCAGCTTAAGAGAGTTTGACCCCAGCCAGCTTTGGCAGCCACTGAGCCTAGACCAGGGCCCTAGACGAGGGTTTCCTTGTTTGCAGAAGTGGACTGAACCCAGTACCAATCCAGAACCTAAGTGTACCCTGGTCTTAGAGACAGGATTCCTTTCCCAGGGATGCTAGCTCAGTGCTGTTGTGAGTGGCAGACACTTCCTCAGGTATGATCCTGAAACCTGCCCCCTACCTGCACTGCTCTGGACACAGACATACACACACACACACACACACACACACACACACACACACACACACCACACATTACATAGCCTACAACTCAGATGAAAAGAGCAGCAGAAATTGCCTCTTGCCTTTAAAACTGGAACCTGTGGGGCTGGGTAGTTAGGAGCACTGGCTGCTCTTGCAGAAGACCAGGATTTAGTTTCCAGCACCCACATAGTGGCTCCCAGCAATCTGTAACCCCAGTTCCAGGGGAATCTATCCTCTCTTCTGGTCACTAAAATACTGCATGCACATTTGCTCATGTATTCATGCAGGCAAAGCAGTCCACACACATAAATAAAAATAAGTAAACATTTTTTAAAAAAACTTAAAATTGCCCTGTCCTGCACATACTGTAAAAACACTAACTTCTAAATCCACATTTAAAAAATCCTTGCAATCAGAGAAAGGACATAGGCATGCGCTCATATCCACGCATGAACTTTCTGGGTAATGTACAGGCTGTGATAATCAGAGAAAATACCGTATGTCTTGGCATGTACATCCTAAAGAGGGAAAAGGTTTACTTAGCTCATGGGTGCAATGCTGGGAGGGTAGAAACTCAAATCATGGTGGGCAGGAAACAATACAGCAGGTCGTCCATGGTAGGGAGAGAGAGAGAGGGGGGGGGGGCTTTGGAGGAGAATGGGGAATAGAGTCCAACATATGTATTTACTCAACAGCACAGTTCTCTTGGGACTGATTTTGTCCAATGTAAGGCAGATCAGACTACAGAGTTCTAAACATTATGGGTTTCCAAGTGTGTGTGTGTGTGTGTGTGTGTGTGTGCGCGCGCGCGCGTGCACGCGCGCGCGCACACATGCATGTGTAAGTCTGTGCAGAAAACCGTCTCCTGAGTGTCTGGATACACCCCTGAGGCTGAGAGCTGAAATGGGGAGGAGCTGGCATAAATGTGTGCAGCCTGAACATTTTAGACTCCAGGTCAAAAAACCACCAAACTGACTTCTAAGAAAATAGTTCAAATGAGAGTCAAAGGCAACAGATAGTTCAGAGTTGTCCTCCTGTGTACAAAAACCGTCACTGGAGGTCCTTGTGCCATGATTCATTGACAATGAGCCTAATGACAAACTCTGATCTTCAAGTTAGTCATGATGAGTGTTTGAAGTACCAATTTTCGGAAAGCTAGATAAGGAGGTGCGGGGTTGGCGGTTAGAATCACAGTCCGCGTAGACCTGAGCAGGCATTGATATTCATTCCTAGCCGTTATCAGTCTGACCTCTACGGAATGGTCTGGATTTATGGGAAGTGCATTAAGGAGTCTGATGGTCACTCTGGCACTCCATCCTGTGTGATAATTAACAGTTACCACCGCGCGCTAGAGAGCTCAGCTCAGAGGAGCTGGGGCGGAAGCTCGCTTACAGACCTGCGCTCAGGCAAAGCTTCACATGCACCTCCTCATCTAAATGGAAGGTGTCTGACCATCAACAATTCAGACACAGTAGACTGACTGTGTGTGAGTATGTGTGTGTGGCATTACACGCATGTAAATAAAAAGCAAACATGGAAATTCAAGTGCACTTGGGGATTGTATAATTGCTTATGCATATATGCTGTGAAATTTGCACACCTTAGAAGTTCCTGTCTTATTTTCCCTAGCTGCCATTTTGTCTGGTCTCCATCTGCTTCTAGGACAAACAGAGACGCGATACCAGGGCCCACTGAGCCACCTGTAGACAAGTGTGACCAGCTATCACACAGCAAAGTTATCGTGAGCTTAATCCACGGGACCCAGAGTGACAGTGGAATTAACATGTGGCTGTTTGGGACTGTACTAACTTCGTGTTCTCAGCTACACTCCACAGACATCAATGGACAAACCCTTTCTATTGAAGTACACATCTTTATCTTCACTTAGTGGAAAGAAGGGGACGTAGCAAGGTAAACCCGAGGTTCTCCATGGTTCTTTCAGAACAAAGCATCCATTGCTCATGTGGCCACACATCCATGCACACATACTCTTTTTCGTTTTAAAAGGCTTTATTCCAGCTTTTCAGTTTTGTGTCTGTATGTCCTTCTGTGTGTGGGTCTGTGCACGTGAGTACAAGTGTTGGTGACATCAGATCACCTGGTGCTGCAGTTCCAGGAGGTTGTGAGACACCTGCTGTGGACTCTGGGAACCAAATTCAAGCCCTCTGCCAAGCAATGCTCTTAACCTCTGAGTCCTTATTCCAGCTTCTCTACATACACTCTTTATGCAGTTAGTTACTACCCAGAAGGTTCCAGAAGTTGTTACTGGCTAGTGCTGGCATGGCATCTGTCATCCGGTTGTGCTGCCATGTCGGATATTGTCGGCACAGGAGTCCCTGCATAGTTACCACCTGGCTCTCGGGAAGGAAGCTCTTGGTGGCTGCCAGTGAGTTTTCACTGTGCTGTTAAAGGGATCTTTCTAAAGCTGTCTCTCTTAGTTAGGTTTTTTTTTTCTTTTTTCTTTTTTCTTTTTGGTTTTTCGAGACAGGGTTTCTCTGCAGCTTTTTTAGAGCCTGTCCTGGAACTAGCTCTTGTAGACCAGGCTGGCCTCGAACTCACAGAGATCCGCCTGCCTCTGCCTCCCAAGTGCTGGGATTAAAGGCGTGCGCCACCACCGCCCGGCTTAGTTAGGTTTTTATTACCGTGGAGAGACACCGTGACCACTGCAATTTGTATAAAGTAAAACATTTAATTGGAGTGGCTCCCTCAGAGTTCAGAGATTCAGTCTATTGTCATCATGGCAGAGAGCATGGCAGCATGCAGGCAGACATGGTACTGGAATAGCAACTGAGAGTCCTACATCTTGCAAGCAACAGGAAGTTGACTGAGACACTGGGTGGTATCCAGAGCATAGGAAACCTCAAAGCCCACCCCCACAATGACACACTTCCTCTAACAAGGCTATACTCACTCTAACAAAGCCACACTCCCTAGTAGTGCCACAATCTATGAAATTATGAGGGTCGATTACATTCAGACCACCACACTCTCAGAGGATGCCAAGTTCTTCCTTGTATTCACCTGGCCAAGCCCAAAGGAGTCAATACCAACTCTTTGATTTTACCTGCACCTTCACAACCAAGGGGATTTCATAGCTGAGATGCCTGGAGCAAAACAGCCATGGTATCAGGTTACAACAGAGAAGTGTGAGCTCACCTGAAGAACCTCCATGAGCCATATGGTTTCCATAGCAATGCAGCCAGGTAGTTCTCAAAGTGTGGTCCCCTAACCAAACAGCCTCATCATCACCCAGAATCAGAGCCTGGAGTTCTGACAGGTGTCAGGTAGTTTTTGACAGAGGTTCCCTGCAAGCTCCCTATAGCACTTCAAGGTTGTAGGGATGACTCTTTAGCTGCTTTGCTCTCTGAAGCAGGTATCCCAAAGATCCACCCTGGCTCAGGATAGAGCTTCCTCTCTCCCTAATCCTGGAAACCAGAGGAGGACTCATGCATCCCGTAGCTAGAGGAGGACCTCTGCATCCCCCTGGTCCTGCCAGCTTATAAGCACTCTGAGCAGCCTGACCCCATGCTCTGCCCTCATTTTCCTCCAGGGGTTAAATGATCCTTTCTCAGGAGTTGCCTAAGACCATGGGAAAACACAGATGTTTACATCACAATTCATAACAGTGGCAAAATTACAGTTATAAAGTAGCAAGGAAAATAATTTTATGGTTGGGAGTTACCACAACAGTGTTAGGAAGGTTGAGGACCCCTGCTCTAGGGCATAGAGCCCACGAAGAAGAGTTGTCTAGGGAGATGCTCATCAAGCTTAGCTAGGGAAGCAGTCAGAGACCACAGCAGCTATGGCAGAAGAAGGACAGCAGCAGAATTTGGAATTTTTTTTTTTTTTTTTTTTTTTTTTTTTTTGTTTTTCGAGACAGGGTTTCTCTGTAGCTTTGGAGCCTGTCCTGGAACTAGCTCTTGTAGACCAGGCTGGTCTCGAACTCACAGAGATCCGCCTGCCTCTGCCTCCCGAGTGCTGGGATTAAAGGCGTGCGCCACCCAGAATTTGGAATTTGGCAGTGCCCACGTGCTGCTGGTTTTGCAGGAGGCAGGATGAATGAGAGGGTCATGGAGGCTTGTGCCAAGGCACCAGTGAACTGTTGAGGCCAGGCAATGTGCCGCAGGGCTGGAGCCCCTGAGTGGGCTGTGCATGAGGCTGTGGAGTTGAATGAACCCCAGTGCAGTGGGGACCCAAGAATGGTGTAGAGGTTAGTCACGTAGGGCATCTTGGAAAGGTAAGGGCACTGAGTGAACCATCCTAACAGGGAAGCTGCAGGCAACAGAGCTGGAGGAGTCGGGGGTCACCAGAGCCTGAGGGAACTGGGAGAAAAACTAAGCTTGAGTCCTGGATGCCAGATCTGGGAGTATAGGACTTAGTGTTTGCCCTGCTGAATTTGATTCAGCTTCCATTGAATCTTTCTCATTATCATCTCATCCCTCTTTGTAAGAATGGAAACGTTTACTCTGTTTAAGTATATACTTTGTTTTTAGGTTTTTCTCTATTTTTTTTATTTTATGAGATCCCACTTTTCTAGCTGGCTTGGTACCACTGTCTCCCATCTTTAAATGTTTCTCTCTCTCACCTGCCTTGTATCCCAATGCCTGCTTCTCCTCTTCTAAGGCGGCCGCTGTGTTGCTCCCACAGCTTCACAGTCCTCGTTCTAAATCCCCAGGAACCTCTGGTCTTCTCCAAGGACAAGACCCAAGGGCAGCACTTTCTTCGGTGGAAACTGTCTGAATCATTTTTATGTCTATAGGCCATTCCACGCCACTGGTAATCAGAGTCCATCGAAACAGATGGCAGAACTGTCCCCAGCTAACAAAAATTTTACCACTTTTTTTTTTTTTTTTTTTTTTTGTCTTACCGGGCAAGAATGTATTTTTAGATAGTTCTGGGTCAGCATTTTCTGAACTTAGTTGGCCATGAAACATTTTTAAATTATAATATATTGATGGGACACCTAGAGGAGTTCATGAAATATAAATGCAGGTTGAGATTAAAGCAGACAGCACCCCAAAAGACCTCAAAGGTGAATTAATTGCTTAAAGAGATGCTGAAAATGTGACTCACTGGCCCCTCATTTGTCCATAGAACAATAAAGATTACAGAGATTTTTCTCATGCGGAAGTTAAAGAGAATAGCAAATCCACGTAGAGCCATGTGGCTCGTCTTTTTAACGCTTTTGACTTTTGCTAGGAAAGAGCATGTCCTCAGCTGTTTGATTCCACCTCCTCCTCAGGTCTGCTCGAAAGCACAGAACCGCCTGCAGTCAGGGTGGATGAGGTGCTGCTGCAGGCCTCCTCGGTGAGACACAGCCCCCAATCTCTTCCTATGTTTTATTTAGCTTCAGTGAGATACGGCAATTCTACGCCTTGATGGTGACAACCAATTATATGACATACCAATTATATGGTTTTTTTTTTTTTTCAGCGATTCTGAGCCACTGAGACAGGCCACTCCCTTAACCTTTCACCTTGGATAGTGCTTACCAATCTTCCTTGTAGTGATATCTTGTTTGTGTTTTAACTAATAAAGCTTGCCTGAAGGTCAGAGTGCAAAGTTAAGCCACTAGAGACCAGGCAGTGGTGGCACACACACTTCTAATCCCAGGACTCAGGAGAAAGAGGCAGATGGATCTCTGTGAGTTCAAGGCCACCCTGGGCTATACAAGATTGGATCTGTCTAAAAGAGAAACAGAGCTCACATAAAGGTGATCCCAGTACTTAGGATCACATGTCCTTGGAGACAGGGGTAGGAGAGAGGAATATAAAGTAGAAGGAGACCGGAGACAGTTGCAGTCTGAGGACAGGATCGTCCCTTCATTCTGAGCATTGGTAGAGGTAAAAGAACTCTCTAGTGGCTGGCCTCTCTGCTCTGATCTTCAGCATTAATCCCTATAACTGACTCTGGGTTTTTAGTATTAAGACCAACTAGGATCTGTGCTACACTTCTTTGAGCATTTTATTTTATTTCTTTTAAATCCCCTCCCCCCCCCCCCGTGTGTGTGTGTGTGTGTGTGTGTGTGTGTGTGTGTGTGTACACGGTGGTGCCTGCAGACCAAAGAAGGCCAATAGATTCCCAGGGAATGGTAGTTAGAGGCAGTTGTGTGCCAACTGAACATGGGTGCTGGAAACCAAACTTGCATCTTCTAGAAGAACAGGAATCCCTCAACTCCTGAGCCATCCCTCCAGGTTCTATCCTTGGTATTTTAAAAAGTAATTGACACAACTTCCTTTACCTGGAAGATTTTGTTTTATCTGTCAAACAGTTTGGGGTCCTTGAGAACCAAATGTCTGTCCTGTTATAAAGACTGTTGTTTCATAATCTGGCCTCTTTGACCCGAAGCCTACGGGGAGCCACTCTGTACCCTTTAAATATTGACACCTGTAAATGTTGACTGATGCCACACATAGAGGCTGGAACATTCATACAAAACATGCAGCGTGAAGCGTTGCTTGGTCACTCCTCTGTCTCAGCCTGAAGAGTAAGTGACATGTGCTGCTTGGATGCCAAGAGGTGTGGCCCTGGACATCCGGATGTCACTGGCTGAGGTGAAGAGCTAGGCTGTGCCCTCTAGAGAAACAAAGGAAAAGGGGATTCTTCCATATGTGCGCTGTCGAAAGATCCTCAAGAGTCCTAACATCGTTATAGGACATGCATTGTGTCTTTGACACACAATGCCTTTTGTGGACTTTTCTAGAAGATCATGGTAACAAAATCTACCCACTATAATATTGAAGAGAAAAAGGTAAAAAAAAAAAAAGCCACCATTTAAAATATTTATAAAAAACTTTTTATAATCCACAGTGGTGTCTAATAACCTACTGGGCTGCTCTAGGCTTCGGCCAGTCCACTCTACTCTGTGTGGGGTGATGCTTTGCTTAGCGCTGCCTGGTAAAGTTTGGCACAGGCTGCTTCCATCTTGCACTTAAAGTCTTTCCTCTCAGAAGACAAGAGCTGAGACCCCTGTAACTTGTAATCTAGGGTATCATATCTAGAGCAGGCCATGTTCCTGTGTGTGTGGAAGAATCCATCTCCTTGTTTCTAACTCCTCAAGAAACCCCAGGAGGCCACTGGCTTCTATCACATCTCCCTTTCCCAGGGGTAGGAAGACTCGCTGCAGAGGGATTACTTGATAGCTCTGACTGCGGCTGGGGGTGGTGAGCCCGCTCTCTGGAAGCTCTGTTTCCATCAGGCTCAGGCTACTTTTGAAGGCTGGCTATACCAATAGGCACAATGAAGAGATACATCAAAGATGCCTTGCTGGGATCTTCTCTATGGGTGCTGCTGGACAGTCAGAAGAGCTTGTTACCGCTGCGGGTGCAAACCTGTGGGTAGAAATCACACTGATTTTTCAGGGCTTGTCCTGAGCCAAGACTCTTGCTCCTGCACTGCCCTGAATCAGAAGAACGGCTCCTGGGCTCCTCCCAGAGAAGTTCCAAATCCCGTGTCTGTCTTGAAGACAGTGCCAATTCTGAGTCCTTGGAAGAGCTTTTCCTTTCCCCTCTGACTCTCACCTCCATGGGCTTTATCTGCCCCCATTCCTGAAGCTGGGGGACTGTACATCCTTCCCATTTTTCATCCCCCTCTCTCCCTAACTAAAAATCTTCAGCTTTAAATCCATATGTCTTTCCCTCTCCACAGCAGCACCCCCACACAGCACAGAGGAGAATAAAAGGCAGCTCCAGGAGGCCCTGAAGATTTGCCATCTACCCCGGACGTTCTCCTATCAAGACGTGCCTCATACCTACACTAGCCCTACAGAATTCTGTGATGCTTCCTGGGGTCAACAAGCAAAGCCCTCGGCAGGCATTGACTCCCACAGGGAAGACCGATGAATGAGAAAGCTGCTTCATGTCTAAAAATGAATGTCTTCAAGCCTGGACTGAAATTTTACACTTTTCTCCTGCACACACACGCACACAGAAGAGAATTAAAACAAGCATGCTCTCTTTCTATTTTGATTGTAAGTAGGAGAGACGGGATATTTAAAGTCTTGCCTGGTAGAGAAAGTTAGAGTAGGAAATGAGATGAGAAATGCCCCGGGGAAGATACCAGCTGGCACGTCACTGATGCCTCTACCTGTCACCTGCTCTGCCTGCTGTGGGGGATGGCGCTGCAGATGCCTTGCCAAACCTTCTTAGCTCAAGCGGTTCTGCCATACGCCTGAGAATCACATGCCCCCCGTCACTGTCGCTCAAGAGAGAGGAGACCAAGGCTCGGAGACTTCTGGTGACTTGCTCGGAGCGGCAAAGCCATAAGGTGGTGGATGCAGGACTGATGTAGACTTCGGCTTCCAAACATCAATGCTTCCTTCACAGAGACCAACACCAGCCCCTCTGGAGATGCCTGTTCTAGGCATGACGCGACACAATCATGCATGAAATGAAGGCACCCTGGGGGCCAATTTGGCCATCTCTGTGGTGGAGCCGCAAGCATATTTGAATTATTGGGGACCGTGCCCCACTCCTGTTGGCCTCAGAGGGAACTGAAGCAGAACTCACTCCCGGCATCCAGCGTCCAGTGGAGCCTTCACATAATTGTAGGTGGCAAGCAGGGGCACCATTGTGAAACCATGCTTGGTTAATCTGATGGAATTTTTCAAGGAAACAGCTCCAAGAGTCAGCAGTAGGAGCCGAGCTGTAATTTCCTCAGACTTCAAGAAAGCTTTTGATGGAGTGGTACACAAAAGACCAATATTCCAGGTCAGCAAGTGTGTAATAGTGAAGACAGCAGCCGGAACGGGCCTGGGGCTTGTCACCATCTCCAAGACAGAGGAGATAAGCGTGGGAGCGAGCAGCTAGGCAGGGAGCGTGGCAGCTGCAGTTCTGAGGACAGCAGCACTCTGGCTGGCTCTGCCCATTTCCCGAAGGTTCTGGCAACGATGTTTGAATTAAAGGACCCGTTTGGCTTTATCTGAGGCCCCTAGACTTGAGCTTAAATTCTTCAGTCCAAGAGATAGGCAGAGGTGCTACTGGGTCAGGAGGAACTTTTGTTCTCCCCACAGCTGAAACAGCGATTTTTCCCTGAAGTTGCTTAAGGGAATTTAGATTCTTCAGAGGATTTGAAGTTATCTGAGCAGTCGAGTGTTTGAGCTTAGCTTTAGCTCTCAGCGTTTCTTTACCTTCTGAAGAGAGTCTTCTGAACCAAGCTGCCTCTGAGGAGTCATGTCCTCTGGCTCCCTCAGTTCACACAGCATGTGGGAAGTTTATCCTCAGCCACAGAAGTGGGATACAGGGCTCCAAATGGATGAAGTCAGCCCCCTGTTCAGTGATGGGCTGGCATTCCTACACTGTAGTAGATCTGGCCCAGGACATTACAATACACCCCCAAATACCTCAAAGACACTGGGAGAACAGGTGCCAAGAGGCCCTGAAGACAAGAGGTGACAAAAAGTATATAGCTATTGCTATGGTGATTCAGGCTGGAGACAGAGCCATCCCAGGGGAGGGTAAGACACAGCTGAAGGAGCCTCTAAGTAGGGCAGCCAGGCCGCGGAAAGTATATTGAGTTCATGTGTTGGGAGCAGTGAGACCCCAGATCCTGAATTTCTTGTAATCCCCTGATCTGAGTGCCTACAGCTGCTCTGAGCACGAGACCTTCAGGAGTTCCTGATGGCAGGAGAGTGGTTTCTGGTAGGTTTGGCTGGGGCATGGCTATCTCTATATAATCTGCCCCTGAACACAATAAAGGGGGCATTCTTGGGGAATTCAAGGATGACCCGTGTCTCTGTCTCTCTGTCTGTGTGTGTCTGTGTATTTTAACCTCCAGCCCCTTGCCCGAATCTCGCGAACTGGGTGCCAGGGCACTGAAAGCAGACACGGGGCATGGTGCGCGGCATTCATGTGTAAATGGAGACTGTACTTTCATTTCCCGGATGCCTCTACCTGAATAATCACACAGAAACTATATTAATTCCAACAATGCTTGGTCAATGTCTCAGGTGTATTCCTAGCTAGCTATTACATCATAAATTAACCCATTTCTATTAATTTGTGTATTGCCATGAGGCGGTGGCTTACAGGTAATGTTCTGGCATCTTTCTCTTTTGACAGTTACATGGCATCTCTTCTACTCCATCTATTCTCTCTCCCTATCTCTGTTCAGATTTCTTACCTAGCTTTACTCTGCTAAGCCATTGGCCAAAACAGCTTTATTCATCAATCAATGAAAGCAACACATCTACAGAAGGACCTCCCACATCATTTATGCTTGCTCCTTGAATCATCATCATCATCATAATCATCCCCATGACCACTGTTGCCAACCCTGCCATAATCACCATCACCACCATCATCCTCATCATCTCAATGCTCCTGTCTGTGTGGCAGGCAGCTTTATGAAGTCATCCTGAACATCAGTTCATGTCCCTAAGCCCTGTTTGTGTATGATCTAATTGAGGCCTGTGAATCCAGTATTCATTTGATCCACAGAAATTTCCAGTTTTTATAATTTAGAAGCAGTTGGACTAGAACCTAAAGAAATGGCATCAGAAAAAGTCCCTAGCTTCCCTTCTGAAGGGCAAAGACTAGCATAGCTGGAAACGAAAGAACAAAGGGAGAGCAATCTGACTGTCGCTGGGGAGGAGGAGGAAGAGCCTCGACACCAAGGTCTCACAGGGGACTGCTGGGAAGTTTGGCTTTTATCCCATGACTCGGGGAGGGTCGTTTGTGCATTCTCATTAGAAACAAGGGAGGAGATTTGCACTTTAAATGAACATTTTGGAATATTATCAGGTTGTGGAGATGAAGAGTCCTGAAGAGATGTGAAAAAATGCTCAAGGTAAATGCTTTAGGATGCTGCGAAAGTTAGCAAGGAACCATGAAGGCCAATAATGCAGCAGAAGTTTACTCCAAGGCACCTATGGTGCTACAGCCACCAAGCTGAGCATCCCAGGCATCCCTGAGAGGGAAGATGGCAAGTTCAACTTCAGCCATGCTGATCTCTGAAAGATGTCTTTATTTTATTGTATGTGTATGTGTATATACCTACATGCATGCTGCGTGTGCACTTGGTACACATGGAAACCAGAAGAAGGTACAGGATCCTCTAGAACTAGAGTCACAGACATGGGCTTCATGTGGGTGCTGGGAATTGAACCCAGGTCCTCTGTAAGAACAGCAAATGCTTTTAACCACTGGACCACCTCTCCAGCCCCCAGCCATAGTGAACTTGAGAGGCAGCAGGGATGTGCAGTTGGTAAGTGCTTTGTATGATGAACTGAGGTGAGCTTTCTTCTGTCTGTTCTTGTACAGATAGTGACTTGACACATTGAGGATATCAAGAAGATCCTCTATGGAGCAAAAGGAAAGAAAAGCACAAATACGCCCAAGAATACACGTAGATAACAAGGAATGAGGCCAGAGCCCAGAGGAGGCTCACGCTGGCCAACCAGGCAGGTGAGGATGGAGGAGACAGGCCAGAGGGAGGGTGCATGCTGGGCTTTGTTTCAGCACTGATCTCACAGGAAGGTTGAGCTGTGTGAGCTGCCAGTCGTGCCTCTCCCAAAGATGATTCAAGGAGAATGAAAAAGGCAGAGATTAGGCAGGCTGGAGCGAGTGGGTCCAGATTTTATATGTCTGCAGAGATGGACTGGCTGGGCCTCCTGAGCTGGTGGCATCCCTGAGCTGTCAACCTCGTGCATCAGCATCAGCCACGAGAGAGCGCAGATGCTGCCACTGAGACCACATGGGTGAGAATCCTTGCATATGAGAGATCTGCTGCTTTTTCGAGGGCATTGGTGGGATAAATTACACGTTGTTATATTCCGGGAAAGGTCTCTCACGGGATCAGGTATTTGAACCCTTTGTCCCCCGACACTGGTACTGTTGAGGGGGGCGAACCTTTGATGAATGGCACCTCTGGTTTCTGTCAAGTCTGTGCTTCCAGATATTCCTGTGGCAAGCCCAGTGGCACATTCCCACCCCATACCTTCTCCACTATTGTGGGCTCATCCCTCTGAAAACATGGACCCAGACCTTTCCTCCATGTGAGTTTGGGATTGCTGTTCCTAAGGACTTCTCAGCCCACGTTTCATACGTAGTATGGTGGTCAGGACCCTTAAGGAGGAGCTGCTAATGGGGAATGAGGAGGACTGGGAATGCTGAGGCTGAGTCCAATGAGATAAAGATGAAGTGTGACCAAGGAGTCAAGACCTGGAATGGGGCAGAGAAGACCCAAAACAAGTAAAACCAGAGAAGAGATCTGGGGTCAGCACAGAGGCTTGTGAGCATCTGTGGCCAGTGGGGGCTGAAACAACCAAGCTCAGTCTGGTCCACTTGGGGGGTCCAATTTGTCTCCAAATGTGCATTACCTCTTTCCAAGCCCAGACTCTCCACAGGTGTGTCCTTAGTGACGCAATTACTCACACGAGTGGACCTTTGTGCCCCTTAAACCGTTAAAGCGTTGGCTTAGTCAGTGTTCTATGGCTGTGAAGAGACACCATGACCATGGCAACTGTAATAAAGGAAAACATTCCATTGGGGCTTGTTTACCGTTTCAGAGGTTTAGCTCATTATCATTACAGGGAGCATGGAAAACAGGCAATAGCGGCTGAGAGTTCTACATCTGGATCTGTAGGCAGCAGGAGGAGAAAGACATTGGGTCTCCCTTAAGCTTTTGAAACCCCAAAGTTCACTCAAAGTGGCACACTTCTTTTTTTTAGGCCACACCCACTCCAACAATGCCATGCTTCCTGATCTCTCACAAGCAGTGCCATTCCCCAATGACTAAGTATGCAAATGTATGATCCTATGGGGACCATTCTTATTCAAACTACCATATTCCACTCCTTGGCCCCCATAGAGCTGTATGCATTTCATAATGTAGGATGCATTCAGTCCAACTTCAAAATTCCCCATAGTCTATAACAATCTCAACACCATTTAAAAGTCCAAAGTTCAAAATCTCTTCTGAGACTCAAAGCAATCTCTTTAACTGCAACCCCTTGCAAAAGCAAAATTGAAATGCAGATCTTACACTTGCAACATGCAATGGCACAGAATATACAATTGTCATTCCAAAAAGGAGAGAAGGGGGCATAGTAAGGAAATACTGGACTAGAACAAGCCCAGAAACCAGCTAAATAAACTCCAAATTCTGCATCTCCTGGTCTGATGTCAAAGTGCTCTTCACATATCCAACTCCTTCCAGCTTTGTTGCGTTCAACACACATTTTTCTCATAGGCTAGTTCCATGCCCTGTTAGCAATTCTCCTTGGCAGGTATTCCATGACTCTGGCATCTCTACCATCTTGGGGTCTCCAAAGACAATCCAGGCTTCATCTTTACAACTTTACACAATGACCTCTCTGTCTCCAAGTAGGAAAACCCCTAATACATGCCTGGCCTCAACAGCTTTCCTTAGCTGTGGAGGGAAATTTTACAGCCCCTTTTTTTGTATCCTTGACTCTAAAGCCTGAACCAGTTGCCGGAGTTGCTGAATTCTGCTGCTTGCTGGGACTGGAACTTGACCTCCCTGTTCTAACACATTTTCACCAGCTTTTTGTTGTTCATGGTTTAAGCTCTTCTTTAATTCCTTTCCCCAAGTGGGAAACTTAGTTGGATAGGGTCTTACCTTGAAGCCATAACTTCCTTTATCCTATTTAGCATCAGGTTTTTCTTTACATTTTTAATCTTCTGAACACAGGGCTTGACTTCATTTTACTCCTGGTGGCCTTTTTTTTCCCTCAAACTGTACATTTTGTATTTTTTCTTTCTCTGATGTGGGATTTCCCTCTGTATGCTGTGATTACCACTAATGAATAAAGAAACTGTTTTGGACCTATAGCAGGGCAGAACTTAGCTATGTGGTGAAAACTAAACTGAATGCTAGGAGAAGGAAGGCAGAGTCAGAGAGAAGCCATGTAGCTGGGCCGAAGACAGACACCAGAACTTTTCCCAGTAAGCCACTGCCATGTGGCAATAGACAGATGAATGGAATTGGGTTAAATTAAGATGTAAGAGTTAGAAAATAAGAAGCTAGAGCTAATGGGCCAATCAGTGATTTAAATAATACAGTTTCTGTGTGGTTATTTAGGGGCTGAGCAGCTGGGAACCGACAAGCGGCCTCATTACAACATTTCTCAGCTTGCTCCTTTTCATTATAGATCTACCTAAGAGTGGCCACTACTAACCACAGGATAGAGTCAATACTGGACTGCCTTCAAATCTACCCACCAAGGCTGTTAATTCTGAACTCTTCAGTTTAGCCTCAAGTAGATTTTTAGGACAAGGCAAAAAGTAGTCACATTCTTTGCCAAAATATCACATGAACAGTCTATAGGCCACTTTTTAATGTTTTTCCTCTCTGTAATTTATTGAACTGTCCCTAAATTGTTCTCAGTACCTATCTTCCATGCTCCCACTAGTGTGGCCTGTGAAACCCCACTTTAGACATTCCACTAAGCACCAAAGTCCACATTCTACCAGCAAGCAACATGGTCAGATCTGCCACTGCAGTACCTTGAACCCTGAACCAACTGTTCTATTGCTATTAACAGACACCATGACCAAGGCAACTCTTATAAAGGAAAGCATTTGGTTGGGGCTGGCTTATATTTTTGGAGGCAGAAGTAGCTGCAAGTGCCATCTGTACCTCCAGGCAGTAATAAGAGAGGGGGATCTCCCTTGAACTTTTGAAACCCCTCAAAGCCTGCCCCAGTGAAAAACTTCCTCTAAAAAGGCCACACCTACTCCATTAATGTCACACCTCCTAATCCCTCTCAAGTAGCACCACTCCTTCATAACCAAGCATTCAAATATATGAGTATGGTCATTATGTATGGTCAAATATATTCAAACCACCACAGGCATGATGAATGCTTAATTCTCCATGATACAGTCAACACTGTTGCTAGGCTACAGACCCCAAGTTTAGTCCAGTACCAGCATGGAGGGGACCATAGTGCAGCACAGGCAGATATTGTGCTGGAGACATAGCTGAAAGTTCTATGTCTGGATCAGCAGGCAGCAGAAGAGAAAATGACCCTGGGCCTGATTTGAGTTTCTGAAACCTCCAAGTCCACCCTCCAATGGCACACTTCCTCCAACGAGGCCACACCTATAGTGGCATATTATTTGCATTTTAGTAAACAAAGCTCGCTTGAAGATCGCAGGGCAAAGCAGAGATACTAGTCATCCATACAGGCCAAATGGTGATGGTACACACCTTTAATCCCAGGGCTCAGGAGAGAGGCAGATGGACCTCTGTGAGTTCAAGGCCACCCTGAGCTACACAAGATTGGATCTGTCTGAAAAGAGAACCAGAGCTCACACAAAGGTGATCCCGGCACTTGGGACCCCACACCTTTAATCCCAGCACTAGGGAGGTGGAGGCAGGAGCAATATGGCTGGGCAGAGAGAAGAACGTACGTGGAAAAAGACAGAAACTCAGTGGAATGTGGAGTGTGGGGTGTGAGTCTTCAGGATTTACGGAGACAGGCTCTTGTCCATTTTCAGTCTGAGGTAGATCTAAGAGTCAGTGGCTGGCTGTTTTGCTTTTCTGATCTTCAGATAGAACCCTGATAATCTGCCTCTGGGTTTTTACTTTTCATGCTACACAAACCTACTCTAACAAAGCCACACCTCCAATAATGGCACCCCACAAGTCTATGGGGAGCATTTTCTTTCAAACCACCACGTGCCCCAAGTTCCCAGTGACTTGTTCTGGGTGAAGTAGAGATGGAAGAAGTGGCTGGATTTGGATGCTGGGCCAGTGTGCTGCCTATGGAAAGTATTGATACCGAGATAGCACATGCGTAGGAAGTTAGGGTCCTGCATAAGCCAGGATGTAGGAGTATTGGGTGTAGAAATTCTGCCAGGGAGGCAGCCCAGCTGGTTAAAGTGCTTGATCCACAATCATAAAGAACCCATTTAAAGCAGACGGGCAGGGGGACATGTGCCTGTAGTGACAGTAGCGGGAACAGAGACTGGAAGAACCCTCGGGCTGGTTGGCCAGCCACCCTAGCCAGCCAGTGAGCTTTAAGTTCTGTGAGAGACCTTGTCTCAAAAAACAAATGGAGAACAAGTAAGGAACACATTTGATATTGACCTCTGACCTTCATATGCACCCATAGGCATGTGTAAATATACCCCCTGCCCTGATGATACACTGATACACATTCATGTGCATATGTTAGAGTGTGCACGCACACACACACACACACACACACACACAAAGAAAGAAAGAAATTAGGGGATTTGAACTTCCCCAGTGCCGAATGAGTCTAAGAGTCTGTGTATCCAGTCTTGAAGAGGAGGAAGTGGCCGTGTCAAGTGGGCTGAATCAAACTTAGACTGGATTGCACTTGGCTGTCTCTGCTCTTCTATCCTGACACCTAGGTAGGAAATGGTACATGCGCAATGGCCCGGGTTTGTTGATAATAGAAAAAGAACATCTCAAAATCATATTAAAGTGTCACAAATTTGTGGTATGCGTGTGCTGAAAGTGTCTCCTGGCTTGGCCTGAGATGAAGCTAGAGATCAGTGAAGGCAGCCAGCAGGATGTGACGTCATCCCACAGCCCCTCCCAAGGATATGACGTCATCTCACAGCCCCTCCTGGGGTAAGCCACACCTGACACGATCGTCTGGGGGCTCCCCTGCCAGGACTGCAAAGCCAAAGGCAGAAAGCTCTCCTGTCTTGAACTGTCAGCTCTTGCTTGCGGGTCTAAGATACGATCCTGCAGAACTTAGTCTGTCCCAGCGCAGCCTCCAGGGATGCCATGCAAGGGGGAGACTCTGGGTTTCCTGCAGTATAGGAAAGCAGTTGTGAAGGCCCTGCTTGTGGGTGCAGCAACACCTGTTGAGGTGGGAAACAGACTCCAAGCTCCTGGGATGCACTGTTCTTGCTCAGATTTGTTCCAGACAGCCATGGCGACCCCCCACGGGGAAGCTACAGAAAGGGGCTTCATTTTTGGAATCCGTACTCGAGTATGCACAAAAACTGCACTATGCTGACAACTTCAGCTGGGCCCATTCCAATCTGGAGACTCCAGGTATAAACGCACCCCTAAGAATTCATAATTAGACAATGTTTGTTGCCACAGCTTGAGCATTTAGACTGTTGAATGCAGGTTAATCTTAGATAGATTTAAAATACCACCTGTTCTCGTCTGTTAAAAAATGTATTATAATTGTAATTTCTGTTTCACTGAAGTGCTTAATCCCCGCATGCTTCGTTTCATCTTGTGAATAAATGACTGGATTCAGAAAGGTTCCATCAGTCAGAGAGTAGGCAGGTGTCTCTTCATGTATAGTACAGGGTCCTCTGGGTGTGACTTTTAATGTGTAGTGGTCTCTAGGTGTGACTCTTAATTTATAGTGGTCTCTGGATATTGCTCTTAATATATAGTGACCTCTGGGTGTGGTTCTTAATGTATAGTAGCCTCTGGGTATGGCTATTTATAGTGATCTCTAGATGTAGCTCTTAATAGAGAGTGGTCTCTGGGTGTGGTGGACTTGTGTTGGAGAGAGGCCGCTTGTTGGTTTCCCAGCTGCCCAGACTTCCAAAATAATTAATTAAATCACTGCTCGGCGTATTAGCTCTAACTTCTTATCATCTAGTTCTTGCATATTAATTTAACCCATTTCTAGTAATCTGTGTATCACCATGTGGCTGAGGCTTACCAGATAAAGTTCTGTCTTGCTCCTGCGGGGCTATATGGCTTCTCTCTGGCTCCACCCTTCTTTCTCCGAGCATTCAATTTAGTTTTCCCCACACAGCTCTCTTCCCCTATAACTCTGCTATAGGCCCAAAGCAGTTCCTTTACTTGTCAATGGTAATCACAGCACACAGTGGGAAATCCCACACCAGACTTGTGGGTCACAGGGGATTTTCTCATTGGTCTCTTCTGTCCCTGGATGGAGTCACCGAGTCTCATTCAGAAGCAGAGGATGTGCTTAGTCCTATGAGAGAGGACATTCTGGAGAAAATGAGGATGAGGCTGACAAGGCACTGTGCCCGGGTCCCTATAGCACCATGGTGCCCCATCCTGTGGAACAAGCCTGCTTCTGCCTGACAAAGGTTTGCGGAAGTTATTCCAACTTCCTCAGATCAGTGTCCTCCAAGGGTTGAGATGATGCAGAAGGAGTAAGGGCTGGTGCTCTTGACTAATTTTGTTATTTCTGCCTTCTCTACAAGGCCAAAAGTGTCTTAAATAAAGGCTCACCCCACTAGCCTTGCTTCCATTAAAGCCAGAAACAATGGTTCATCTCTAAGGATCAATCATAGCATCCTAGCAAGAACCCCAAGTGGCCAAGGTAGGGGACCTGAAGGTTCCCAGCCAGAGGCACATCTGTCCTCTTAGATTTGTCTGTAGATCCTTCCCTGTCATGGGGATGGGGTGATCCTGCCATCCATCAGTTGGTAAGGACCAGGCACACTCATGACAGTCCTGCAGTGGACATTACAGTCCCACTGCAGAGAGTGATCAATAGTGCCAAGACTGGGGAACCCTGTGACCGGCCTTGGTACCTAATGAGACCGATGTAACCACTTGTGAACTTTCGCTTCTGTGATTATGAACCAGAGTAATGGAGGAGACATGCCAGGGACTGCCCAGCACCCTCTACCCACTGAACTCTCCCCAGCCTTGTCCAGCCATTGCTCATATTGATTAGCCACTCAGCCACAGTCTCATAGGTCCTCATTAGACCATGTTTGGACCAAGACAACTGTGCTCCAAAACTGACTCTCAGGATGGGTGAGTCTGGCTCTGATGTATTAAATCAGGAGGGAAACTGGGTGCCTTGTATGGCGTTACATCTGACCCCGTCCATGAGACCCTGTGGCAGATGGCCACACAGCAGCCTGACTCCACCTGTAACTGCCCTTCTATAAAGTGGGTGTCCCAGTGGGGGGCCATACTGTCCTTCTGTGAGACTCTCAATGAGGTCATTGTTGCAAACAACCTGGCGCGATTTTGTTAGTTGGTGTCACAAACAGACAAGTTGGAGAAATGGCCACAGGGTGAAGCTAAGAACACCTAGCAACTTCTCGGAAGCAGCTCCAAGGGGCAGTAATGATGGCACATCAGCCACCATACACTCTGCAGCCCTGCTCCACAGCACCACTGAGAAAAGACCCAGGATCCCCCAGCCAGGGCCTGTTCAAGTCCTGAACTGTTCCCAAGAAGTCGGGAAACAGGAAGTCAAGATGGCGCCCAAGACCGCCCCAGAACTGTTAGAGACACCCACACCGCCAAACCCACCTGACCCTTCTGCCAGTGCAAGAGTCTTGATGCAGAAAAAGAAATGGGAATTAGAGTGAACTGGAAGGAACGGAGGTGGATGTAGGATGCTATCTGTGCAGGTCAGCCTGGCAGCCATAGGATTAGAGAGGTCTGTGGGAAAGCAAAAATCTTAATTTTAGGTTCCCCAAATGAACTAAGTTATCTCCAAATGGAAAAATCCCTCAACGTGGAGTGTTCTATAATAACGCATTTAAAGGTAGTCACTTTATACAGGTTTATCTTGACTTTATATTAAATGTACACCCCAAGGTTAATACACACATTTGAAGTTGGACTGTGGACCAAAATGTGGGATGAGGGCAGGCATGGAAGGGCCATGCCTTCCACGAGACAACGATCAGAGGAGCAGGTGTGAGAAGATGAACTGTACCCCTGGTACCCCAAGAACTGTTTCAAGATGCCAGCTCCAGGTAGAGGCCGCCCCGTAACATGAGGGAGACTGTCCTTTTGTCAGAGCTTCCAGAGCTATGACCGGCTCCTTGCTATAACCTAACATGTAAAATTGCTTTGATTCGCATCTAATGTGTTTTAGGGAGTTATTTACTAAATTTGCGTATGTAGAGGGAGGCTCCAGGGGAGGGGCTCACACTGGGGAGTGGAGAACAAGGGCCTCCCTCCTTACACAGTGCTGAGGCTCCCCCAGTGAGGTTGTGGATCCGAGAGTGACTGGAAGACACTCAAGCTGTTCAAAGGAAGAAGCTGGATGACTAGTGATTCATGGAGGTTCTCCGAAGATCGCTCTAGATTTGCTGGTGTTAACCCGCTGGGTGACACACTCCCTGTCGATGGTTAGCAGACCACAGGGAAAAATTATAGCCTGGGGGAAGCCAGCCAGCAGGGACTCTGAGGTGCAGTACTTTGGGAAATGACACTGATGTGCTTGTTAAGTACATGTTAGTCTCTGTGTATGCCTGTGTGTGTGTGTGGTGTGTACATGTATGTATGTGTGTATGTGACCTGAGAGTACGTGTGTATGTGTGTGTGTGTGTGTGTGTATGTATGTATGTGTGTGTGTATGTGACCTGAGAGTACGTGTGTATGTGTGTATGTGTGTGTGTGTGTGTGTGTGTGTGTGTGTGTGTGTGTGTGTGTGTGTGGTGTATGAGTACATGTGTTAGTGTATGTGTGTGTGTTGGGGGTTGTGGTGTGTGCAGTAGGGTAAAGGAAACCAAAAGGGGCGGGTATGGGGGCAGGAATGCTATGAAGAAGATAGGAGAATGGGAGAGTAGGATTCTCAACAGCAAGGAACAGCCAGAGACCTTAAAAATGGGGGAGACTGTGGGGGTGAAGTGGGGAGGGGAGCTTGCCAGTGTTCTCAGCACTCAGTGCTGTGGGAAACCCTTCATTATTAATTTTTTCACATACGTTCAGTGCATCCAGGTTCAGGATACTCTTAAGAGGAGGCACAGCTAAATTTCCCTATAGAGAAAGATCTGCTCCCCATACTTATTTTAGAAAATTCAAGACCAATGACAATTAAAAATAAAACCACAAATGTAGGATTGGCGCTGCCCTTCCGGCAATCAGCATGGAAGGCTTGACACTCTCAAAATCTGTGAAATATTTATAAGACAGTAAAGGCACACCGTACAGAGTAGTGAATAACGAGCCTGTTAAATACGGAAATGAAGACGGCATCTGATGGTTTTGTTACTTGCTTTCATTTCATGTCAGATGCTGCCGACCAACAAGATGGCCGACTTCGGCAGAGCCTGGCACAGAGAGAGGGCATCAGGCTCTCCCCAGAAGTGACTACAGGGCAAAGGCGCTCGTGGGTTGGGCTGCTATGTGAGAATCCACATCCAACGTCCCTTCTGGTTTCTAAACAGTTTTACTGGGTCGAGTGGGATGTGTTTGATGTCGAGTCTTTGCTTGAAGGTTCAAATGCTTCTCCCCCTGTCCATCAAGCAGCCCTGAAATACGGCTGATGAGCCAGCCTGTGGCTGACGCCTGTCATCCCAAATTCCAGTCAGCCCTCCTCAGCCACCTTCCCCCTTCAGAAGGCTGTGTCAGGGCTCTGTGATATTTTTCACTGGAATGTGATGATTCATGCCTATTTCAGAGCAGAGAGAATATTTACATTCTCAAAGCAATCACAGATTTGAGATAGTTAAACTAAATTTTGTATTTCACCCTGGCAAATAAATTTATAGGAAATACAATTATTTATAACCTGGTTATACACCACAGTAAATAACAGAATTGAATGGTTTTGAGAGAAAGTGTCAGCTATCCATACAAATTTCTGCAGCTGGAGTGGTTTTAGAGGCAGCTAGTGCTGGAGACCCTGGTGGGTGACTATGAAGCCCTTTAAGAAGCCCGGGGAGTTCATTTTCCGATAAGAGGTCTGGAAGACCCCCTACCCATTCACATTGTCTCATGCCTAAGTACATCATCTATACTGCCAACTGGTCATTTAAGCCATTCGAAGGGACCCCACTGCCTTCTTAAAGAATGATTTCTCACAGCTGTTCTCTGAGCAATCCTCAATATATTGACTTTGAAGTCTATATATTGCTCTGAGCCCTAAATCCTAAGAGATCAGTGTAAGCTCAGAAAGGCCGAAAACCTATAGAAAGATCTGCATGCCCGTCCCACGTCCATCACAACAAACCTGAGCCTCACATGGGCATCCAGCAATGCTCTCCCACCTGGAGTTTAGACAGAAGAGTCCCTGGTCTCAGCACATTGCAAGAGAAGTCCCCCATGGTGGGGAATGCCACAGCCTTGCTTGAGGCTCCAGGGCCACATATTCCAGGCAGTTTACCAGGCTCAGAAGGAGCTCCCAGCCTCACATCAAACATGCATGCTTCCCACACATGCGTGTTAGGACCACATCCAGAAACTAAAGCTCTCATTTTGAAACTGTGTTTCTCTTTCCCCGGGTTATCAGTAGGCTGGATGAAGGATCTGACTGGCCAGGTGGTCAGTTAGAAGGAAGTTTCTGTCCCACCCAGTCCCACAGTCCTTCAGTCCCAAAGAAACATACAGAAGCTTATATTAATTATAAACTGTCTGGACTATTAGGTCAGGCTTGTATTAACTAGCTCTTACAACTTAAATTAACCCATAATTCTTATCTGTGTTTAGCCATGTGACTTAATATACATTCTCAGTAAGGCATTCTCATCTTGCTTCCTCTGTGTCTGGCTTGTGACTAACTCTCTGCCTTTCTTCTTCCCAGAATTCTCTTAGTCTGGTCTCCCTGCCTATACTTCCTGCCTGATTACTGGCCAATCAGCATTTTATCAAATCAATATGAGTGGCAAATCTTCACAGTGTGCAAGAGCGTTATCCCACAGCACACCTGTGCACAAGGGGCACTGATCCTGGGTCCTCTTCCCGCACACGCCCTATTTCCTGTTTGACCTGAACTGAGGCCCAGCTGGTATCACGGATTTCTTTTCTTGTGTGTGACTTGTCCTGCTCTGTGCTCACAGTCATTCCTCTGGGGTCCTTTACACACATGGCCACTTTACACCGTGTTGAAAGTCTCAGATGCTGCTATCTTCACTCACAGGTGGGGTGAAAGACCACATATCAAACAAGGGACCACTAATCACAGGCAACTGCTTCCTGCTACAGTGAGCAATGGCTTTCAGGCTGCACAGACCAAAAATGTCCCTCTGCATGTAAGTAAAATCACTTGCCCCCGAATAGCAATCTGGATGCTAACCCAGAGGTTGACTTCGTCATCTTTTATCTGTAAGGCCTTGTACACAGAACTGGAGAGTCTGCTGTAGAATCCTCCATGGTTCCATCTTCTCACCTGTAAACTGGATCACTGTAGCCCATGGCATCTCTGCGTATGACTGAGGCATATGAGGCATAGGGCTTGGGCAAGCATGAGGGTCACAGCTGCTCTTAGAGACAGTCACGGCTTCGGCCTGCACATTAGTCTCCACTCAAGTGACGGACCCTGGCTCCCACTACCTCACTTCCTGTAGTGATGAGCCGAGCAGGCCTGTTTTTCATCCCGCCCGGATCCCACATGGCTAGCTTTACACCCGAAATAACAACACACAAACTGTATTCATTTAAACACTGCTTGGCCCATTAGCTCTAGTCTCTTACTGGCTAATTCTCACATCTTGATTAACCCATTTCTAATAATGTGTGTAGCACCACGAGGTGGTGTCTTACTGGGAAAGATTCAGCATGTCTGACCTGGTGGCTGGCTTCATGGCGACTGCCCCAGAGAGGAGAGGCATGGTGATTGCCCCAGGCATCTGCCTTACTCCCAGCATCCTGTTCTGTCTACTCCACCCACCTATGTTCTGACCTATCAGGCCAGGCAATTTCTTTATTAATTAACCAATGAAATCATCAGATAGATAGAAGACACACCTACCTCAACCTCCTCCCCAAAGCCCTCCCTTACCCCTTCTCAACCCCTCTCCCATTTCAGGAGGAGTAAGAATTACAACAGAGGATAAAGAGAGGTGTGTGCAAAGATGGGGTCATGGGACAAACTGCAGTTTCTGCCTTGCTCTGTCTCTCCAGAGCATTGCCAGGAAGCCAGCTGTCACTGCATTCTGAGTTTCTCAGAGGACCCTGGTGACAGACCTTGAGATTTTTAGTTCAAATCCACACAGGTGCCATCCTTTCCGAGCATCCCTCAGTCCCTCAGAAGAAGGACCTAACTGGGAGAGGGAGTTGAGCCTTTTCAGACTTCCAGCCAGAATCAGCTCCCTGTGTTGCTCTGCATCTCTGACCTTCAGGAACTGTGCAAGGTCATGCATATTGGATGCAACAGCCTTCTAAGTTTGAGGCCAATTTGTTATACAACAGAGAGCTGATACAGTTGATGATATGGACCTTTTAAGGTGGCAGGTTGAACATTGTTAATTTTTGAGATTGACTTATTTTTTAAAAAAATTTCCATCTGCAATCTATATGCCAGTAAGTCAACACCATCTGTCAAATTAGGGGCTCCATGTATACACATGAATATATGTATATGTTCAATAATTGAACAAACACACACATAAGCATTGAGTAAGTTACAACTTAATTTGTACATAATAAACCAAACTAAAGCACTGAGATTTCTTGATGCAGGGAAGGTGACACTCTTTCTTTGCTTTCTCTTGCCAGCTGTAGATTTGGTTTAAATTAGGCTGGTTTCAAGCCTCATCATTTGCCTATTACTGTAGCTGGCAATGGAAAGCAGGCTTGGACCAGCACCACCACAGTGTGATGCTTTGGTCTCTTGTCTGCTCATCACTGAAATGTTCATTTTCTCCCAGGACCTTACCCACCACAGACTTAAGGTGATGTTCGGAGTAACAGCTAGGGACTGGTGTTTAGCCTGGTGTTCTGTATGCAACAGAATCTACACTGAGATCAAGGTTGCTCTCTGTCCCCTCCAGCTGCAGGTGAGGAAGCTGAGGCATCAGAAACAAAAGCATCTAAGCCAAGGACTCACAGATCGTAAGTCATCCCATATGTAACCCAGCTGTTAGGAGCCTTTATACGACAAGGTGAGGTACAGGGTGGGGGTGACAAGTTTCCTTGGGGTATCCAGAGAAGCTAAGAGGTGGTGGCTAAACAGAAGTGATCTGAGACAGGAAAATGTAAGGGACCCACTCTGTAGGATCTGAACATCACATAGGCCAAAGTGGCAGCATAGGCTCCAGGGATCCAAGAAAAAAAGGCTGACTGTGAAGTCCTGTCCCTGCCTTTAACACCCTCAGAGTCCAGCAGGGACTGGACAGTAGCCTGGCTGAGCCTAAGAGATAACATGTCTATAACTAAGACATGACCTTCAGAAGGATATTTTTTCCCCCAAGATAGGGTTTCTCTGTAGCTTTTGAGCCTGTCCTGGAACTAGCTCTTGTAGACCAGGCTGGCCTCAAACTCACAGAGATCTGCCTGCTTCTGCCTCATGAGTGCTGGGATTAAAGGCATGTGCCACCACCACCTGGTTTCAGAAGAATATTCTATCCATTGCATCCAACCTGCTGCTGGACATCTTCACAGGGGCAGGGAAAAGGAGCTGCTGGATTCTGCTTTCCTATGGCAGGTGGACTGGGAAAGAGACCATATCTAGATTGGGGTATGTGTGTGCTAACTGTAATGTGTGGATTGTGCTAGGCAGAGGGTGAGTGAGAATAAACAGCCACCAACAAGAAAGAAACATGTTTCTTCACAGGGCTTGATCTGCAGCGAATGGAGTGGCAGAGGCTGTATCACAGACTCTTCCTGTCACCCGGCGGCACACTGCCTTCATCCCAGTACGTGTCGAGGCCAACATCTGGCTGGGTTTGTCTTTGTTCACACATGGGCCCCTAATCATAGAGAGAGAGAGTTAGAGAGAGAGTCAAGCGTCAGATCCTCATTGGGTTTTCAGCCCCTCCCAAAGGGAGAGGCTCAATAGAAAGATAGGGTCACTGTCTCACTGAGGTGGGTGTACCTCAGCAGAGGCCAGGAGGATTTAGAGCATGTAAATTACGTTAGGCAGAGCTCTCCATCAGACCTGAACCAGTAGAATGAATGTATCTACAGAGAAAAAGGATTCACTAGATTGGCTTTTGTGGTACAGGATGGGTCAAGAAGATATAACTGTACACTAAAGAGGCTGAGAACCCAGGACTTGCTTAGTTCACAAAATTGGACAAACCAGCAGACCTAGTCTAGTGCTGGCAGCCTGGAAGATTCGTGGACAGTTGCTGGCACCCAGTCTAGGCTGGAGGGCTGGGAAGCTGGAGTCTGATGGGAGCAGTGTTGACCGAGGTGTCTGTCCCAAATGAATCACACAGAGGTCTACATTAATTATGCTCTGATTGGCCTACTAGCTCATGCTTTTTATTAACTCTTATAACTTATATTAGCCCATAATTCTTGTCTGTGTTAGCCACGTGGCTTGGTACCTCTTTCGGCGAGGCAGTCACATCTTGTTTGCTCTGTGTTTGGTTTCCTCTGTGTCTGGGTGATCACTGTAGACTGAAACTTCCCTCTTCCCAGAATTCTCATTGCCATGCCTGTACTTCCTGCCTGGGTACTGGCCAATCAGCATTTATTTAAAATACAAGTGACAGGGTACAGACCATTGTCCCACAGCAGAGCAGGGGATGGTGGTGGTGGCAGCAAGAAGCAGCAGAGGCAGGCAGGTGGCACTTCTATTTCCTGGGACCTCTTCATGTCTGGCTTATCGTGCTGGGAGGTGCCAATCACACTGACAACAGGTCGTACTCTCTCAGCTAATCCTGACAGACATGCACAGAGGCGTGTCTCCTAGGTGACTTCCAATTCTATCAAGTCAACAGCCAAGGTGAAACACAGCAAGAGGGTTGAACAAGAACACACAATCGACCCTTGTGAACCCAGTCATTCACTTCTCAGGTGTGCTTACTACTTAGGGGGCCTTTCCCTGGAATGTTGAGCACAGTTTCTCTGTGTGTTTTTGCCTTTATTTAGGGTAAGTACTAAACCTGGAGGGCAGGGAACGGCCCATCTTTCTGCCACCACCCTTAATTAGACAGCACAAACCCACAAGCTGTGGAACTAATGGGCTGTGAACGATCAGTATAGGCCATTTCCTGGGTTGGGATATGGCAGAGCAGCTCTTGGGACCAGCAGCATGATCATCCCCCACTCACTGAGCTTTCAAGGCTTCATAAAAAAAGAGCCGTAAGGAACATGCCTAAGAGAGAGAACATTGTCTCACAAGTGGCAATTAAAATGAGGTTGTCACAGGCATGACATCACACTACTTCATTTGACTTGATAATTAACATGTGTCTGATGCTATCTCTTTGCTCCAATTAATCACTAGAAAAAAAAAAAAACGAATGTCTTTAGAGAAGCAAAGTTGCACTTAAGGTAGGTTTGGAGGTTGCTCTAGTCTCCTGGGTGAAGTCTGAGGCTCAAGACCTGAACGTTTCCACGCCTGGTGGGACCAGCCCTACTGTATTCTCCTTGGCCTTTTCTAATGCACAGGTTCCCCTGTGAACAAGCATGGGTGGTGGTGTTCCTCCCTAAGCCTGCCTGCATTATCCTGCTGAGAGCAAGCAGAGCTGCCCATGGTGATGTAATTGGTTATATAGTGATTAGAAAATTGGTTATGCTGGATGCGTGCGGTACATACGTGAACTTGTTCTCTTTGTGTGTGAATGCATTCACATATGTGTGTATACGACAATCAGAGGTCAATGTCAGATATCGTCTATCTTATTTTTTGAGACAGTGCCTCTCACTAAATCTGGAGAGGTGGCTCAGTGGTTAAGAGCACTGGCCACTCTTCCAGAGGACCCAAGTTTGATTCCTAGAACCTACATTATCCGCATGCGACTTTAGTTCCAGGGAATCCGACATCCTCTCCTGGCTATGCAGGCAAAGCACCCATACACATAGAACAAAATAACTTAACAAATTAGCCTGGAGCTCACTGACTGGTTTGACTGACTGGTTTGTAAGCCCTGGGACCCTCTTGTCTCCATCTGCCAGCTTTGGGATTACAGGCAAATGTCACCATGCTCACCTATGCGGGGCTCAGAGAGCCAAACTTGTATCCTCCTGCTGTGCAACAGGCTCTGTACACACCGAGCCCTGAGTCGTGTCCCCGTCCCCATGGGCATTCTCCTCAAGTGTCATTTTCAATGCAGAGAACCACATCCAGCGCTCATCTTCACACATTCTTGGTGGCTCCTAAACACCGGAGCTCCCTATTGGTTGTAAACACCCGAGCTCCCTATTGGCTGAGGGAATTCTCAAACTCCCTATGGACTGTCGGAATACCCGAGCTCCCTGTGGGTTGTGGGACTTCTGGCTTCACAGGGACGCTGGGGTGCAGCTTTGTTGCCTTATTTGCAAGCCTGGTTTTCACAGCGGTGTTTGCACACCTGGTTTCACAGAGGCTGGTGTGAGAGTAGAAATGTGTTCTACTTCTCCCTCCAGATCAGCCGAAGAGCAGCTTCTATGAACGTGTCCCGCACCTTTACACGCCGGTTCTCCCGGATTGTCTAAAGAGGCAGACAGCAACGAGCAGCAGAGAGCCTGACCACCACGGGATAAACTCACATGGACCACGGGAGGGACACGGTCCCGTGACTCCAGCTTCTTATGGATGGGGATACGGATCCAGTAATTAAAAGAGAAGCAGAAAATTGATGGTGTCAGGAAGGGCAAAGGTCAAGCTAGGACTCCTTCAGGAAGCCTAGCCAGTCTCTGCTTCCCTTCCCGAGTGATGTCTGTCCCAGTCCAGCCTCTAAAGAGCCAATACAACTCCTTGCTGTGCCAACAGCCTCCTGTTCAACACAGGCCTCTTTTCCCTGTGGAACACTGCAGGGAATGGAGCTTTTGGACTTCTCCAAGCGGAGGGCCTGAAACTAAAAACTAGGAATTCCTCACTCCAGCAGGCGAGGACAACTGTGGGGGCAGGGGGCCACACTGGTCTATGCAGCTATGCTTGTCCTCAGAATTCTCTAATGTCATGAAGTGGACAACCATGTCCACTGGCACTTTAATCTGGCAGGAAGGTATCTGACATTTCTGGGGGCTGGCTCATGCATGCATGGGCTGTAAGGATGTGGGCAGGTAGACATGGAGGTCTGTCCTGTGCAACCTCTCTGGACATGGTCACCCTAGGAGCCGGGGCCATGGTTGTTTTGGGATGTGGCTTTCCTTTCTGGGTCCCCACCAGAATGCCATCTTGAATCCCCCTTTTTTTTCTGTTTGGAATTTTCGATGATGTCCCAGTGGAATTAGCTTCCATTATTCCATGGCTTCTCAGAGTAGTCCCCCAACCAAGTGGACCAAACATGCTGACCTCCCCAAGTTATTGCCACAAAGACCGCAAGCCCGGTGGCTTAAAGGGTGGAAATGTATTGTCCTGCACTTGGGCAGTCTGGAAGTACAAGATCCACCATGAGCAGGGTTGGTCTCCCCTCCCCTTCCTTCCCCTCTGCTGCAGTATCTGCAGCAGAGGCTGGTGGTGTTGAGACCCATGCCTGCACCCAGGGAGTCTGTGGTCAGCAGATTGCAGGCAGGTGTGACACACGCAAGACAGTGAAGCTGACACTGGTCCAGGCAAAGGTTTTCATTTCTACAAAACTTCTCACTGGGCACTTTCCTCCTCTGCTATAAATTGTTTAAAGGCATTTATTTATTTATTTGTTTGTTTGTTTGTTTGTTTACTTTTTTCCCTCTTCAGTTGCAGCATCAAGGATAAAATAGGACCAAATACTAAACTCAAAACTTGCCTCTGTGTTTCTGAGCTGCAAGTCTTAGCTGATTGCAATATACAAATAGATGAAACCATGGGTTGGAGAGATGGCTCAGTCAGTAAGGCAAACCTAAGGACCAGAGTTCAATCCCTAGAACACACATAAAAGCATAAAAAAGAAAAAAGTAAAGGAAGGACGGAAGGAAAGAAAGAAAGAGAGAAAGGAAGGAAGGAAGGAAGGAAGGAAGGAAGGAAGGAAGGAAAGAAAGAAAGAAAGAAAGAAAGAAAGAAAGAAAGAAAGAAAGAAAGAAAGACAGAAAGAGAAAAATAGCAAGCAAGAAGCCTGGTGTGGTGACACATATTTGCACTCCCAGCACTGCAGAGACATCAGTATGGGTCTCTCGAGCTTGTTGCTTAAACAGCCTTGCTTACTTGGTCAGTTCCAGGCCAGAGAAAAACCCTAATGAATGACACTACAAGGTCACATGCACACACATGGCCGCCTGCACACACACGCACACATGCACACGCACACATGCATGTGCACTTTCACACATGTGCCTACATGAATACCACACACACACACGCATACACACAGGCACATGCACCCTCTCACACATGCCTACATGCACATGCCACACACACAATGGAGGAAAACGTGTCCCAGGAGCCATGAACAGCACCAGCAGGGTGCACAAGGATCCACCACTCTGTGTGAACCCCATCAGGGTTCCCAGATCTCTGAGGTGAGGACTGATTTCTCTGAGAGCCGGCGTTTGGTTGTCTTATCTCCGCAGTGTTTGGCTTTCCACCAGATAATGGGGATTAGTTGAGGCGCAGGGAAGGCGTCACTCTGAGCAGGTGCGACCCCGGCAGCCGGCGCTGAAATGACAGCTGAAGCATGAAAGCAAACACCAGCGGATAAATGTGTGTGTAATTTTAGAGTTAATAATCATGGCGCATAATTTCCTTTGGAAGAAGGGCTTATAATAACATTTTTAGAAAGTGCCAAGCAAAGTAATGACACACTTGGCAAGCCACAAAAAACGGAACAATTTGGCAAATGCCTCATTAGCCAAGTTCTCAGGTCAGGGCAAGGCTTTTATTTTATTTAAATGAGTACATTAAATTTTTCAAATACTTTTATTTTATGGTTTTACTTTTTTCTTAGAATTACAATCTTGCTTGCTAATGCAATGTTTTAAAATGTGCTTTTTTAAAAAGTTGACTTGGCTGCAGTGAGAGGACTCTTCATCTGCAACTGCTGAAGGGAATTGAGTCAAGCAAAGAAAACCAACCGCACTTCTAGACCAGTTCCCCAAGAACTGGTACCATTGCGCCCATCTCCAGGACAACACTGTGGCAGCCAATGAGCTAATGACTGCAGAAATCTGATTGAGGATGAGAATGGCATTTTCTGTATTTGGAAGAAGTGTCGTTGATGGTCACGCATCTCAGAGTCATAATATCAGTTACTGGGAGCTCCAAGGTCACCTAAGTTTCAGAGAAAGATATGGTGTATTGGTGACGCGTCTCGCTGGTCCCCATATCCCTTTCCATTACACTGGTCCTCCCGCTCATCACTTCCAACCGGGAGCCAGTGACTCACTAAGCATGGAGAACAGATATTATCAACAAGGTGGAAGACAAACGGATTCCACTGGATGTCCTTCCTTCGGAAATCTAATGTGCTTGCTATTTAAATACACTCTCTGTGTTTGTCTTTCATTTCATTTAAAGCCAAGATAAATTAACATTACACACGATACCCTAAATATTGAATAAATTCCAATCTCTTGTCATTCGTACCTTGGCCAGCTGTTGGGCTCTTTGTTAACTGCCATTTTATGCAAAGGAAGCTTCTTTGATGACAGTTGCACAGTGCGGTCATCTGTGGGGTAGTAATAAATCATTAGAAGTCAGTTCAATACTGTGCCCACTTAGCAGATGAATAGAAGTAGGATTCCCCCTAGGGTTTACGACCTGTCCAACCACAGGCTCTTGCAGGATAGCTGCACACATGAACCCACAGCCGGTGACAAAGCATCCGCCAGCCCCAAGCAGGAGGGTGTAGAATGGAGCGGCAGGCTGTGTCCCGCCACCTGGCTAGCTTTACCCAAAATAATTACATGGAAACTGTATTCTTTTAAAAACTGTCTGGCCCATTAGTTTCAGCCTCTTATTATCTAATTCTCACATCTTGCTTTAACCCATGTTTAGTATTCCGTGTAGCACCACAAGGTGGATCGCTTACCAGGAGAGATCTTAACCTGCGTCTATCTCAGAGAGGAGAGGCATGGTGACTCACTATGGCGACTGCCTGAAGCGTCTCCCCTCTGCCTTCTACCCAGCATTCTGTTCTGTTTACTCCGCCTACCTAATTTTCTGTCCTATTGGGCCAAGCAGTTTCTTTATTAATTAACCAATGAAAGTCCTCCATCAGGGGGGCGCAATGTCCCACTCTAATCTGAGGAACTACTGGCAATTCGTAGCTTCTGGGATAGAGAGTCAGTTATTTTCTAGTGCGGCCCCTGGTAGTTTGTCCAAGCTCCAGTGGAAGACTACACACCCTAGGATGCACAAGCAGCACATGTATGTTAAAAAGGGATTTTAAAAAAAGGACCCAGAATTGGGCAGAGTAAGGAAAGGAAACAGTTGAGAGAACAGTGGATACATACGGTCGACCTGCATAGTATGAAGTTCCCAAAGACTAAGACAAGGAAGAAAAGACAGACTACGGCGAGCAGCCCCATGCGTTCCACCCTAGTCTCCCAGCAGTGCCTGTCCAGGGTTCTCGTGGTTCTCCGCAGCATCAGTGATAGTCGACGCTCGACACACTTTGCACATTTTGACTTCTGTTCTGTGAAATCTCATCTACGATCGGCAAACAATCAAACATGTGGTACGTGTTGGATCTCAGCTTGTTGATGCCACTTGACTCTCTATTTTGGAATGTCTCACATGCCGGAGCACAGCCGCCCTTCTGCCGGCTACACAGATGTCGCCTCTGGAATGTTCAGAAACTAATTTAGCTGTGTTCTGTGAATAGACTTTCATAGAAGTTCTTGTTTTATGCACTTAAAAATCATTTGTTTGACATTATTCTTGTTGTATGACACTATTTCTGGAGAAATGTGAGAAAGAAGTTTCCTCACCCTAAATAGGAAATCCATGACAAACCTAAGTAACAATGCCACCTAAGCTCAACCTGGTGAGTCACTGAACTTATTGGGGCTACTTACAGGGGTACTAGTGATGGGCTGCTTAGAGAAGCAGGGTGACTCAAGACAGCGCATCAGTGAAAGGTCACCTCAGCACAAACAATGACTCAGAGATGCAACCCTGGAACTACCTGAAGAGGCTCAGATACCCCACAGGTCATAGCCTTCTCTGCTCAGCAGCCCCTATTGCTTAGATAACCATGGTAGAGTCTTGTGATTCTACTAAGTTTCAGAGTCTTCCTGAAACTCACAGTTGTCTTCTTGAGTCTGCAAGAGTCCCCTTCCAGGATGGAATGTTTCTCTTCAGGGGAAATGGTGAGCCATGTTCCCTTAGTCTGGTAACTTGTGAATTCCAGAGTTCCTTGCTCCAAGGCTTGTATTTAACCTTCCTTGTGATATATTTAGTTAACTGGTTCTATCAGAAACCTGGGCATTCTACAGTCCTGTGGACAATATAAAAATGCGTCCCTCACTGAGTGTCAATGATTGCTTCTAATTTGCCATTCTATAGTTGAGAAAGATATTCATTCAATGTCCTACCTTGCAGTTAATTACTGGTGACCTGAAGAATCTCACCATGGGTTTATTGAGTTTGTTTCTCTTTCCTGTCCAAACTAAGGACGATCAATATTTTTTTTCTACGACTGTAACAATCACTATTAATTCTGCGTTAAGTAGATGACTGACAGCGGTAGTGCTCACAGATAGACATCAAGCACATCTACACTTCATCACTGGCTCTCACGACAATGCTCATTTATTTACCCACTCAATAAATATGGATCGAGCATCTCCTCTGCCTCCACCCCGAAGTAAAGATGATAAAGCCAATGACTGCCACAGACACAGCCTCCCAGAAAGCAAGGGCTTTGCTTCCACATTAAACACAGACACTGGAGCACAGAGCTGGGGAGAGACTTGTTCCACAGATGCACAGTGCACAGCTAGCAGTGCAGGGTCACACTGCAGAGCCTCATTTGTCATTTCTTATTCTAGAGTAGGTAGGCACAAGCTATTCTAAGGTTTCACTGTAACAGTGGTCTTCTGAGGCTCTCTCCCAATATGCTGGAAGTGTATGCAATTAATCCTGGGTTCCCTGAGGAGGAGGGAGTGGCCTCCACTAAAACAGTGTTTGCGCTCAGGTTTCAATCGATCCTGCTGGCTGGTCTATGCCACAATTACTGGATAGCCCACGTGAATCCCAGCCTCTCCCTGCTATGAAAGCAGCTACCCACCAACAGGTGACCTCCCAAACTCATGTTTGAAAACAGATAAGTGCACTTAAGTGTAATTGATTGCACGAATGAGAATGCCCAACGTGATCGCACAGTCCAGTACTTACCAAAGTAATTACACTTCAGAAAATCAAAATTAATTTGTACACTTCTGATGCACTTTGAAGGCTGTTGACATTTTATTGTAGTGCCTCTAATGAAATGAAAATTATTAATAATTGTTCCTACTTGAGTGTGACAAATGTCATTTAGCTGGAGAGGCAGAGGCACTACCGAGCGCCTTCGAATTATAATGTGGTTTGAAGTTGGGAGTGGTTGTTAATATTCAAAGTGGTATTGGGTCTGCAGTGCCTTTGCCGGCAGCCCATAGGCTATATATACTGAGATGTCTGGATGGCTACCATCTTCTCATGCTCTTCAGCAATTAGAGTGACAAAGAGCATGGGAGACGTGCACACAGATCACACTGTTGGATCTCCTGCCCAGCAGAGGTCAAGATGCCTCTATCCTCATAGCCAGCCATCAGCAATAAACCATCCGCTTCAGGCTCAGTGAAGGACACTGGAGAAACAGTGGCTACCTTCACAAGTACCCAGAGGCCAAAAATAGTTCATCAGATTTTATTGTGCAACCTGCAAGACACAAAATCCATCATTTTCAATGGGAAATAAGCCTGAGCTTCACAGGTGGAGCTTACTATAAAAGCAAAATAGAGAGGAATCAGACAACCTTGTTTATAAGAACTTCAAATGGTCTTGAAAATTTTCATTGGACCTCGGGCTCAAGTTTTGCTGTTGTAAATGCATATCATGCAATGTTTACAATCAGTGACATTTAGTGTGTTCCCACTGTTGCATCCAGCCACCCCCACACAACCCCAGAAAGTGCTCACTCCCCAAAAGGAAAGGTGCAGATAAGGCAATCACTTCCGAATCCTCCCTCCACCTCAGCAACAAGCAGCTGCAAACTGACTCTCATCTCTACAAAGTTGCTTGTTTCGCAACTTCCAGTACATGGATTTATGCAGTAGGTAGATTTTTTTTTTCTTAAATCACTTGGTGTGTTTTCAAGGTTTAGCTCCATTGTAGAATTTATAAATATAACATTCCTTTCTGGGACTGAGTACTATTCTAGGGAACCGATAGACTGCTGTCGTTGTCTGTTTTCCTACTGATGTGATTAAAACACTCTGAGGAAAGTAACTTAAGGGAGAAATGGTTTATTTTAGCTCATTGTTCAGAGAACAGTCCACCACCACTGGGAAGTCAAACAGGAGGGTCTTCGAGCAGCTGGTCACAGCACATCACAGGAAGCTGCTGGTCTCAACTCTCTTCCTCTATTTGCACAGATAAGAATTCCAGTCAGGGAATGGTGTCACTCAGAATGGATGGGTCTTTCCACATCCATCACCATTTTCAAGATAGTTTCCCACAGTCATGGTTAGAGGCCCACCTCACGGGTGATTTTAGATTCTGTAAAGTTTATAAGCCACACTAACCTTATAGCCACATTCTGCTTATCCTTCACCCTTTACTAGCATGTGGATTGTCTCCTTGAAGGCCACTAGGGATGGTGTTTTAGCTATGGTTTCTATACTGTGGAGATGACACTATGACCATGACAACTCTTACAAATGAAAACATTTACTTGGTGTGGCTCTCTTAAAGTTTCAGAAGTTCAGTCCATTGTCATTATGTCCGGGAGCATGGCAGCATGCAGGCAGACATGGTGCTGGAGGAGTTAAGAGTCCTACATCTTGAAGGCAACAGGAAGTTGACTGAGACATTGAATGGTACCTGAGTATAGGAAACCTTAAAACTTGCCCCCACAATGACACACTTCCTCCAACAAAGCCACACCTCCTAAGAGTGCCACTCCCTGTGAGATTACGGGGAACAATTATCTACAAACTATCACATTCCACTCCCTGGCCTCCATAAGCTTGTAACAATATCATAATGCAAGATTCATTTAATCCAACTTCAAAGTCCCCATAGTCTGTAACAGCCTCAACAATGTTTTAAAGTCCAAAGTTCAAAGTCCTCATCTGATATTCATGCAATCTCTTAACCACAATCACCAGTAAAAATCAAAATAAAAAAGGTAGATTACATACTTCCGACATACAATGGCATAGGATATACATTACTATCCAAAAACACAGGGAAGGGAGTATGGTAGAGAAATATTGAACAAAAGCAAGACTGAAAAACATCTGGACAAACTCCAAACTCTGCATCTTCATGCCTGATGTCAAAATGCTCTTCAGATCTCTAACTCCTTTCACCTTTGTTGACTGCAACACACTTTTCTCTCTTGAGCTGGTTTCACTCGCTGTTAGCAGCTCTCTTAGGCAGGTATCCCATGGCTCTGGCATCTCTAACATTTTGGGGTCTCCAAAGCAATGTAGGTTTCAACATCACAGCTTCACACAATGACCTGTCTACTAGGCCTCTATTCAGGGACACCCCTGACGCATGCCTGGCCTCAGGACTTTCTTTAGGTACAGAGGCAAATTCCATAACCCATTTCTTCTACCCTCAACTCTAAAGCCAGGACCATGTGCCCAAAGTGACCAAATTCGGCTGCTTCCTGGGGCTCAAACATGGCCTACTCATTCAGTTACATCTTCTTCATTTTTCTGTCCTTCACTGCCTAAGCTTGACTGTCCTGAAACTTGCTCTTAGAACCAGGTTGGCCTCTGCTTTCCCAGTACTGAAATTAAAAGTATGCCACATCACATCCGGCTCTAAACTTTTCTTCAAATTGGAAACCTAGTTGGGTGGGATGTTGCCCTGAGGTCACCATTCCCTTTCTTCCATTTCATAATCTGTTTATTTTTTTGAACATAAAACTTAGTTTCATTTCACTCTTTGGTCTTCCCTTTCTCCTTAAATTTCACATTTTATATTTTACCCTGCTCATTTTGCTCCTTTTCAATATAAATCTTTATTAGAGTTAGAAACTAGTCACCACACAATTGAATCTATATTAGGTTGTTTTGAGATTTCTTCTACTAAGGGGATTAATCCAAAATGCTTCATTTTAGCCTGAGGCAAACTTTTTAGACAAGGGTCAAAAGCAGCCACTTTCTTCACCAAAATAACACAAGAATGATTTTCAGGCCACACACTGAAGTTTTTCCCTGTAGCATCTTGAGCAAGCCTCCCACACTCCATCAAATCACGTTCAGCACCACTGTCTTCCATGCTCCTGCTAGTGTGGTCCATTAGTAACACTAAACACATTTCACTTTTTTCTAATCCACAATTCCAAGGTCCAAACAAAAACATGCTCAGGCCCAACACACAATGCCCCAGTCCCCGGTATCAACTTCAGTCTTAGTTTCTATCGCCGTGAAAGTGACACCATGACCACCATGACAACTCTTATAAAATAAAAACATTTCATTGGATGGCTCTCTTACAGTTTCAGAAGTTCAATCTGTTGTCATCATGATGGGGAGCCTGGCAACGTATAGACAGATGTGGTGCTGGCACAGTAGCTAGGAGTCCAACATCTTGCAGGCAACAGGAAGTCGACTGAGATGCTGGGTGGTATCCTGAGCATAGGAAACCTCAAAACCCACCCCCACAGTGACATACTTCCTCTGATTAGGCCATACCCACCCTAACAAAGCCATACCTTCTAATAGTGCCATTCCCTATGAGATTATGGGGGACAGCTGCATTCAAACCATCACAGATGACATGTCAGCCACATCTGTGTACATGCTGCTGTCTGAACCCCAGCACTTAGCCACAGAAGCTCACAGAAGTCAAGGCAGTTAAGGGGGTACAGTGGACAGCAGGTACCTTTGCCTTTGAGATTGAACTAGGCTACTGTTTAGGAAGAGGCTCCCTGCCCTGGGTGCACATGGCTGCTTTGGAGAGCACCCTCCAGCTCACCCACCAGGGATCACTCTCAGTTCAGTGTGCAGCTTTCCAAACTCTAGTGGAAAACCTGACCATGGATGAAAGTGGAAATATGATTTTGATATCACTGACATGAAATTCTTATTGGGGTACAGGTGTGAATAATGGTCATATAGAGAAAAAAAAGCCAAGAAGACCTAGAGGCTTCTCATGCCCCTGCTTCTGATGCCCAGAAAGATACTGAATACCCCAGGGGCCTCGGTTTCAAACTTTTAAGATGAGGAATTCAGTAAACTTGGAATCCAGGAAGTAGTTGAGACCATCTCTGACAAGAAGAACACAGAAAAGCTTGTTGAGATGCCACACAAGGATGGGCTGCCACTTCCACAAGAACAACCTGCAGGATGGGCAGAGCCCAGGCTGGATCACCACGTAATGGGTGATGACCTTGAATCTTGATCCACCTCTGCTTCCTGAGTGCTAGGTTTATAGTGATATACCACATACCCAGAACTATGTGGTGTTGATCAGTGAGCACAGGGCAGTGGACACGCACAGGGCAGAGGACACAGGGCAGTGATCATAGGGTAGTGGACACAGGGCAGTGAGCACAGGGAAGTGGACACAGGGAAGTGGACACAGGGAAGTGGACACAGGGTAGTGGACACAGGGCAGTGGACACAGGGCAGTGGACACAGGGCAGTGGACACAGGGCAGTGGACACAGGGAAGTGGACCAGGGCAGTGAGCACAGGGAAGTGGACACAGGGCAGTGGACACAGGGTAGTGGACACAGGGCAGTGAACGCATAGGGCAGTAGACACAGGGCAGTGGACACAGGGTAGTGGACATAGGGCAGTGGACACAGGGAAGTGTACCCAGATCAGCAGACACAGGGCAGTGAACACATAGGGCAGTAGACAGAGAGCAGAGAACACAGGGCAGTGATCATAGGGCAGTGGACACAGGGCAGTGAGCACAGGAAAGTGGACACAGTGCAGTGGACACAGGGTAGTGGACACAGGGCAGTGGACACAGGGAAGTAGACACAGGGAAGTGGACCCAGATCAGCAGACACAGGGCAGTGAACGCATAGGGCAGTAGACACAGGGCAGTGGGCCCAGGGTGGTGAGCACAGGGAAGTGGACACAGGGCAGTGGAAACAGAGAGTGGACACAGGGCAGTGGACACAGGGCAGTGGAAACAGGGCAGTGGACACATGGCAGTGGACACAGGGTAGTGGACACAGGGCAGTGGACACAGGGAAGTGTACCCAGATCAGCAGACACAGGGCAGTGAACACATAGGGCAGTAGACAGAGAGCAGAGAACACAGGGCAGTGATCATAGGGCAGTGGACTCTGGTCAGTCAGTGAACATAGAATGTCATCATTGACCGGCCAGCACTCTTCCAGCTGAGTTCCATCTCCAGCTCTTTTCTGGGCTAATTCTTGTGACAAGATAACCCAATACTCCCTGCCCTGTCACCTAGACCTTCCTGAACTAGGACAGAGCATAGGGCCCTCCCTCCTCAAGAGCCCTGTCTGTGCCTGCAGTCTCTCTCACACAGTAAAGGCTGCTTGAGTACTGCTGGCTGAATGCATAGCAGAAATGGGGGTTAACTGTTCTGGGAGAAGAGGGGGTAAGTTTCCAGCATAAAGTGCTTTCTGTACCATCCTCAGGTCTGATCCAGGCCAGAGGGGCAGGTTAGGAGTGTGAGAAACAGGGCATTCAGGGCAAGCAGGAAGGATCTTGTCTCCACAGACAAAGGCTCCAAGGGAGAGCTTCTGCCGTACCTCCACACACACCCTATTAAACCAATCTCCAAATGCCTTACTTCCCTTATTCTGTCCGTGACTTGTCACAGTCAAGAAGACCTTGTTCCACATGAGTAAGCAAAGCCTGACTTGGCTTTCACACACATTTAGTGTCTGGTATCAGAGGACTTCTCTATGTTGCAAGAGAGGTAGTAACAGCAAAGAGATCACTCAGGCTGAGATGTGGGGTGGGGAAGAGAGGGAGGGAGTTAGAGAGAGGGAAAGGAGGGAGGAGGAAGGGGAAGGAGAGGGAAGTCTAAGGTCTCATGGGTAGAAGAGCAGGCTGGAGGCTCAGGGAAGATCTGAAGTTTAGCTGACAGCATTCTTCTTGCTGGGGTGGGGGGGAGGTTGGGCTTTCTTCCTCAACTGATGACAGACAGCTTACCCTCATGGTGGAGGATCTGCTTTTACTCATTTGAATCTTAATCCCATCCTACGCCACTGTCCTGGAGACAACCAGATCACAGCCAACCAAACACTTAGATACCATCATCCTGTTAGGCTGACATGTTTCCCATTTCCAAATTTAGTGAGCTTAAGTCTGGCTCGGAAGCTCAGGTGGGAGAAACCTGCACCTCTGAGCCTCCCACCTTGTGGCCATTTAAAAGAAAATGGCCCCCAAAGGGAGTGGTGGAATTAAGAGATGTGGCATTGTTGGAGGAAGTATGCCACTGTGGGAGTGGATTTGATGTGTCTCCCATGTTCAAGCTACTCCCATTGTCTCAGTTCACTTCCTGTTGCCTGAGCGTCAAGATGTAAGGACTCTCAGCTACCTCTCGGCACCATGTCTGCCTGCATGCTGCCACAGTCCCCACCATGATAATGGAATAAACCCCTGAAACTGTAAGCTACTGCTTCAACAATTAAATGTTCTCTAGAAGAGTTGCTGTGGTAGTGGTGTCTCTCCACAGCCATAGCAACCCTAGCTGAGACACACCTGATGTGGCGTTGTCTTACCGTTTCTATTGCTTCAACAAAACATGACCAAAGAGCAAGTTGGGGAAAGAGTTTTTTGGGCTTACATTTCCACATTGCAGTCCACCTTCAAAGGAACTCAGGATGACCTCAAACAGAGCAGGACCTTGGAGACAGGAGCTGATGCAGAGGCCATGGGGGATGGGGTGGGGTGGGGTGGGTGTGCTACTTACTGGCTTGCTCCCCATGGCTTGCTCAGCCTGCTTTCTTATAGAACCCAGGACCACCATCCAGGGGTGGCACCTCCCACAGTGGGCTGGGCTTTCCCCATCAATTAGTGATTTAAAAAAATGCTCTATAGGTTCACCCACAGCCAGATCTTACGGAGACATTTTCTCAATGGAAGTTCCCTCTGCTCAGATGAGTGTACTTTGTGCCAAGGTGACACGAGTCTAGCTGGCACTGCAGTCATCAATCCTTTGGGTCTTGTGTGAGTGTTTGCATGGGGTGGGGGCGGGGGGCAAAGCCGATGTCTAGGACCCTGACAGGAAACCTTTCCCTGGAAATCTGGAGTCCCTGGAAAGAGGCTCTCAGATGCCTACGCCGGTGGTTGCTGACCTCAGCAGGAGGAAGTGGTCTGAGGGTCCCTGTGGACCTAGTGGCTGATGTAAGCCATGATGTGGCTGACCTTGATATCCACGCTTGCATAGCTCCCACAGACTCTGCCATGGCTCTTCTTCGGCCGTCTCCATGTTTCCTTGAAGAGACAGTAGATTTTTCAAATCAGCTTTTCTTTTCCTATTGTTCAGCTTTTCCTGAGCAAAGTTCAGGCAAATAAATTACTCTGGGAAAATCAATGGAGGTGTATGTTTACATGATCAGATAAGGACACTTTAAAAGTGTATCCCGCCTCTCCCAGCCAGCTGCCTCACACACCTGGACTCTATGGTGTTAGAATCGGGAAAAGTCAAACAGCAAAAAGATGTTAGACCAGGGAAATGTCAGACAGGGAATGGGGCTTAGTTTAAACACAAAATTTGAAATATAGGTAATTTCTTCTCATTACAGTTTAGTAAGAGATGGTTCACTATTTTCCACAGGCTGGCTAGTTCCAGCATGTGTTCTTCCGGTCACACCAGGAAGCAAAGGACCCTGATGCAGCCAGGCATCTTGAATCAAAACCCATGCTGAAAGAAGGAAGCCATGTGCAGTTCACAGGTGACTTGTGGACTCAGGTCGGTGGTCTCAAAGGCAGACCCTGAGTGTCCCATCCTTTCCTCATTCTGCATTCTCCCAGGGGTCCTTGAGAGTCTCCTGAACACCTGTGTGTAACAAGCATCTTGCTGAGGTAGCCAATAGATAAACACTCCCCAGTCTGAGACAGGTCTGTCCAGGACACACACCTGAGCTCACAGTGTGCCAGACGATACAGATGTGCACCAGATGCAGAGGTGACCTCCCCGCCCCTCCCAGTGGCATGGTCTCTCTTCACTGTGACACAGGAGGGGTGTCCACCGAGACAGACAAATGCACTTCACAGGGAAGAGTGCCTGGCCCAGCATGCACAAGCCCTGTACTTGATTTAGATTAAGGAAAACAGAGCTGTCCATTAGGGTTCTAAAGCTCACCAACAAGCAAATTTCTTTTCCCTAAATGAACTTCATGCTTTTGTGAAATGGAAGCCACTTTCAAGGCTTCCCCCCACTTCCTCCAGCTGTTGACAGCTGAGCAGGTGCCTTACTGCAGCTGCTTCAGCCCCAGGAAGAGGTTAGCATCAGACAGGTCCTATTGGGCCGGTACCACTAGTGTTTTCTAGTATTAAAAAATTTTAAAAATCAATTTTCACCTAGTTTGGTTAAAATGGGGTTGAAAGGCCTCTGAATTGTCCTTGGCCACAGGAATGTCTTGTTTATTCAGTCACACATTATTAATTAGCTCACAGTGAGCTAATTAGTCAGGGTAAGCAGACTACCACAGACCCTAGCTCCCGGGTCTGGATAAGCGGTAAGCAAACGTCACAGATTCTAGCTCCCGGATCCGGTCCCCATCCTAGTTTTGGAGTCTCCTTATGCGTATATAACTGGCGAGGTTACTGGTCCCAACCCTAAGGTTTGAGTAGGGATCATCTGTCAGCACTGCAGAAAAGGTCTCTGCCTGTGTGAGGAATCCCTGGTCTGAGCTTGCTTTACCTGCAGTGAGGACCAGGAGTGGGGTGTTCTCAGAAAGTTCAGGCTAGTGGTCCCTCTGAGACTCATCCTGGGCTCCTGGATTAGCTCAGTAGATCCTTGCCTTTGTTATTTAATTAACTTTGTTCTTTCTGAGTTCCACAATCATTCTCCAGGTGGAAGGAAAGACCTTTCCACACTTATTTCTAAACTGTAGCTCTAATCTCCACTTCAACACAATTAAATTTCACTCAAACAATTTAATTAAAAAGTACAGGTGAAAAATGTCAGGACCGATATGTATTTGGGATGAGCGGGTGCTCCTGGGTATGAAGCTGGTCTGAGACACGGTTTGTCCTCTCACTATGGTTGCTGTCATTTCATAAGCACGGCCCTGGCTTCAATTCCAGCAAAGCATTTGTTGGAAGGAATCTAACTCTAAGAGGCACCAACAGTTTCTGAATTCGCTCCTGGAAGTTCAAGCACCCCCTAAATGCAAAGTCAGGACAGATGGCTGACGAGCAAGCACACTTCCTTGCTGAAGAACAAACAAGCCTTTCTTACCGGACTATGGAAGTAGATGGTCCCCTGGGAGGCAGAGGAGACAGAGTTCCCCATGGCTCTACTTCTGCAGACCAAGAGGCCCTTGCTATTTATTTATTTATTGATTTTTCTGATGTCTCTGTGTGTGTGTGAGAGGAGGAGGGGGGAGAGGGGGAGAGAGAGAGAATTTGTGTGTTGTGCTGTCATGTGGTGTATGCACTTGTTAGTGTAGGTGTGTGTACATGTATGTGGGTGAGTATTCAGATGTGTGTACATGTGCAAACCAAAGTAGACATTGATTGCCTTTCTTAAGTTGCTCTTCACTTGTATTTTCGACAGGGTCTCCCACTGAACCAAAAACACATTGATTCTGCTAGGCTGCCCGGCTGATGAGTGTCAGGGATCC
Source organism: Arvicola amphibius (assembly GCF_903992535.2). NCBI lineage: Eukaryota > Metazoa > Chordata > Mammalia > Rodentia > Cricetidae > Arvicola > Arvicola amphibius. Next base: position 3,041,918 of record NC_052051.1, read on the forward strand.
GCTGTCCCCACCCTGTTTCTAAGTGTGATAGATCTAAGAACATGCCACTACACCCAGTCTTTTACCTAAGCGTCTGGGAATAAATCCCAAGCACCCCCTGCTTGTGTACTGACTGAGTCATCCCCCCACCAGGGTCCTGCCACTTTGAAAAAAATTTACAACGCTAAAACCATGCCTGTGTGTCTCTGCACCATCTCTGATTGCCTTGATGCTACACCAAAGTACATAGCCCACAGAGCCACAGCCAGGCAGGCATTCCTTCCACCATTCTGAAAGCCCACTTTCAAACTCTCTATTCTCACTCTTAAGATAGATGCCCCCACACAAACCACAGCATAAACAGCCCCTCACGCACCCAGAGAAGTACAATCTAGAGTGCCCGTTCCATAATGGAAATACATCACAAAGGATTTCTTTACTAAGCAATCTTTCTCTGTGACAACAGAAATACACACTGTGCCAGCTGCGGCTGGGCATGCTTAAACCACGGAGGATTTCTTTATTGACTCATTTTATCATACAAAACTGACATGAGCTTCTTATTAATCTGTCTCCAAAGAATCAAAATGCTTTAATAAATACCATAGTTCCTTTAGGTGTGGGAAGAAATGACACCGTTAGCTAAACGTTGTATGGCATTGAGTGAACGCCTCTGAATCTATTTAACTCAAGACGGTGCTAGATAAATTCAGGGACCGATAAAGGAAACAGCACCTCACTTTCTTAATGACCAAATAGGGACTCTTTTCTCCTGAAGCAAATAAGCAGGAACGGTTGGGACTGGAATTTGGGGGCCAGGTTGGTTCAGGGCTCCATGGGGTTGTCCTTTTGTATGGTCACAGCAGCAAGCCAATGCTCCAGGTATCTGCGACAGGGACAGAGGGGCAAAGCAGCTCCAGTTTCCTGGGGACATGCTGTCTGATATCCACCAAAGACTGATGGCAGTACCTGCCCCAGACAAACCTCGGTCGGGGTCTGGCCCATGTGCTCAGGCTTATGTAAGGAAATGAGATTACAGGACACTCTCTGACTACACAGTCTCAGCTATCTGGGAGGAGTCTGGAGCCCCAGAACACCAATGTCTGACCTGGGTACCATTCCTGTTACAGATGGTGCTCAGTGTACTGTCTCCATCCCCTTCTGTCACTGAAAATAGCATCCACCCACCATCCCTTCTTCCTATCTTCTTGTAGCAAATGAGGTGGTCCATCACACAGAAGCAGATGCCATCCTGTGACTCCCACCCTAATATAACACACACAAGACCAGACCAGGCCATTCATGGAGCTTCTCATCCAAGGCTCCAGGAGCTCATACTGTCTCCAGGAGGAACAGGGGCCATATCATGTTCTTTTGCACCTTATTTGGGCACTCTCTAAAGAACATTACAGTATTCTTGGGAACAAGGATGAAGACAGACTTGGCGACATTTAAGATTGTTATGACTCTGACATTGATGTGGGATGTCTGTAGTGTGGAGACCGCTTGTTTGTTTCTGTCTGCTCAGCTCCAAAATAACCACACAGATACCATATTAATTAAATCACTACTTGGTTCATTAGCTCTAGCTTCTTATTTGCCAACCCTTACATCTCAATTTAACCCATCTCCATTAATCTGTGCATCACCACGAGGCTGTGGCTTACAGGGAAAAGTTCCGGCATCTGTGTCCAGTGGGGCTACATGTCTTCTCTCTGACTCCTCCTCCTTTCTCCAAGCATTCAGTTTAATTTTCCCTGCCTAGTTCTGTTCTCCTATAGCTCTGCTATAGGCCCAAAGCAGTTTCTATATTAACCAATGATATTCACAGCATACAGATGAGAATCCCACATCAGATGTCTTTCTGTATGTGTGTTTCTTTTATGAATAAAGCTGTTTTGGCCAATAGCTTAGCAGAGTAAAGCCAGGTGGGAAATCCAAACAGAGAGATAGAGAGAGAGAGTAAGCAGAGTCTAGGAGACATCATGCAGCTGCCAAAGGAGAAGACATGGGAAACTTATTGGTAGGCCACAGCTTCGTGGTGATACACAGATTAATAGAAATGGGTTAATTTAAGATGTAAGAGTTAGTTAGCAAGAAGCCTGAGCTAATAGGTCAAACAGTATTGTAATGAATAAAGTTTCTGTGTGATCTGTTGAAGTCTGGGCATCTGGGAAATCAATGTAGTCTGTTTACAGAATACTACTACTACAGACAGTAGCTCATTGCCCCTTGTTTCTTCCAGCACTAGAATATTCTGCAGCCCCTTCTGTGCACCTTATCCATATCATCTTCAACTGTTCTTCAGTCGTTCACACGTATGTTATGCCTCCCCCCTCATATATGCATTTCTATATGAAACATGAAGGTACCCAAGACTTCCATGGGAAGACATCATTTCAGCACCTCTACCTGCATTCCAGTCACTGACTGTCTTTAGTAGGACCTGAGAATGAGGGGGAAAGGCTGAGCCAAGAAAGGAGACATGCCGTCACTGCCTCCCAGTACCATAGGAGATCTCAGAGCTGGAAGTCATTCCTATGATGCCCTGTGTAGGCTGCAGGGCCAGTGCTTGGGGAGGGAATGTGGCCTGCGTGAGGTCATGACCCAGGCAGCAGAGATGCCCACTCAGCACCAACAGCTGGCACACAATAAGAAAATGAAGGACTGGCAACGAGAGGCCCTGGGCCTTGCCCTTCCACGTTGCATATCCATGTGTGTCTGACTGCAGCATCTGCCTGACTCTGGTCTCTCCTCTCAAAGCATATTATTCAGAGACAAAGACTTTTTATCACTTCCTTAGAGCTCTGATGTTTGATCCTGTGACAGGAAAGCAACTAGAAACAATTTAACTGAGGAATGACCCATTTTGGTTCCTGACTTTAAACACATCAGTCTAAGCTCGGCTGGATCAAAAGATGAACCCTGTAGTGGTAGGAGTGTGTGGCAGAGATGCTTGCCTTCTGGTTGTCTGCAAGGAAAGGGTTGAGGAGAGGGCTAGAGAAAAGAGTACCTTTCCGAGTCTCATCTTTGTCTCCCCTCCAAACATCATCATCAGCCGAAGACCAGGCATTCAGCCTGCACCTGTTGGACACGCTTCATATTCAAACCACGATGTTACCCTTTAGCTTGTTCTTGGGGCCCAGCACCTCCATGCCTTCCCTCACCTAGTCTGAGATCCTAAACACCCACCCTGTCCTTCCACAGCCCTGAGGTGTTACCATGATCTGATTTGGCTATGCGGCCTCTTCCTGGCCACTCAGCTAGGCCCGCACTGCTTATCATTACATGGACCTTCCATGACTGCTCACCAAGACCTGTGTGATAGCTAAGCCCGGCTCACTCAGCTCTGGGTGACTGCTTCCCACCATGTCATACTCTTATGATAACCCTCTCTGCCAACTCCATCCCAATGGCCTCCTCTGGCCACACAACACATTCTCATGCCTCCTCTCCCATCCTCAGGCCTCTGATGGACCTCATCTTTCTAGAAAGGTCTTTCCTGGATCTGTTGTGAACGTGACAGGTTTGTGTCTGGGCAGTGTCTTAGAGGAAATCCTTGCTTTCCACATGCAGAGAGAGCCTAGAGTTGCATCCTCAGCAGAGAGAAAGTGGGGAGGAGATGAAGAAAAAATACAGAATAATAGAGTGAGAACAGGGATACAGAGACAGACCCATCACCAACAGAGATAGAGAGACAAGTCCTTCACCAACAGACCCATCACCAACAGGGATACGGAGACAGGCCCATCACCAACAGGGATGCAAAGACAGGCCCATCACCAACAGGGAAACAGAGGTGGGCCCATCACCAACAGGGATGCAAAGACAGACCCATCACCAACAGGGAAACAGAGGTGGGCCCATCACCAACAGGGATGCAGAGGCAGGCCCATCACCAACAGGGATACAGAGGTGGGTCCATCACCAACAGGGATACAGAGGTGGGCCCATCACCAACAGGGATACAGAGGTGGGCCCATCACCAACAGGGATGCAGAGGCAATCCCATCACCAACAGGGATACAGAGGTGGGCCCATCACCAACAGGGATGCAGAGACAGGCCCATCACCAACAGGGATACAGAGACAGGCCCATCACCAACAGGGATACAGAGACAGGCCCATCACCAACAGGGATACAGAGACAGGCCCATCACCAACAGGGATACAGAGGTGGGTCCATCACCAACAGGGATGCAGAGGCGGGCCCATCACCAACAGGGATGCAGAGGTGGTCCCATCACCTGATGCCTTCAACTCCTTCATTTCTTCATGGCCCTTAACACCTCATACATTCTCCGCAGGGTCTACTACATTGTGCCTTATCTGCATCCCCCACATTAAGAAGTGAATTTGCAGAGACTCTGGCTATTCACAGCAGATAGTGACTAGCTCTATTCTTCACAGTGAGTCACTCCTTCAATGGAGCTTCATGCAGAAGCTATGGTGCAAGGTGCAGGATCTCACACTCTAGGCCTGTCTCTTCCCTCCTCTTAGTTTCTAAAAACACCCGGAAGGCCACCCTGAAGCTCTGCTACTTATTCAAGAGCAGAGTTTCCCTGTCTGTTACAGCATCTCCAGGTCCCATTCAGGGTGTTTCCTGTGTCATGAGACTTCCCAGCATGGGGCAGGAAGGCACTGACTATAACTATGAGAGGTCCTGCCCAACCTCCAGGGGGTAGTATCCAGCCTTCTCTTTGGGAATCTCAGAAGGTGGTGTGCCCTCCTGCTGAGCCTTCCTGTTCTTAGCAGTGCTGTGGCAGCCAACTCACTGCCAAATAGCTCCATGACAAACCCCTCAGCACATAGCAAAGAACCCACTAACCTGAAGTTTCCAAGTTTCTGCTTGCTTAGAGGTTAAGAAAGCTGCCTACAACAGAGTTCTAAGAATGTTCCAGGGTGAGAGATGGGGGTCAAGGCAGGCGTGGAGATAGAGCAAGAGGGTGGTGGTCAGGGTGGTAATGGAGCTCAGGGGGATAAAGGGCAGTAGATGGATGAAGGGCAGGGCAGGGGACAAAGGCCAGAGCAAAGATGGGAGGTAAGACCAGAGGGTGGATGTTCGGGTGGGGAGTCATACTCAGATTGGAAGATGAACGTCATCACTAGAGACAGGGATCAGTATCAGACATGGGGGGGTTAACGAAGGGATGGAGGTTACAGCAGATGAAGGTCATAGTTAATGATGGAGGTCAGGGCATGCTACTGCTCCCCAAGCAGAGGGCTCCACACACAGATTTCCACAGTGCATACCAGAGGAGGGTGGGAAAGGAGACAACTTCTAGCATGTTCTCCTTGGAGGTGAACTGAGGAGTGAGGCTGGTGGTGAACCTCACATTCCTCCCGACATTCATCTCTCCAGGGAAGACTCTTGGAAACTAGGAATTTTCCAATTGCGCCAGATTATGCCTCTAGCTATTCACCATGCGATGCATCTGCACATATCCTTAGTGCTCGGCTTTCTCCTCAGCAAGAGAGAGAGCCCATGCCCATCTCTTGTTCTCACACCATCCAGTGCACATCTGTGAAGGCAAAAGGGACCATGTGGGCCTGTGACCTCTAGACCATCTCTCCTCATATGGAACAACCTGACCACCTGCTCTTGCCCTGGCATGGGGCATAAAGTGGTTCCTATAGAACATTCTCACTAGGGTCACTAGGATGTGATGTCAAAATGTTCTCAGAGAGCAATGTTTGGGATGCTGCAGACACGTTGGATACTGTCCCTGGAGGTATGTAATAATAGCATGCAATATCACACAGGACTGTTCTATTAAGTTTAACTCTCAACTTGACACAGCCTAGAGTTGTGTAAGAAGAGAATCTCAAATCTACCCAGGTCAGGTGGCCTTGTCTGCACATCTGCAATGAATTATGTTGAATGTTAATCATAACTGAGGGCACAGGCTGCTATGGGTGGTACCATTCCTTTGGTAGGTGGTTCTGGGCTACACAAGAAAGCTAGCTGAGCACGAGCCAGTAAGCAATATTCCAACACAGTTTCTGCTTCAAACTCTTATTTGAGTTCCTGACCTGACTTCCCTTGATGGTGGATTGTGACCGGGAAGTGTAAGATGAAACAAACCCTTTCCTCCCCTAAGCTGCTTTTGATCTAAGGGTTTTTTATCACAGCAACAGAAAGAAAACTAGAGCAGCTAGCAACAGGAGAAGCATCAGAAAGAAACAGGGGCATATGCCATGCGGGGCTGGGAGGCATCAGAAAGAATGCATGTGCAGATATGCTGCAAGGTGTTGTGTTGATTGAAAAGCCTCAGCCACAGAGGAAGGCAGGGCATATACTCCAGCACAAGCACGCTATATATTTTATAAGGATCCATGCATATTTTATGGGTATGCATCAAACACGTTAGAGAGGGCGCTGAGTGGGAGTTGAGGATGAGAGGCAGGACTCTGAGGTGATGTGGGATATAAAATATGGAGGAGGCCTTTCACGAGTTCAGGAAGTTGATGTGTTAGCAACTGAAGAGTCTAATAAATGCAACTATGTTAAAGATAAAAGGGAAGGAGGGAAGAGGGAGAGAGGGACAGAGGGGATGGACTGGAGAAAGGGAAGAGGGAGGGAGGCGCTCTGCATTCCAAGCTTACTACCTTGAGCCCAGGCCACATGACAGGAACACATGCCTGTCATGGCAGCCAGCACCTACCAGTCCCTGGACAGCTCTGTTCAGTCTTGGCTACAGAACCTTTCCAGGGCACGCACCTGCCAGAGCTCCCTGTGAACTGTGAATGTTGTTTGGGGCCCATGCTTTTCTTAGTCTTGCATTGATAGAGGTCAGAAAACATTTATGAAGCCAGACTCAACCAACAGACATGGCTGGTGTCAGACTGAGCCTGGGGGAGATGACAGGGCACAAGGGGTGTGGTCGGTGTAAGGCACAAACAAACCCAGAGACCAAAGAATTCAGGGACACTGTCCCCAAGAAGGTCAGTACCAGGAATGTCTTTCAGAATGGTCTGTCTGGTCCGTAAGGCTAACAAGATGGTCCCACAAGGTAACCCTCTCCCCATCTTGTCAGGCACAGACAGGAAAGAAGAGGTGGCTGACCCCATGAGTCAGGCTGAGTGCAACTCTGGGAACAACCATCAGCTCCTGCCACCTGCACACAACTCGGGGACTGAGAAGATTATTGCCTTGGTGCACCAAGACAGATGTTTCTTGGAACAAAGAGGTCCTGGCTTTGAGGACCCGTAGAGACATCAGAGACAGTGGCTTTCATTGTCTACATACCTAAACAGGGTTCCATCCACTGAGCTTCCTGCTCTGCCCTCAGAGATGCCCAGAGGGCAGCGCATCCTGGAGCAGTTTTAAAACTTGAGAACTTTTTTGAGTCCTAGTGTCTCAAGAGAGCACTCAGCTGGCAGATTGTGGCTGCTTTATTATTAACAGGCATACTTTCGTCTTCCTCTCACTTTAGCGAGGGCTTTTCATCAGCCATTTGGACTTTATAGGAAGTGGGTAAGCAAGCATGGCCCACAAATGCCCTTGCAGGATAGAGAAGGATATATATAAGCTGCCTTCTTCCGTACACCAACTAGTGGGACTCTGCTTGCACGACCCAATGAGTCTCTGCTTGCATGATCCAATGGGTCTCTGTCTGCCCCATCTAGTGGATCTCTGTCTGCACCATCCAATGGACCTTTGTCTGTATCGTCCAATGTGTCTCTATCCTCATACCCAATGGATCTCTGTCTGCATCATTCAATGAGTCTCTGTACTCATATCCAATGGACCTCTGTCCTCGTCTTTCAAATGGGTCTCTGTCTGCAACATCCAATGGCTCTCTGTCCACACCATCCAATGTATCCATCCTTGCACTATCTGGTTAGGCTTCACTTTCAGTTACACAAGCAGAGCAAAAACTCTGTTTTTTATTTGTTTGTTTTATAAAGACTGTGTGTTCTTGGTTTCTTGTGGACTCTAGTCCTGGAACTCAGTCTGTCAGCATCTCCTCTGAAATGGGGACTCCCATGATACATATGGGAACCCTAAGGATCAAGGACTTGTGCAAGGTCTGGCCCCATCGAGCTTGACTTTGATGTATCTGAGTCTAGCTTCCTGTCCAGCAGCTTCGTTTTGTAAAGTTTTGATGTCCCCTTTCCAGTTTCTTTGCCTGGGACCTGTTTTGACTTCAGCTCATCACATTGAACCCGTCATTTCCAACAATCCCGACAAAACCACCAGCTCTAGGGACTCTGCTCTGCGTCCTGTGTTCAGAGTAGGAGCTCTGCCCAGTTGGCAGACACCTTCTGGGAAGGAAGGGTCCACTGCAGTATTAATTTGATGGTTAATCATGAAATTAATTTGCATGGTCCATCATGATATTAATTTGTGTGACACATCACAATATTATCTTGTTCATTTTTCTCTGTGATCCTTCCATTCCTGCTCCTAAAATGGCAGCTGGTTAGTGTGTTCTGCTTCCACAGAGGAATTTCCTGATACCGTGATCCAGAGAGAAGCAAGGTCATCCCATCCCACCCAATCCTGCTGGGAAGGTCAAACACCAAGGCTAGAGACAAAGGCAGCCTTTTAAAAGGCTTGCCTCTTTGCTGAGGCAAATCAATGGTCACGCCTATTCCTACCAATACACTGCCCTTGCTGATCTTAGTCTCCAGGTTCGGTCATTCATTTCCTCATCAAATATTTACTGATTCCTGCAGAGTCTGGCTCTGCACAGCTGTTCCTCAGGAGCAGGTGCTGGGCAGCTCTCTCTGAGACAGTGCATGGTCCTTCTATGGCTCCAGCCCTACACTGGACTTCCACTCAGCAGGGCCCACAGACCTCACTTAACACTGTGGGTGGTTTCATACAATGTGAAGATTGCAAAAACACACATAAAGTAAAGATAAATACTTAATGATATAAAACAATTTAGATGTGCCACCTAGGGCACAGCACTCAACAGTTACTTACTCTAGGCACTTTGACCAGTTATGATCCTCTGCATTAAAATCTGTCTCCTAAAGAAAAACAGAAGAAGAAACTTCTCTGATTATGGCTAAAATGCTGAATTTAGCACTAATCTATGGGTATTAACAAAAGTATTTAGAGGGAGGTTTGACAAGCTGTCCAGTTAGTAAAGCAACAGCAGCATATACTGCCCACAGGGTCTATGACATCCTTGCCATGGGGTTTAACCAGGTTTACAATAGCAGGCATGGATATGTCCTGTGGAGCAGGCCTCAAGTTTAATCAGAAAGTAGTTGGTTACCCACCAAGCACTCATACCAACATTGCTCCAGTGGGCACGCCTTACCAACAGGCTGGTATTCTAACATACAGGATTTACCACGGAGTAAGATCAGTGAAGGGTTTCTCAATCGGTAACCAGCACAGCACCCTTTGGCAATATGTAAGGTTGCCAGGCAGGGCCGGAACGTCCACCTCAGTTCAAGCTTGCGTTTTCCAGGCCCTACGAAGGAGGTTATTATTGTACCTCGTGAGGTCTGTAGCTGGGTAGGACAGTTGCTGTCTTTTCTCCCCCAGCAGCTCACAGCACCTTCCAGAGCTATGATGCCCTTGCCCCCCTCTTGGGAGCTATGAACCCCAGATCCTGAATTTCTTGTAAACAACATGTTATGCTTACAGCTGCTCTGAGCACGGGACCCTCAGGAGTTCCTGATGATAGGGGAGTGATTTCTGGTGAGTTTGGCTGGGGCAGGCTATCAGTTAAGGATCCCTATATAAGCTGCCCCTGGACACAATAAGGGAGCATTCTTGTTTCAAGGATGACCCGTGTCTCTGTCTGTGTGTCTTTGTGTGTTTAAATCTCCAGGCCCTTGCCCAGCTCACGAATGGTCCTGTAGTGCAGGCACCGCAATACAGGAGTAGTACCATACTGTCAAGTAGTACAGGCAGGTGGTACACCTCCCCTTTCCTCTTCCCTGTTCTCCACCCCATCCATGCTTAAGTCTTTCCACCCTTGGGATGGCTTTCTTCTAGTTCCACACACAACTGTTCTACCTCCCCTGCTCCCTTAGAGCCTCTTCCCTCTGTTGGTACCGCCTCTCCGGAGCTACAAGGTTCAAGGAACATTGTGGAAGAAGAGGAGTAGTACCAGACTGTCACGTAATACAATGAAATGCTTTCCTTTCTAAGTGTTTCCGTGGTCACGGTGTCTCTTCAGAGCAATAGAAACCCTAAGATAAGCGCGGGAAGCTGGGATCCCACTGTCTGCCCATCTGTGCCAGTGGGAAAAGCTGTATCTCCTCCACATCTCTGTCGGTTGAATTGTGTTGACCGAGGTTTTTCTGTCCACCCCCTCCCCACCAAGAAGCACCTGACAATCATGTAAGAGTGAGTATCTGCTGACGTATTGACTCAAACAAATGAAGAACGGCTGGCAACACACACGTCAGGTGTGGCTCTGTTCCTGCCACATCTTGGGGAACTCAGTCACCATCCCTCACATGTTACCTTCTTAGTCTGTCACATCCCTTCTGTCATTGTTCCTCAGACTGGTGCCAGGACTCAAGCAAGGACCCCAGATCACCCAAGTCAGTACTGCAGCTGAGTGACTTCTCATGTTACTGGCACCCTGGAGGACTCACTCGGGAACCCTGGCAGCTCTGGCAGCTCTAGCAGCATAGTCCATAACACTAGTGATGGCAAGCTTCTCAAACCAAGTCTTCTGCCCATCCCGAACAGCTGAAACTGACCAGAGTAGAGCCCTCTGTCCCAGTCTGAGCTCCAAACCAGTCTGAGACTCGGGACAGTGTGGGGTGGACATTTACCCATGGTAGGTAGAAAAAGACAAGTCTAGTTGTTGTAGAGGCAAGGTCACAGCAGGGGAGAAGTGTGGGGTGGCACCTACGGTTCATAACAAAATGGAAGAGAAGGGCAGGAAGGAAGCCAAGTAGACTGATCATATTCTGATGTACTGGAAGTGGACTTGACTTAACACAAAGTTAGTCCAAGCCACCGAGTGAGGCCACTTGCTCTCCCTCAGGAGGCCACTAGGAGCGTGCTCGGGAGGATGTGGCTTCAGGTTTTCTGCAGCTGTGCAGCACACTGCACCCCTGTGTCTGCGCTCTGTGTGCTATTACCCAGTTACCGAGCTTCAGGCAAGGGGCTGGAGGTTAGAAAACACAGACACACACAGACAGAGAGACAGCGACACAGGTCACCCTTGAATTCCCCTAAGAATGCCCCCTTTATTGTGTTCAGGGGCAGATTATATAGAGATAACCACGCCCTAGCCAAACCCACCAGAAACCATTCTGCCATCAGGAACTCCTGAAGGTTTCGTGCTCAGAACAGCTGTAGGCACTCAGATCAGGGGATTACAAGAAATTCAGGATCTGGGGTCTCACTGCTCCCAACACAGCTGGGCTCTGGTGAGCTTAAAATGAACAGGGTGATGATGCCCACGGATGCTACCAACTGCAGGAGCCAGCGCCAGTGCATCACACAGAGTCCTACAATCCAGACCAGGGGCTGGCAAAGTGGTTCGAGGAGCCAGCACCTGACTCTGTAAACAGCTGTGTTGGGCCGAGAAGCGGTAGTGCACACATTGCCTTTGGTGGCTTTCCCAGGACTACAGCAGAGTAGGGGAAGCTGCGTGGAGACCGCCTGGCATGAAAAGTCTAAAATATTTCTGATCTGTTCTTCTGCAGAAAGTGTGTTCTGGGGCCTGATCGCCACGGTTCCACTAGGGCGGGCCGAGCATACAGCCAAGACCAGTATGTCACCATTAGCTCAGTATCAGATTAAAAGGCTTTCAGCAAGTGTGCTTTCTAGGGTGCTGCAGTGAGCCCCAAGTCTCAAGACCTGGGGAGAAGGACACAAGGACTGAAAGTTAAAGGGGAGTCACACAAAAGCTCAACTCATGCTGAAAAATTATACCTTAGACAAGAGGAAAAATCCATTCCATAATTAGGACCAGGTCATTTACCTCTTCTTGTCCCTGTGTTGTTAAAAATTTAGTTTATTGCTATTCATTTATGTGTTTTTGGGGGGAGGCATTTACATACATGTGGGTGTCAGATGGCGGCAGATCCTCTGGAACTGGAGTTTCAGGCATTTGTGGACCCAGTGTGGGTGCTGGGAACAAAACTCAGGGTCTCTGGAAGAGCACCAGGTACTCTTAAGTGCAGAGCCATTTCTCCAGGTAGTCTCTCCCTCTCTCTCTCTCTCTCTCTCTCTCTCTCTCTCTCTCTCTCTGTCTCTCTCTCTCTCTCTCTCTCTCTCACACACACACACACACACACACACACACACCCCACACCACACCATACACGCACACACACCTACATCAACACCCTCACCACCCCCACCACATACACACTCACAGTATACCACACACACACCACAACACACACACATACACACTCACACAAACACACATACACACCACACACCTCTACACACACATCACACACCACACACACACACACATCACACACATACCACATACACACACGATAGGTAATTTTTATAATGTCAATCTGGGACCATGAACACTCCCCTCAGACTCAGGGATGAGAGAGATCCAGGTTTGCCACTCAAGGTCTATACAGAAACACTTACCATGATGGGATTATCATTAGAAAGGAGTTTTCTGCCTGTGGCCTGTCAGGTCCTGTCACCCCCACCACCAGTTGCTCTGGGGATAGTAAGACCTGGTGGCCCACAAAACTCACACAGGAGAGCATCCTTATCCCAGCAGGTTGAGATAAAGGAAACGCATGCTGGTCTTTGAGTGGTGTGACGTGTCTGTTCTCAGGATGGAGATTCCTTGCCCGTAGCAACACGTCAGCAGAGAGGCTGCCCATGACAGGCGCTAAGGGCCCACGCTGACCCTGGTCTTCTGAGGTCTGCTCATTGTCAAGCAGAGAAGGCAAATGAGTTTGCAGGTTTGTTTCCTTCACACTGATTGGCCTGTTGACTTCTATCACTATGTTTCAGTGTTCAGGGCTTGGGGCCCCAGCGACAGCCTTAACTTCTCTGATGGCCTTGTCCAGGGCCAGCCCTTGGAAGTGCCAGTAGCTTCTATCAGGGATAGCAAGGAAAGCACCTTTTCCACAGGACATATGGAAGTAAATAGGACTCCGTTGTTCCATTTCGTGAGTGCCTATGTTTCTGTGGCACACATGTGAGTTGATTCATACCTGTGCGTGTACATGGAAACCTGGAGTCAACCTTTAGTGTTCTTTCTCGGGAGCTGTTCACAGCTTCTTTTGAGAGAGAAAAACTGCCATCGGTTAACTTAGGCTAGGCTGGTGGTCAATGCACAACCGTGATCTGTCTGTCTCCCCATCGCTGGGATTATACGTGCATCCCAGCACGCTCAAATGCTTCATGTGTGCTCTGGAGCTCAAACTCTGGTCCTCACACTTGTGCGGCAGACATCTTCCCACTGGGCGGCCCTCCTCATAGCCCTAAACTCATTCACTGCACACCCCCATTGGATCTCTAGCTAAAATCAAAGCTGGCTGTTCTTCAGAAGGCTGCCCCTGCTTCAGAGCCCCGAGTGAGTGTTTGAATTGAAACTCCCCAGTTAGTTCAGTGGCATAAATCACACAACGCTACGCCAGATCCTTCTCTAATGTGCATGTAGTGTAGAAAGCTTCAAGTTAACCAACCTTTATTGTGGAGAAAGAGTGGAGTGGGGCTCGGGTCTCCAATTTCCCTGGGGTCTCTTTGAGGAGTCTACACAATGCTGTTTTTCTGTTATACACACTCTTCAAACACAGCTACAGACCTGGTTACCCGCATTACCAACAAGAAATGGCAGTCTTCCGTCTCATCCTCTTATGTGTACAATCAAAGCCAGGCAGAGCTTACAATCAAAACCAAGAAAGGACTTCCAGCGGGTTACAGTGTTGTTGTCCCCTGAAATAGAAAACTGGGGAGACTGAGCTCAATCTAATGGGTTGTTACAGTCTCCAAAAGAAGACGAGGAAGGTTTTTCAGAAGTGAGCTATACAGTTTGCAAAGCACACAGTGGTGGTTTGAATGAGCATGCCCCCAGAGGCTGCAAAGCACACAGTGGCGGTATGAATGAGCATGCCGCCAGAGGCTCCTCATAGAGTTCCATGCTTGGTCCTCAGGTGGGGGAGCTGTAGGACAGGAGTAGATGTGGCCTTGTTGGAGAAGGTGAGTCACCTGACTTTGAGGTTTGACAAGGCCCTGGCATTCCCTGTTAGCTCTCTCTGCCTCCCACTTGTGGGCAAAGACGCGAGTACCACGCCTGACTCCCTGCTGCCATGCTCCCCACTGTGATGGTCATGGCAACATCTGAACCTGTCAGCCCCAAAGAACTCTTCTGTAAGTTGCCATTGTCATGGGGTCTCTTAGCAGCAATAGAGAAGTAATAAGACACACCCTAAGATAAGTTTGCAAAACCTTTATGGACAGAGTGTACACATTGATAAAATGATATCTCAGGTCTCCCCCACCCAGAACACTGATGAGGTCCCATCTTGCCCTCCCACTCCTGATCAGAGATCACTACTCCACAGCTGGTGTGGAAGGTGACTTTCTTCCACGTTTATTACTGCGCCTGTGTCTCCTGCAGTGCACACGTACATCCCAGCAGCACCGTGGCTTTCCTCACACACTTGGCTGGAAGTCCCGAGTGAGTCTGACGGCTGGGGAGCATCAGGTCCTGCTACTCTTCCTCCTGGGGACCGTGCTGGCCACTCTGGGTCTTCTGCCTCTTCAGAACAGCTACAGAGTAAGTTGTGGGTGCCCGTGAGACAGTGTGGCAGATTATCCTCATTATTATCACTGTTGTTGGACTTTATCTGGTTTATAATTAGTTATGAGGAACTGTGCTAGGCATGGAGGTTCAGGTCTGTAATCCCAGCCCTGTCAAGAGGCCTCAAGTCAGGAGGATTGCTGTAAGTTTGAGGTCAGTCTGGACTGTATGGCGAGACTCTATCTCAATAAAACAAAACTAGGCCCAGCAACAGTGAGGCGGGATGTAGGAAGGGTTTGGGGGCCTCTATTCCTCACTGTTGAACTGTTTCCTGCTGATAGATTGGGGGATGAGGGCAGGGGCGGTGGTGCCCACAGTTTATCCCACCAGGCAACAATGGGTAATCTCAATCCAGTGTTCATGCTGACGACATTCCTTACACTAAAAGGTCACAAAACTAAAAGTCATGGATCTGGGAAAGGGACATGTAGAGAATGACGGTGTGTGTGTGTGTGTGTGTGAGTGTGTGTGTGTGTGTGTGTGTGTGTGTGTGTGTGTGTGTGTGGTGAAGGAGATAGGAGGGTAGGAGGAGGTGTGGGAGGGAGAGGAACCGAAATGCACTCCACACATGTATATAGTTGTCAAAGAGCCAACATGACTGCTAAAAAAATAAAGTTTGAAAAAGGAAAACAAAGAGTTAACAGTCCTGATATTAAATCGCTCACCCCGTGAGCATGAACAACCTCATGGGAGTTCTAGTTTTCTACATACATATTTTATGCATATTTTGCATACACAGCTGATATTATAAACAGTATCGGATTTGAATTACCCACTGAAAATCTTTACAAAGCAGTTGACTTCACTACCCTGACATCTGCAGCTCCGCTGCAATTGCTTGCTAACTCGGGGAGTTGGGCACCAATTCTTCCCAGTTGTCTGCAAAGGCAACAGCATCATGCAAATGGTAGCTTTTATTTCTCAAGCTGGGCTTATCCCCATCTTTCTTCTTTCTGCTCCACCTGTGACCCCCACGATGAGGCCAAATCAAGGATAGTGAGAGGAAAAAATCTTTTTTTGTGAGGGAGAAAAAATAAAATATTTTACAAAAGTATAATGTCAGTTGTTGTTTTATGGGGAAACGTTTTTCTGTTTTAGAGAAGTGTGTGTGTGTGTGTGTGTGTGTGTGTGTGTGTGTGTGTGTTTGTGTACATGAGTGCAGTGACCATGGGAGTCAGGAAAGGGGCTTTGGAGTCCCTGGAGCTGAAGTTACAGGTGGTTGTGGGCTGCCTGCCAACTTGGTTGCTGGGATGGATCCTTATAGAATCATACTGAGAAGGATCCTCTGTGTTCTTGTCATAAGTGGCATTAAGTTTGCCAATTGACGTTTTCATACCACTTGGTGCTGTCATATGATTTTCCTTCTTCACTCTGTCAACTTGTGGATCATGCATGTTCTTCCAAATTCTGTCATCCACACGTGCTTGGCATGAATTATTCTTGGCTGTGGTGCATGCGGGTGTCATTCTGCCATGTATCCTGATACTCTGGAAGATTTCTATATGTGTATTCTTGAGAGGACCTGCGTCATGGTCTTACTTTCCTACGGGGTCTTTATCTATTTGGGTGATGCCATGATTCCGGCCTCACAGGCAGAGGGTAAGAAGTACTTCCACATTTAGGCTTCTGTTCTTGGAAGAAATCACAAATAATGCATAGATACTGCTTATTAAAAAAATCACTGGGCTGGACTTAGCTGGACTTGGATCTTTCTCTCCCTCCCTCCCTCCTTCCCTCCCTCCCTCCCTCCCTCTATCTCTGTCTAATGAAGTACAATTAATAAAAACTCAGAGACAGATATTGGACTTCACCCTGAAGACCAGAAAGCAAAGCAGCCAGCCACTGGCTCTTACCTCTATCTCAGTCTGAAAATGGTGATCCTGCCTCCAGGAATCTCGGAATGAGACTGTGTCTGAGAACTGTATCCTCCTGTTTTATAATCCTCTCTACTTCTGGGATTAAGGGTGTGCACTACCACCATCTGGTTTCTATGGTAAACTAGTGTGGCTACTGAGATTAAAGGTGTGTATCATTGCTGCCTGGTCTGTAAGGCTGGCCAGTGTGACTGTTTTACTTTTCTGATCTTCAGGCAAGCTTTGATTATTAAAATATAATAAAATGCCTCTACACACACACACTCACACACACTCACACACACACTCACACACACACACTCACACACACACTAACTCACACACACACTCTCACACACACTCACACACACTCTCTCTCTCTGGCAGATCACTAACAACAGCCCCACATCTTCACTCGGTAGAGACCTCTTCCTATTTATTCTCATCACACAAGCTTTCATTATTCTGTCTTCTAAAGAATATGTCTATTTCTCATTTAAATATCAGATATCAAATTTATAATATAGGCTGGTTTCTAAATTTTCTTAATTATCATTTTAGGCTCTATGAGATCAGTCAGTAGTGATGACATCTGTTTTGGGGATTTTACTTTCTATGTGTGTGAGTTTTGGCCTGCACGTATGTTTGTGGCTCATGCTGGTACCTGGTACTTATATAGAGGCCTGAAGAAGGTCTTGCAGCCCTTGAAACTTGGAATTATAGATGATTGTGAACCACCATGTATGTCCTGGGAACAGAACTCAGGTCCTCTGATGGTTCTTAACTTTCCAGTCATCTCTCTAAACCCATGGCCTCCATTTGTTTACAATATTAGTCACCCCCAAGTCCGTAGGTACATGGTATAGCCCATGGCCTCTGTTTGTTTACAATATTAGTTACCCCCCCCCATGTCAGTAGGTACAGGGTATAGCCCATGGCCTCTGTTCTTGTGTGTGTGTGTGTGTGTGTGTGTGTGTGTGTGTGTGTGCAATATTAGTTGCCCCCCATGCCATGCCAATATGTACAGGGTATATCAATTATCTCATTTTCTTACTCTGCCCATGCTACTGTAGCCCAGTGCCAGAGGCCGAGTGGCTTATGAACAACAGAAGTGTGCACGTGTGCCCCCCTCTTCTGCATGGTGTGATCCTAGCTCAAGGCCACCAGACATGATGCCTAATGAGAGTCTACTTCCGGGTTCACCTCATCACTATATCCTGACACTGATGGGGGGGGCTAGCTCTCCCAGGCCAATCAGGACCTCATCACCTCCAGTATCCTCACCTCGGGGTTGGGGTTTTGGGGTGTGACTTTGATGAGGACAGAGGAAGTCCACAGCATGGGTGTTCAGGATTTGTTGACTTTCTCTGCGGGTATCATTTCCTACTTCCTTGGCTTCCTTATTGGCTTTCATTATTTCAGTCCTTGGCCTTGTTTGGGGCTGCATTTCTTCTTCTCATCCCCTTAGTAGATGAAATCCACACTATGGATCTCGTGACTTCCTTCTTTCCTGATCGCTGTGTTTCATTCCAGAAGCCTTCCATATATACCACATTCTCCACAGCCCACAAATTCTAATGAGTTGCATTTTCCTGTTCATTTAGTCTGAAATATTATAAATTTCACTTCAGTCTTCTTACTTGGCCCCATGTGATATTCAGATACATGTGCCTTAGTCTTGGGGAGTGTGGCACTATGCAGCTATCTTTTCCTACAGATGTGTACTTTAATTTCTTTGTGCTTTGAGAACATCACTGACGTGATAGCCATCATTTGGGTTTGTGAGGTATGGCTATGCCAAAGAAGAAAGTAAGTTCCTGGGAGAGGTTAGGGTTAGAGGCTGCCCAGATTCTACAGGCCTTTCATGACATTCTGTGCGGTTCCTGGCATCCTGAATCAGCTGCTTCTCATCACACTTGCAATGGAGAGGCCAAATGATACCTGTTGACCTTGGGGCATCTTTCACCAGAGTCTACTCTCCTCCATGGCTGAAGCACCTGAGGAGTAGGCTGCTGACCCCTGGCTCTTGCCAGACTCATTGCCCCATACTTCTGCCCTCACATCTGGCTTCAGGATGGCAGAGGGTTCTGCAGTTACCAATCTCTGAGTTTTCTTTCTTTTGATCTCTTGCTTCTCTACCACCTAGAACTAGCTCCCCATATAGAATTGATTTACATCCAGGGGGGTTTCTCTTTCCCAGACTCCCCCACTAAGGCTCACACAAGTATTTCCTCTTTTTCACCTTGTTTCTCTGTGCACATCTGCTTTGTTCTACCCTTTGCTTCAAGACTGCCTTTCTGTGGCTTCATCCTCCTGCCTGCAATGTCACTGACAACATGCTTTGCGATTATCCCTCCCCTGCTCCAGGACACTGTGAAGCTGCCCGAGCACTGAGGCGACTTTAGGATTCATGGGCAGGGCAGTGACAGCAAGCTTCATTCTCTAGTGCTGTCGCAACACGGGCTGTGAACTGGGTGGCAGAAACAGCATGCACGTGCTCACTCCCAGTGCTTGACAGCACAGTCTGAAACCATGGTGCTAGCTGTACTGAACCGCCACTGAAACCAGGAGAAGAAATCTTCTTACCCCTTCCAGCTTTCAGTGGCTCCGAGTGTGTCATACAAACCTTCTTCATCTTCATGTGGCCTCTTTTTCTGAGAGCTGAGTCTCCTCTGAGCCGTTGGGGTAATCATATCTCAAGATACTTCATTGTATCTGTAAAAAGACCTTTGACCCAATGACAACATGGCCACATTGACAGTCTTGGGAGACTTAATTTGAGTGTTTCTAAGGCATCATGGGCTCTACAGTATTCAATCTTGCCAGTGTACAGCAGTGATTCTCCATACCTTCCATAGAAAACTTATAAAAGATCAAAGTCCAACTTGGAAAATCAATGAGTTTAGATTGGAGTTATTTATAGATATTTGAGTGAAGAGTCACTTACAGTATCATGATGACTTAAAGATAATAAATGTATTTATTATATTTAATAAATATATGTATTGGACAAGGCCCACCCTAGAATGGATGACTGACGGCTCATGAAAGCTAGAAACCTCTCAGGCAGCTCAACAGATGGAAAAGCACTCTTTGCAGGGGTTCAGTTGGTGTGAGCCTCTGCCAGGCAGCCTGACTGCTCTGAGAGAGTCTCTCGATTTCCTTTTTGCTTATGTAAGCTGGGTAGCAAGAGACCCATTGAATTCATTCAGTTTCAGAAACTTTCTGATACTCCTGAGTTGCTTCCTCACTGAGATTAAGGAGGAGAGATAACTGGAATGATTTGACCTGGGATAAAGTTGCCACATCACAGCAGGAGGGTCAGGAGTTCAGGGTCTGTAAGGTGAAATCAATCTGGGCTATTGAGATCTTATCTCAAGAAAGCAAGGAAAGAGAGAATTAACGATGCATTTAATAACTCAAGCCAAAACACCAAAAAAATGCACAAAATGAACTCTGCCCAACAGAAATTGTCTGCTTTAATATGCATGTATATCTTTAATGAAACCATGTACCTTGCACGCACACACACACACACACACACACACACACACACACGCACGCACACATTTGCTGGGTTAACATTTAAACTGACTCACTAGCAAGAGTAATAAGAACATTCTGGATGGTCCATGTCCCATTATTCAGACATCTCAGTAATGCACGGAGCCTTAGTTTTAGGTTCCACAGTGTTTGATTTCATTTTCTGTGAAACTTTTTTTTACAACAAACCCAAGAGACAGCTTCTTCTTTGGGGTGCTGTTTTCCAGCAAGGCAATCAAGCACCTTCAGAAAGGCTTTGAGACGGGACAAAGAGTCTGAGGTTCAAGATGATGGACTGATGTCCTATGGAAACTTTCAGAGAAATCTATCTGTGGGTTCCTCTCCCCCTTTCCCTTGAACTCTACAAAGCTGCACTTGGATATTTGCCCTGGAGATTTTTGATCACAGAAGGTTCAAAAGTCACAGGGTATCAGGATCCTGAGTCAATAATGTGTTATTTAAAAGGAAACAGCCCATAATCCTTTCTACTACTCAGGTACAATCGGTTGACAGTTTCAAGTGTGACTATATCATGACCTGCTTTGTCTGGTTCTCCTATTTTGTTTTGTTAAATTCTTTCTTTCTTTGATATGGAGACTGTTGCATGATTTGGTACTAAAATCAACATTAGAAGAACACCAATTAAAGGCAGACATGATGCCATTAAGACAGTACTGAGATTGTATGTGAAGGTGCGGTGTAATTAATTTTGTACAACGGAAACATAAAAGAGCTGGATAGAGCTGGAGGAACTGGGATCATAGTGTACAAAATGATGATGACACACACAGTTGTGACTGACCAGGCTGTGTGTGTGTGTGTGTGTGTGTATGTATGTGTCGGGGGGTGATTGGACTTCATAAGGTAAGATCAAAATGAGGGTGTGAACCACAATCACACATCAGCACCCTGGAAAAGCCCTGTTTCTCTGGGGCATGAGCTTCCAGCCTCTGCCAGGTTTGGGGGGGATGATTATGATGTAAATTGTTAATTGTTAAGAGTTTGGACCACGTCGGGGGAAGGGGTTGGACTTAAGAGTTATTGAGCTAATGAAAGATCTGAAAACATAAGGAATGTCTTAAGTTCCAGCCTCTGCCAGGTTCGGGGCAGGGGATGATTATGATGTAAATTGTTAAGGGTTTGGACCATGTCGGAAAAGGGCTTGGACTTATAGTTATCGAGCTAATGATCTGGAGACATAAGGAATGTGTTAAGTTCTCTCTTCCAAAATGGGGCCTGAGCTGCCATGGGTACTCAGGCTCCTTGTTCCAGGAAAAGACGGAGCCGCGAAACAGATGCTAGGATGAACTCTATTTACTTACAGCCTTGAGTGATCGCTCCTGTCGGGTTCCACTGCCTCTGATTTCCAGAGTGCCTCGGGGTGCTGTGATTGAAAGTTACAGAAAGCTCATTAAATTGGGCCTGGTGCAAGAGAAAATGAATGTACACAGAACCCTCTTTGTAGGAATCCACCCAGCGGCCCTCAGTCACCGTGATGTTGACAAGGATCGTTTGGTTCAGCGATGATGAACAGCAGCCAAGAGCCTGCTGGGTGCCAGGATGCCATGCAGGCTGCAAACAATCAGTGCAGAGACTTCAGAAGCAGCTTGGGAAGTGTTTCTAGAACCTTCCATGTCATGGATGAGAACCCTGACTGCCAACAAGGTACAATGACCTAGCTAAGGGTATACGCTTATGAACTAAAGCCCATACACTTTAAAAGACAGGATTTGGAGAAAAAATGAGGCTCTTATTTATTGCAACAGAGGAAGCAGGTGTTAAAAGGAAGGGGACTGAATGGCATCAGAGGACATCCTGGTGCCTGTGGTGCTCAGCTACTTGGGACATAATGTTGGGGTGTGGAGTTAACTCTATGTAGTGTGTAAAGCTCTAGCCCATTGTCAGAACTGCTTTAGATTTGGCCCTGACAACAGGGCAATAGCCCCGCATCCCCCTATGAAGGGAGAAGGCTCTCCTTATCTTCAAGTGTAAGGAAAGAGTGTCAGGAGGCTCAACACGGGTTAGTATCCAGCTCAACCATCCTTGCCAAAGCTGCTAGCTTTGGGACAATGACCAAGTGGAACATAAGCTTTGTCAGCAGAGAACAAGAAGGACCTTCCAGATTTGGGTCAAGCTTAAGAATGTACTCGTGCTGACTGTTTCAAAGTCTGATATAACCAATGACCAGTTCAGGGCTCTCATCATCCATCTCTCTAGGGCTCAGAAACACCAGGTTTGCATTAACTTTGGTACACAGCAGCTAACACTGGTATTTTCTACCAGATAAAGACCATCTTCACAATGCCATGCAGCATGCAGTGTCCCATTTTCCAGGGCACAGAAGAAGCCTTGGGTCAAAGGACAGATAGTAAGTGGCAGAGACCAATAAGAGCTCCCTCAAGGAATCTCCCAGGCTCACCCATGTAGCCAATCACAGACCTACCAGTTTTCTCTTGTGTTATCACAAACCACCACCACAGGCTCAGCCTAACACAGCATCATTTCTGTAGCCCACAGTTTAGGCATGGGGTAACTCAACAGGCTTCTCTTCCTACCCTACATGATGGACAGGATGTGTGGTCAGTGGGGCTTCTGCTAAAAGGTAATGGGGAGAAGCCACTCTCGGATACCATGGGTGACCAGCACCATCCAGCTGCTTCTCCAACCATCTCTCGGCTGCTGACAAAGACTGGCGTCTGTGTGACCTTGCTTCTGTACACTCTTTCCCTTCCAATGTCAACTCTCCCTTGTAGTCAGAGGCTGCTAGTTTGTTCCTGGCCACTCAGACCTGAAATAACTACACAGAAACTGTATTAATTTGAACACTGCTTAACCAATAGCTTAAGCATATTGCTGGTTAGCTCCTAATATCTTAAATTAACCCATTTCTATTAATCTGTGTATCTCCACATGGTTGTGGCCTACCAGTAAGGTTCTGTCCAGCATCTGTCTCCTGTGGCAGCTCTATGGCTTCTCCCTTGCTCCACCTACTTTTCCCAGAATTCAGTTTAGTTTACCTGCCCATCTCTATTCTGCCCTGACATAGGCCAAAGCAACTCCTTTATTCATTAACCAATAAAAGCAGCACATATACAGAAGGTATTCCCACATCACTCCCTGACCTCTGAGCTTTGCCAGTAGAGCCTGTGGCCTCTACATTCTCACTAATGGTCTGCATAGGGTGATTCAGCATCTTCCTAGGTGATGGAGGGTGTATCTGCCATGTTCCATGAACTTTTGCAGTTATACATGCATTTCTCTGCTATGAAGAATTGCTTTGATAACTCAAGAAGCCTCCTGCTTCAATATTAATGTGGTGGTTTGGTTGCATGACCCCCTAAGGATCTAGCAGGCAAAGCTTGGTCCCCATGATTGTGCTATTCAAAGTATGGTACCTTTAGGAAAAGAGCACTTATGGGATACTAAAGTCATGAACTCTCAAGAACACAGGACAGTGAGCCCTTCCTGTTTTTCTCTTGGCTTCTTGACTGGGGTATACAATACTGACTTTGTTGATTTATCCTCTGAGACACAACACCCTTCACAGACATCTAAAACCATGATGCTGATTTGGGATTCCCGTCTGTATGCTGTGAATGCCATTGGTTAAAAAAAAAGCTGCTTTGGGCCTATTGCAATGTAGAATAGGGCAAGGAAGGAATTCCAAGCAGATAGAGGAGGAGAGAATAGGAGGAATCAAATAGATGTCATGTAGCAGCCACGGGAGACAGACACTGGACGCTGGATGGAAACTTACCAGTAGGCCACAACCATGTGGTAATATACAGATTAATAGAAATTGGTTATTTTAAGATATAAGATATAGCTATAAATATGCATAAGCTAATAGGCCAAGTAGTGTTTTAATTAATACAGTTTCTGTGTGGTTATTTCAGTTCTGGGCGACCAGGAACGAATGAGTAGCCTCTGCCTGCAATGATGCTACTGGCTCTTAGACCCAACCCAAAGAATCCATGAGATAACACAATCCTTCTGTTTTTGTGAGTTCATTTCTTAGGTGTTTTGTTAGAGTGATAAAGAGTTGACAATTCTAAATGTCTGGCATAGTTTAATTCCTGGTTCCTTCTCCAGCTGCCTGAGTTTGGTTTTCTATTGCTGTGAAGAGACACCATGACCACAGCAACTGTTATAAGGAAAATATATTACAGTTTCAGAGGTTCAGTCCATTACCATCACAGCAGGAAGAAGCACGGTAACCAGATATGGTACTGGATGAATAGCCAAGAGTCCTACCTACATCTTTCAGGCAACAGGAAGTTGACTGACTGTCACACTGAGATAAACTCAAAGCCCACCCCCACAGTGATACACTTCCTCCAACAAGTGCACAACTCCTAATAGTGCCATTCCCTTTGGGGGCCGTTTTTCTTTCAAACCACCCCAATAGTCAAATGTAAAAATAAAACCTTTCTTGAGGCTGTAAAAAAGGAACCATTAGCCAGGTCTACAATCCTGAGGTCAAGGAGACTAATATTCCCCCATTTTCTGAGCAGCCGTTTTCAGTTCACTGGGTTGGTGTTGAGAGCACACTGTGCCTTCTCTTACAGTGGGTAAGGACGGCAGACAAAATGCAGCATTGTAAGGGATGTGATGGGAAAACCTGTGTCTGAGGGAGCTCAGAAAATGGGAATTTGTCATTCCAAAGAAAGTGACCCACAATGAAAGAGCCCCAAGTCAGCAGAGCCAGGGCAGAGAGGAATAGGGAAATGACATGGGTGCTGTGGGCAGCACGAAGGGCCTTAAAGTGGAGTGACAGTGGGTGACAGTCAGCTTGAAAGGGATAGAGAGAGACAATGGGAAGACAAAACTCAGAGAGGCTGGAAAACTATGGGCCAGCTGCAATGAAGACCAGGGCTCAAGTCAGAAGGAGACTGAATGACCAGCCTGATGTTGTAAGATAAAATTCAGCAGACCTTCTCTCCTCTCTGGACCATTTACCAGTTCCCCTTGGCTGTCTTGTTCCACCTGGTTTTCCTTACCCCAAAGCACCAAAAGGTCAAAGCCATGCCTTCTGTTCATGGGTTGTGGGTCAGGATCCAGAGGGAAGCCTCTCATTGGAAAATACAGCTCCAGAATCCAACAAGAGTGTGTCTCTCCCTCTTCAGTAAGCCAACCACCTGTCTGTCCACCCAAGGGCTACTTTGAGGCCCCATAGAGATAAGAGCCATGTGTGGACAAGGGCCTTGTTTCCCTTTTCCGCATGGTGTAGACCCTTGGTCTCA
This sequence comes from Arvicola amphibius, assembly GCF_903992535.2. Classification (NCBI taxonomy): domain Eukaryota; kingdom Metazoa; phylum Chordata; class Mammalia; order Rodentia; family Cricetidae; genus Arvicola; species Arvicola amphibius. Next base: position 3,067,259 of record NC_052051.1, read on the forward strand.
CAGCCGCATGCCTGACCCTCCGTGTGTGTGCAGACACTCTCTCACACTCACCAGATTTTTACAGAGTCCTGTGCATGTGCAGACACTGTCACACTCACCAGCCTTTCTTCAGAGTCCTGTGCATGTGCAGGGTCTCTCACACTCGCCAGCCTTTCTCCAGAGCTCTTCTTATGTTTGGCATTTCCTGCTTGACTCTATGTCAAGTGTGACAAATGTTAGACTTGTCCCCAGGATCATAGAGAATTTACTGTGCCAGGGACAGTCTATGCCATGTAGGATTGCTTGGCCATATTAAACCTAGTCTAAATAATGATCTTCTTGGATTCTAAGCCCCCTTTGTCTGAAGAGAAGAATATGTGATTTTTTTTTGAAAAATTGTAGGATGCCATCTTCAGAGGGCATGACAAGGAGGGGTCTGAGGGCCAGTCACTTCCTTTCCTAACTGACATCTTTTTGTTGCATCTTTGAGTTGGAATCTACCATCTTCTTGAAACACAATGGGAGCCAAATGGAGGAACCAGCGCAGCAGTGAGCAACTGGGTGCTGGTCGCCAACCTATTGGCCTGATATTAAAATTCACTTTGTTCCACGATGAATATCTGAACCCAAACTAGAAGCTGCTTAAGATCTACAAGTGGCACGTGTTCACTTTTAACTTTCACATAAGACAGAATAAAAAATTACCACATGTCAAAAATAAATAAATAAACAAATAAAAGACTGGCTACTGCTTCTGAGAGATTCTTGCACATGCTCCTGACAGAGTCGGGCAGCGAGACGTCAGCCTAGTCATCCCTCAGGGACGGAGATTGTTTTCATATAGGTTGCAGGCTTTAAAATGATGTCAGCTATGTATATATTACTCTCTCTGTATTTATATGTGTGCACATTTCCAGATGCCTCTGACCAGATACATGCCCTCTAACATACCCTTACACACACACACACACACACACACACACACAAATGTATTTCCCGCATCCTATCTGCTTCCTCTGTCAGGAATTTCCACTTGGATGACTGTTCTCAGAGAGATATTGCCAACACGTGGAAGGATAAATTGAGAAGAAATGCTTGGGGTCACCTGGAGGCCACATCATTGCTTGTACTTGATTCTGAATAATTCTTTTAGTGTGGTTTCTTTTGCCATCTGAAACCTATCTACTAGAGTTTTGTTATTTTCTGTGTGTAATATGGTGTGGGTTCCTTGAGGTGTTTTCCCCAGTTGCTTTTTTTTTCCTGACACGGTTTCTTCCTAAAACCCAGTGTTGACTATTTTGCAAGGCTAGTGAACCAGCGAGCCTCCAGGCAATGAAGATCTGCCTACCTTTGCCTGGAAGCCCTAGGGTTACAGAGGAGTGACTACTATGCTGGCCTAGGGATCCGAACTCAGTCATGGCCCAGGCACTGTACCCACAGAGCGGTCTCCCCTCCTTGCCTTAGAAACATCGCTTTTCCTAGTCTCAACCTCTAAGCTGCATAATTACAGAAACCTGCATATCCAACTGGCTAGTAAATAGCAGGGACCAGGTGACAACAGAAATGGTCATGAGCTTTGTAACTTCAGCAAAGAGTGAGGCTGCCCGGGACAACGTACTGTATAACACGCAAGGTGAAGCACAGGAAGCCAACTTGTAGGTCCAGGAAAGAGGGGCAGGCAGCTGAGAACCCAGCAGCAGTCAGTGGTGCATCAAGGCCCTCATTAAAGACTCCATGCACAGGGATTCTCCAGGGCACAACAGGACTCTTACCTGGGATTCCTTGCAGCCCTCCTTCTCGGTCCCCAGCTGCAGATGCTGGAGCACACCTGAGAAGGAAGATGTCAGTGGGTGGGATCCAGGAGCATGGCTGGTGTGCTATCTGGAGTGAATTGTTATTTGTTTGTGTCTCTCCAGGAAAAACAATGCAACAGAAAATTAAGGGGAGACTGGATGGAAAGACCTGGCTGGCTACCATTATTCTAGGACAAATGGGGAGACTGAGAAGGCTTAGTGAGTTAAGGGTCTTGCAGCCAAACCTGGCCACCCGAGTCTTTGAGGCACACAGAGTGGAAGGAGAGGAGCGACTTGCCCCAAGTTTCCCTCTTGACCTACACAAGAACGCTATGGTGTGCACCACTTCACACAGACAATAGATTAACATACGCACACATACATAAAAGTATATATACACATACCTGAGTATATATACACATAAATGTGTTTTTCTAAGGTGGAAGTAGAGGAAGTACACTCTAACTCAGAGCCACTGATGCAGTGTGGACTGCCCACAGGCATTTGGGTTTTGATAAAGAGAGACAGACACGCAGTGGCCTGGGCAGAACAGACCACTTGATACCTCATCCTCTCTCTCCTCCTAGTCTACCAGCTGCCCTGCCTGCCCACAGGCTAAACTCAAGGGAGCCCAGAAGTCAAGGACACTGAATAGATTCCCTTCATAGGTCCACAGGGGTCAGAGTCTGTAGGACACAGGACGAAAAGATGGACCAGAGGGCAAATGAAGGCCTTTTGTGCACAAACCAATGACAACAAGGTAAAAAAAGTTCTTGGAACAGAGGAGAGCAACCGGAGTAGAGAGGAAGCAGCCAAGGAGAGCACTGAATGACCACCAGGGGGCACAGCCTGGGTAATGTCGGACAGAAGACGGGAATGAACTAGAAAGGATAGGGAGACTGGAGAGAAGATCTGTAACAGCTGAAAAAGCCGTCTAGAGTAGGGGAAGAGGGGTCAAAGTTGAGCTAGACAGAAGATGTGAGCGAAGGAGACATGCAAAGAGATCTGTGAAGTGTAGGGCTAGATGGCAGGCTTGATTAAAACAATCCCAGGTTTGGCTACAAATTAACCAGGCAGTGGCCTCATGAGTTAAGAGTATAATGTGTCTTCTGTGTACCAGTTATGATGGGGACAGAGCAGAGCCTTCTGTTCCCAAAGTGAGAATTCACACCTATTTTGTGCTAACTTTGTTTTGTTTTATTCTGTTTATCTTTTCATTTCCTTTTATTTTATTTTTTTTAAAAAAAATCTCTTTTTATTTTACATACCAGTCCCAGTTCTGTCTCCCTCCTGTTCCCCCCACCTTCGCTCTACCCCACTGCCCATCCACTCCTCCCACGGGGAGTCAACAAAGTCTGTCCCAGCACTTGGGGCGGGACCAAGGCCCTCCCCACTGCATCTAGGGTGACTGCGCATCGGTCAGTGTTTTATCTTAGTCACAGAAACGCCAGGGAGGACGCTGCCCCCTCTCCATCCTCATCCTAGGTCTGTGCAGATTTGTGCTTTTTGTGGATTAAGCTTCCCTTTTCTAAGAATATGTCCATTTCATCCAGGCAATTGGCTTGTGAGGGAAAGCTGGTTGCACTTTATTGTAATATTTTTATTTATATAAATTGGTTTTAATGTCTTTACTTTCATTTCTGATTTAATAGTAACGTGGGTCCCTTTAAAAAATCCAGACTATTGAAAGTTTTGAGAGTTTTTTGTTGTTGTTATTGTTTTTTAACTTTGTCTTCTCAAGGAACCAATTTTTGGTATTACTGATTTTCTTGGTTTTTTATTTTTATTTTTTCTTATTTCCTATTGTGCTAAAAACACAGGTTCACTGCCTTTTACCATCTAAGGTCGTGCCATTGCCACCCACCCTCTCCTCAGTTTGCCTTGTTTATCCTTCCTTTTCTAGTCTCTTAAATTTGAGGTTATTTGGTGACTACAGACCTCCCTGCCTTCTGTGTGGACACGCACAGGTCTGACCTCCTCATTGACTGCGCAGTTTGCTCTGTTGGGTTTCAGTTTCGGTCACCTAGTAGTTTCTAAGTCCTCTTGGGAGATCTTTGATTCATTGATTGTTGAATAACATGTTGCCTGACTTTCACACATTTCTGGATTTCTCAGTTTCACCCCTGTAATATGCTTTTCACCTCACCCCCATCCTAGCCAGAAAAGATACTTTGCATGACATCGACCAGTCTGAGACGGGGCTCAGAGTCGGTGACAGACAGCATCCACTTGCCGAGGGCTCATGGCCACTGCAATTTAACGCTGAAATCTTCTGTGAATGTTTTACCTTCAGTAGACTCCAGAGCTGCAAAATAGTTAGATTTACTGATGCAATGCTGTCTGGGCGTGAAGAGAGACTCTTGATGTCTCTCTTCCCTCTCTTCAGAATCTGCCTCTACAATTAAACTCTTTCTTCAGTCTGCCACACCCTAAAGTTTACCATTCAGGAATGCCATGGGCACAGCATTATTGAGCAGCTAAAGAGACTACTCTCCAGTTAAGAGTGCTTATTGCTCTCACAGAGGCCACGAGTTCAGTTACCAGCACCACACCAGGCAGCTCACGACTGACTGTAACTCCAGCTCTGGGAGATTAATGCCCTCTCCTGACCTCACAGGAACCTGCACACAAGTGTGCAAAGAACTCCAGCCCCAATGCACACATACACACATGCACACAGGTGCACACGTGCGCGCGTGCACACACACACACACACACACACACACACTTAAAACCATAAAAAAGAATGGCCTGGAGAGATGTCTCAGTGGTTAGGAGTGCTTGCTGCTCTCCCAAAGAACCGAGTTTGGTTCCCAACACTTTGGTGGGCTGCTCACAACCGCTTATAACTCTAGCTTCAAGGGTTGCGACTCCTCTGGCCTTGCTGGGCATCCGCATGTACTTGGACTGCACACAGGGAACCATACAAACACACATTATTTATATATAAAAAACAGCTTTTAAAGAGTGTTAATGAGATATTTTACATCTTTATCTCTGGTGCCATGTTCAGTGCCCCATGAGCATTTTATGCTAAGCAGCACTGCGCAGCTCAGAACAACCACATGTCAGGAGCCCACACTGGTGACTCATGGCTGCTGACTCCCATACCGGATGACATCTGTGAAAATGAAATCCACGAGGAATCAGACTGCAGGGCCGAGGTCTCAGTCCCTCTTAGTCACAGCAAGTCCGCAGGCCTCCTTGCACAGATGCCTGAACAGACATAGGGAAGGAGACAGACAGGGGCACCATCGATGCCACTGATGCTAAAGCCAGGAAAGACTGGGCGAGTGGAAAAGAGAGGTTTAAGACAGGAGAGGAAGACAGGCAGGGAGGGGGTGAGAGGAAGGGAGGGAAGGGGAAGAGGGAGAACTTGAAGTGGGGCTATGCTGTGGAACCCTCAAATCCCACCACCCCTAGTGACAAGCTTCCTCCTTCTAAATGCTCCTTGGCCATCAAAACAGTGCTACCAACCAGGGATGGAGGCTTCAAAGGCATAATTGGGTCTGTGGGGGAGACCCTCATCCCAAACCTCACAGGTGGGAAGTGGTATACAGTGAGCCTAATAAACTCTCAGGGGAGGGTGGGGGTCCTTGGGAGCTGTGATGTGTGCGCCATTCCACACCAAGGAGGAAAGAGAACAGCCTGTGTGCCTCCTGGGAAGGACTCGCTGGGCCCATGGCAGGCAAACAGGCAGTGGAGAAAACAGAGCTCAACAGGCGGTGGAGAAAACAGCGTTCAGCTCAGACCCTCAGATAACAAAAGCGCAGAAAGAAGGGGATTAATATTTTTCAGAAAACACAGTGTCATGTTTATTCCACTTTCTGTGACTTATTAAATTCTCTGCTACAATAATTATAGCCATGTATTGTCAGGAAGGATAAACACCAGAGAAACTTATTACTGTCAGAGACCATTAGTAAAACCACATACTTCGCCTACAGACGGCACAGCAGCAAAAACAAAGTTATTAAAACTCATTTTTTGGAGTCTGCTTGTGTCCTTGGGCTGAGTTCTAGAGCCGGGGAGGAAAGGATGCTCTGGTAATTTTCCTTTACGGCACTTCATTAACAGCAAACCTTGCCTCCGCCAATTAATCTTAACAAATTTCCACCCCTGTCTCAACACAGTTCTGCCATTTCTATTGTGACTGCAGCATGCTACTGTGCCTCTAATGGCTCTGGATTTTGTGTTTCTCTAAAGAAGGTGGCTAAACATTACATGCACAGAAAGATCCATTGCTACAAAGTGATGTTTTGATAGAAAAGAAATGATTGCTACAGTAGCCATTTGACCTCCTCCTTCCACACTTTCCCCTCTGACCCTCCCTTCCCTCTCTTTCCCCTCTCTCCTATCCCTACCTCTCCTCCTTCTCCCCCATCTCCTCTATTCCTCCCTCCATTCCTCCCTTCTTTGGCTACCTTTTTATAAATAAAGATTTATTTATTTATTATGTGTACATTGTTCTGCCTATATGTCTGCCTAGAGGTCAGAAGAGGGCACCAGACCTCATTAAGGATGGTTGTGAGCCACCATATGGTTGCTGGGAATTGAACTCAGGACCTCTGGAAGAGCAGCCAGTGCTCTTAACCCCTGAGCCATCTCTCCAGCACCTCTTTCTATCCTTTAATGAAGACTTTGCAAGGAGCAGATGTTGTGGCCTGGAGATCTCTTCCCTGGCATCAGTACAAATCTTTTGTTGAGGAGCTGTTTCTGGATTGAAACAGCTCAGGGAGGGAGGGGAGAAGTTGGTGGGAACATAGCAAGCTCACTCAGGAAGTTCATGAAAATGACAAGACTCACAGATTCCCTCCCCAAGTTTCCATAAACAGTAAACAAATGCCAGGACAGAGGAGACTCTTCCCTGGAGCTACCTGAAAGCTCTTGTGCAAGCTTTTACGGGCTGTTGTCCACGCTGGAGCGGGCCTGCTTGGGTAGAATCATTTCTCTGGTCTCATACTGGTACCCTATTGGAGTGAACAGACATGAGCTCACATCTCTCCACGGCAGGCCATGCAATCAACAGCCTCTTTCCTTTCAGGCTTGCCTATTCTCTGGCTGAGAGGGATTAGCCATCTGTGAAGATGTGGATGATCCTAGGCTACTGCCTGTCCGGGGAGAAAGAGTCACCTTTGGGAATCAAAGCATCTCTAAGTTGAAGACGTGGACCACCATATTCATCCAGCACAAGATCAAAAACAAACAATAAAACTATTTTGCCCCAATAGGAAGTCTTCAGTACAGTGAGAACTATTTCCTAATTTAGGTCTAGGAGCTGAGGGTCTTAGTGTCAGCATCTGTGGGTGACACTTATATGTGACTGGAGTCTGAGAAATCCCTGATCCCATGAAGGTGACACCCAAGATACAGGTCAGTACACGTGGTATTTGAGGGTGTTTGATCTCTCAGTGTGACCCACTAAAACAGTGGGCGGTGGGGACCACAACACAGGGCCAGGGGTTGGGACCTGAGGTCATGCAGACCCAAAGCCTATCTGGGCAAGCAGAACTTTCTAGCATGACTCAAAATTGATGGAATGCTTTTACCTTTGGGTGGTCCTGCTTATTTTAACGACATTTTTTTTACATTGCTAGGTGTGAATTTGGGAATTTTTAGATAATTTTTTGAAAGAAATGGGAATACGTAACTATTTAAAATATGGTATCTGATCAACGTGCTTAACCTGCATAGCTAGCCTGAGCAGGACCCCCTGGATGTGATAGTCCCTTCCAGGACAGAAAATAGGTTGACGGCCCAAGTCCATTTATTCCATGGGTTTAAATTGCCTGATAAGGGCTAGCTGCTTGGAATGGGGAGAATTTAATAAGCCAGCTCTTCTCTCCACCCACACGATTTATGGAAAGCAGGCTCTGAGAAATGTTTTCCTCACTTTTCTGTGGAATTGCTTCGGCTCTCAGAATTATATTTCCAAATTAAAGATACTTTTCTGGACCACTGAAAGAAATGGGAAAGTCCTAGATTAGCATGCCCTATTAGGCCCGACAGCCCCAAGTCTAGTTTAGGCATTTACCATTGCATTTATCTTTCAAATGTTGCTGCATGCCTATTAAAATGAATAATAACACATCTACTCTGGGGCCATTGATCAATTTAATTTTTCACGTAATGACTTGGTAGTTTATCAGAAACAAGAAAGTTTGGAACGAGGAAGCTTTGTGTCATGGATAGGTGAGGACAGGCATAGTTAATTCTAAAACTTTGGCTAGAACTTGCAGGTTCATTTGCATATTGCTGGTCACAAGAAAATGTGCTGACATAAAGGGTAATTGACATGAATGGTCCATATGAAAACGTTTGTTTTGTCTGGAGTCCCTAAAAGTGGACTACTTTCCCTCAAAGTGTCTCTCTCTCTCTCCCTCTCCCCCTTTTAAAGAAAGGAAATTAAGAAGTACTTGTTTTTAAAAGAAACTAAGGAGCACATGGTTCAGTGGTTAAGAGCTCTTACTAGCAGCTCTTGCAAAGAACCTGGATTCGGTTACCAGCACCCACATGGTGGCTCAGAAGCCTCTGTAGCTCCTGTTTCAAGGCCTGCCTGTGACCTCGCTCTCATGGAGTGATTTTAATTAAACAAAACAATACAACAAAAACAATAAAACCTACTCACAGGTATTCTTTCAACTATTTCTAGAATTTTCATTAGGGTAAATGCTGTGGAAAAGAGACCCATTAAGACTTACTGGAGAGAACAGCCTTTGAAGGACCAAAGAGTCTTGTAAAGTCAGTCCAGGGGACACAGGGGGACTCCAGGAGGATACAGGGGGACACAGGGGGAATAGGGAGCACAGGGAGAGAAATAACCAGAAAGGGAAAGGAAAGAGCAGCCTATGCAAAGGGCCCAGAGAAGAGGATGCAGCATCCCTGGGGAGGTGCAAATGTCAGGGCAGAAAAATCCCTGCTGGAGGAGCTGAGGGAAAGGCCTCAGGTCTCTGCTGACTGCTTAGGGTCTAACAAATGGTCTTTCAAACAGTACTCATGTGGAATCTTCTTCCCAGGGACAGGAGGGCCTCCTCCGCTGGAGTAGGAAAACCAGCAGAGGCCAGGCTAGACAAGGTTGTAGGGGCTGAGGATTTCGGGGCTGAGTTCTAGAGTGCAGTAAGAGGCCAACCAAGGGGAAAAGCAAAAGAGAAGCCTCTGTCCTGAAGAAATCCCCGGTGGGCTGGGGAGAAGGCTTAGTGGGTAAGAGCTCCGGCTGTCTTTGCAAAGACCTGGGTTCAGTTTCAAGAACCCGTATCAAATCAAGCAGCTCATAGCTACCTGAAACTCCAGCTTCTTGGGAATATGAACCCTCTTTTGACCTTTGTGGACACTGTGCAGGTGCACATACAAAAAACAAATAGAATTAAACACAAGTCTTCAAGGTTTTCAAGTCTTCAAAGTTTCCGTTTTTGTGTACACAATACTCTGATACATAAAGGAGTTTTTCATACATGTATTAGTTTTTCGAGCAAGCTTGCCTATTCCTCACCTTTCCCCCATGCTCCCCACCTTTCCCCCATACTCCCCACCTTTCCCTGCATACCCCATCTTTACCCCATACTCCCCACCTTTCCCCCACACTCCCCACCTTTCCTCTATACTCCCCACTTTTCCCCTGTGCTCCCCACTTTCCCCCCATACTCCCCACCTTTCCCCGTGCTCCCCACCTTACCCTCATAATCCTCACCTTTCCCCCACCCCTGCTCCCTCTTGTTAATCCCCTTTGTTCCCCTAAACAGTTTGGCTCCTATGTTTATGACATAAATGAGTGTGGAATTTTATATCTCTATAAAATTCAGGACTTGCAAATGAGAGAAAGCACACAGTATATTAGTATTGTGGGGCGGGTTTAATTCACTTACTAAGACGGTCTCCGGATGCATCCATTTTCCTGCAAGCGACAGAACTTCATTCTTCTTTATAGCTGAGAGGAAATTCCATCGTGCCTGTGCTGTGCATTTCCTCAGAGGGAAAAGGAAAACGCAGCCAGCATCGACTGATACTGGCCTCTTGGGACTTGGTTCTGTCTGGAAGTTCAGTGCTTGTCTCAGGGCCATTTCAGACAGATGCTGACTATAGAAAGGTGATGGCCAAACTCCACCCACAGAAAAGAGGTCAGAATGCTGAGAGCTGCCCACAGCTGAGTCCAGCCCAAACTTTTCTCCTAGGTGTGTGGGGGAAATAGAAGCCAGGAGAATCTGTCTGTCTTTCCAGAAGACAGGGAGAGGAGGGATGTAGTAAAGGTCGAATGCATCGTCTGGGAGAGCTGTCTAGTCTGCCTCGTCCCAACTGGCTTCTCTCCAACTCCAGAGCCACCTGTAATTCCAGATCTGGGGGAGCCAGAACCCTCTTCTGGTTTCCAGGGCCCAGAAATAGTCCCCCCCCCACACACACTTATGCACACACACAGGCACACATGCACATTAAAAAGTGGATAAAGGAGAGTTTCCTCCCTGGCCACAGCTGCCCGGGAGCCTGGGCTCCCCTGCAAAGCACTCCTGGTGTGGGTACCTCAGGCTGATATTTTCTGGGAAAGAGCAGAAAACTTTCTTCAAAGGAAGCAGGAGGCAAATGTCATTCAGAGTTCACAGCACATTGGCATCCTTGATGGCCAGGCCACCTGTCTTTACTTGCCAGCTCCTGTTAAACCATCAAAGGCTTATTTGTGCTCCTTTGATGTGGGCTGCAAGCGTATTTCCACAGGATGGAAGGTTAAACGTTGTAAGTGGGCCCTAAGGCATCGCTGGAAAAGTACCATGTCCCTTTCTCGGGACGCACAATTTCCAGTTAAATATCAGCTTCGGCAAAGGTGCCTCTAAAGGACAAAGCGGACAGCCGCTTTAGAGGGCCATTTGCGGTATTGTTCTTCTATCAGAGTTTAAACTGCCTCTATCTCAGGCTCTGATTTGGATCCACAGTTGCCCGGCTTATCGAGAGGGAACCGTGTAAAACAACCCACGAAGCTCCTCACTGCAGCATCCAGTGCCAGAGCAGCATCCAAGGAAGTCAAGGTCCCCAGGGTCTAGGTGAGAGCCCCAATCTGTGAAACGCTCCATACTTCAGGGCATAGCATTGGGGTTTCAGGCTGCCTTGCAAGAACTGCCACCAGGATACTCCGGGGACTCTTTCTACTGGGGAGATAAAAAGTAAAGTGAGATGGGGTTATCGGCAGCAGAGGGAACAAAGTCCCTTTGATGGGGGAAGAGTGAGAGGCAAACCCCATTCTCCACAGCTTTGCCCTTGAACTGTGCAGGGTCTGCCCTAAGAAGGCAAAGGGAGAACAGAAAGGCAGGTCAGAGTTTCCAGCAAGCACTGTGGTTAAGGAGACATTCATGTTCTGCCAAGAAGGACCATAGTAAATACCCTGGGCATCTGTGGGACCCTGCGGGGAGACATACAATAACTTAGAGGGGAACCACTGGACCAGGGAGATGGAACCTGACCGCACAGGAGTTAGGTGAGAGGCAGAGAGCGCTGCAGAGAGGGCAGATCCATGAATGCATGGCTCAGGCAGTCAAATACTGTGTGGTAAGAAGGGGAATCCCTGATTCCCTGCTCAGTTGACAGAAGGATACCCACGGAAGGGTTCTTATGGCATACTCTCACAGTGGAAGCAGTATGATGGAGTTCTGATTAAATAAACAAAGGTAATACATGATTGGGAGAAGAAGTCAGTAGCTCTAAGGGGCAGAGTAGAAACACCTCCATATACTGTGTTTCTGAAGACTTGATCTAAGCAGGTGATAAACTGAAGATGAGCCAGTCAGCGCTGGGCTGACAGGAAGACAAACGTGTAAACTCTACACCTCTGCTATACTGGGCATTTCAATAATCATGATCGTATGGTGATGCAGAACGCATCACATGGAGGAACGCGAGTCAAATAGTCCCAAGATAACTTCGAATAGAGTATTTTAAGGTTTTTTCTTTCTTAAAGGGGAACTCACAGATCACAGCAAGGAAATAGGAATGGGGTCCGACATCCAGGGGTGACTCGCAGGAAGAAGAGAGGTCAAGCAAATGGGACTGTGGCTTTTAGATACCCAAAGTCACACTCGCCCTGGCCCAGCCTCTGAAAGGCCATTGGCTCAAGGAGGTTCCCCATCAGTATGTTGCTTCCCAGCTCTTCTCCATGAAAATATTAAAACAGGACATGCCTGTGAGGGACTGCGTGTAATCCCACCCTTCTCCCTCTTACACGAGGAGTCCAGTGCTGGGTTCTAAACTAAACCATGTGCACGTGATAAGGTTGACATTCTGCTGTTTGCTTGTAGCAATGGCACAGCTACAGCAGCCTCTGTGTGTGCTAAGTGAGATATCATGGAGGAGGAGATGAGAGGACAGAGCGCGCCCACCCAGGGAGCCCAGCCCAGGAACAACTAGCTATTCGCTTATAGATTACCCATCCGTGCAGCTCTTTACCGCACCGCAGGGGTCGATACGCCCTCTTCTTGCTATTGTGCTCGTGGGAAATGAGCACGTGGGTGTGTGCATGTGCACGTGTGTGCAAGCATGTGTGCTCGGCTCCGGGGTCTTTTCTAAGCTGACCCCTCCTATTTCTGAATTCAATTGCTTGAGTGAACAAGAGTGGCCTGAGCAAGAAAGAGCTTTGCCTTAAGCCTGCTTAGTAATTAAGTTGGGAAACTCAAAGGAAACTCAATACATATGTAGATTACAGTGCTTTAAATCCATTTCCGAAGAATGGAACTGAGCAGGAAGGAATGAAGGAGGAAGTCAAAGCACTGGGGCGAGACTGGGCCAGGAAGCGCCTCATTCAAAGAGCTCAGGGAAGGAATGGGCACAGCTGGTACCAGAGGGACCAGGCGTCTGCATTCAGATGCCAAATGGCTTTCTGTGGCCCAAGGGACTCGGCATCCCCACACACATACATGGACACTGTGGGACAGATGTGGGACAAAGTACTAACTGTAAAAGCTCCTGGCATCTAACACACGTGCATAGAGAGCTTGGTAGGAGCTTTGCTAAGCCAGAACCTGCAAAGGAGAAATCCAGGAGGCCCTGCACTCTACAGATCCAAGACCCGCCCCCACACCAAGGCTGGAGGCATTTCCCAGAGGAGACACCCAGGAGGCAGTGTGCTCCACAGATCCAAGACCCCCTACCTCAAGGCAGGAGGCATTTTCCAGAGGGATCTAATTCTCATCACAGTAAACACTGATGTGGGTTGGGGGTATAGTGTGTGTGTGTGTGTGTGTGTGTGTGTGTGTGTGTGTGTGTGTGTGTTGTGTGTGGTGTGTGTGATTAAATAACAGCTATTTTATATTACATGCATAACACATCTGCAACTTAACATTTACAGCTTAGATGCTACATGTTTGTGTGTGTATGTAAAAGCAGAGGAACTGCAGTGTTGCAGCATTGCTTATGATTGAATACATTTCACCCACCTCGCCAGGAGCTGGTGGAGAGGGTGGCTGTGCCTCTTGCAGCTGCCTCTGCCCCTGGCATACAGCCGTCCTTGTAAAGAGGAAGCCTCTTTGGTACTGAGCCACAAGCATTAGAATACTGAGCCGCTGGCCTGTGTTCACGGAATAACCCCACGTACGCTAACGCATGCAGAAGGACCCCACCCTTCAGAAAGGGTGCATCACACACAGAGCAAAACCTAGAATGACACTCCTTAAACCATCCGCAGAGGTCGACTAGAGACCGGGTTTGTCTGACGAAGCCAATGAGAGCGTTAGTCCTGTTTGGTGATGCTTGATATTTTTAGCTTAGAAGGTGCATGCTTCTAAGTCTATTTTTAATTGGGTAAGTAAATACTATGAGGCCACTTTGCAAATGACACCCGTTTGTATTGGGATATGAGGATGTTAAATGCTTAGAATGGGTACCGTGGATAAGGATAAGGTGGATAAGATCCACCGCTCTATAGATCTAACTATTCAGTAATTTATAGGATCCACTGCTTTCTGGATAGGGCTCCCTCCCTCATCCACCCACCTACCCACCAATCCATCCATCCCGTCTGTCCATCCATCTATCCATCCACTCTACAGGCATTTCCATGTGAGGTGCCATGGCAGGCGCTTAGTGGAGAAAGCGTGCTCGGGGAATATCTGCTCGCCTCTCTGGCACTGGACAGGCAGTACACACATGCCAAGAGCTTCATTTGGTTGTCCCCCACCTCCATCCCATCCTTCATATACACCATGAAGTGGGGCTGTCGCTCCTGCTTGCTGAGGTCACACTCTCTCATTCCAAGGGCAGGAGGGCTCCTGCAGGAATAAGAACACAGTTCATAAGGGACTGTCAGGGCAGTGTGGACAGGCGAGAAATGAGGCTACCAGCCTTTTAAGTTTTCCAAATAGGCAGAAAGAAACTGGTGATGCTTCTGCCATGGGGGAGAGGGATCAGCTGATTGCTGGAGGCAGGAGGTTGCAGGGCGCTGAGCCACCTGCCTGTAAGAGGATGCTCTTACGCAGAGAGTAGGAGTTATAATGATCTTACTTTTCACTTAATGTATCCATCCCACAAGTGCATGCTGGGGCTGCTGTGTTCCATCCCAGAGTAGGAGTTGAATATTCATATAAGAATGTGCCTACCGCTGCGGCATGGGCAGCCTATGAGGTGACAACAGCAATATGCCAACTCACAAATAAGACGTATAATCAGGCTTCTGGTTCCAGTGACGGGATAGACAAGGACACCCAAAGCCTCCCTGAGATTATTTTAAATGTGGTTCAAACACAAGACACATATACCGTGTATAGCGGGACAGCTGGAAGCTCAGAGACTGCCTGTGGGCAGGAAGGAAGGGGCGGAAAGGCTGAGGTAAGTGGGGGAGAAGAACTGCCTAGGAGCCATGAGTGCACAGAGATGTTGGTGAGGACCTCCCATAGCACTGAGGCAGCTTTTAAAAAATATTTACTTTTCTGTTGCATGTTGTGTGTACGGAAGTCAGTTGACACGTACCAAGAGCTAGTTCTTGCCTTTGACCTCATTAGGGCAGAATCTTCCACTCCTGCTGGTGGTAGCTGCTCCAGGGGCTGCTGGCCAGTCCCCGACCTCTGCCTTCTTCCTCATTATTGAAGTGCCAGGATTACAGATGTGAACCACAACATCTGCATCTAGCTTTTAACTGGGCCCCTAGGATTGACCACATGTGGTTGGGTTTAGATGACAAGAGATTTTACCCTCTGAGATTTAAAAAATTAAAACACATTTTGCAAGACCCCAGCTCTCTTCCTAAGGGTATGATTCAGGCCTCCTTGCTTTGTATAGGAGAGGCTGCATTGCCTACCGTATGGGAAACTTGGTGGTGTTGAGGAGACAGCATTTATATCCCAGAAAGGACAAAAGAAGTGAGCAGGTGGAACTGACGTCCTCATAACACGAGGACCCTTGGAAGCAGGTGAAAGTCAGCACTGAAGAGAGCTGCCCATCCACAACATGAAGAGAGCTGCCCATCCACAACATGAAGAGAGCTGCCCATCCACAACAAGCTGCCAGTTGTCAAGGCTTTCTCTCCTGGATTCACCTGGGAGGGAAAGACAAAAGGGTGTCTACTTAGGAATTCATCTGGGACCGAAATCTCACTAAACAGAGGTTAGAGATTCAGTTCTTCTAGGAGCCCTGTAAGAGCTGCTTTTCTCCTGCTGTGATGTGACCACAAGCAACTAACGGAAGAAGAAGTTCATTAGGGCTATGTTTAGGAGGGCTTAGAGTTTACCATGGTGGAAAAGGGTGACATCAAGGGGTAGGCATGGCGGCAAGAGAAGAAAGCTGAGAACTTGTTCCTTGAACCTCAAACATCAAAGAGAGAGAAGGTGGAAGTGGGGTGAGGTTATGAGCTCTTTCCTCTCACTCCCAGTGGCATGCTTGCTCCAGTGAGGTCAAACCTCCCCAACGAGCACCACTACATGGGGCCAAGTGTCCAAAGCCCTGAGCCCACAGGGGTATTTCTTGTTCAAATCATTGCAATCCCAAAACTTACCCAAGCCATGGATTTTGCATAGTCATTGTTCATAAAAGGGCAGCATGCCCAGGATCTCCTTTAGAGAGGAGAATGCAGAGTTGCTGAGGAGATGCACCCTCAGTTTAGGACCGGAGGGGACCAACTGCCAGCCTGGTGAACAGGGCTCAGCTCACAGGATACCACGCACAAGCAAATCTCCACCACAAGAAACAACCGGCAGCTGAAGACAGCTGGATCAGAACCCCAAACACAAGTGACACCTGCACTAAGAAAGCAAGAAAGCCCCCAGAAAGAGTGCAGTATGGTGACAGCAAGCAGCCAGGCTCGAAGGAGGACCAGACACCTTCCTCAAAGGCTGCAGTCTTGGAAATCCAGAGCTCAACAAAAGAGGCCGTTTGTCTTTGAAAGGGGGATTCATAAGCTGTTAATTGGTAGAAATTACCCCATAGCAACACAGAGAGAAAGGGAGACAGGAGGTTGACCGTGAGTGACACGGGTGTCGGAGCACACAGGCACAGCGTTTGCCTAGTGGGAATGCCCGAGGGGGTGAGTGGTGCTATGGGATGTGGAGGCGCGTTACCAGCGATGGTGCAGAGTTCTCTGTGGTGAAGGACGGGTAGCAAACACTGTGAGCCCCTTGGAGCCCAGGTTAGTTGATTCTGTGGGTTTTCTTGTGGTGTCCCTTCTGAATCCTAAAATCCTTCCTCCCCCTCTTCCACGGGATTCCCAGAGCTCCACCTAACGTTTGGCTGTGGGTCTCTGCATCTATTTCCATCATTTGCTAGATGTTTGAAGGGTTATGATCATAGGGTCTCTGTCATAATACTTCTGCTGTCCTCATGGGACAGAAGCCACCATTTGTAGCAATTGGATATGGTTCCAAATGGCCTCTGACCCATTGTTTATAAACACTACAATTCTGAGTTTTATAATTTTCACATCTCATCAAATAAAGGTCTTTTAATGACTCAATTATTATGAAATTTAAACTCTATTTTTAGTTGGTAGGCTGTGTAACAGCAGTTAGGAAGAAAGTGGGGTTTGGTGGCCTTGGGTCATTTTGTCTCTGTTATGTGTTCTAAGTTTAGACACATAGTAGGTGCTCAAGAAACGTTTGTAGGATGAATGGGTCGGAAGAGGCTCGGAGAGCTCCATGTGTGGCAGGGGAAGTGATGGATAGAAAGGAACAAGGAAGTGTGTAAAGGAACCTATAGAGAGTCGCCAGAGACGAGGAGCACACTGACGGTTCAAGGCTTATGACAATCTACTCTGTGATAACACCATGCTAGTGCATGTGTGTGCATGTGCATGTATGTGTGTGAGCATGTATGTACACGTGTGTCATGTGGAAGCCAGAGGTCAATCTCAGATGTCATTTTTCTTCAAGAGTCATTCACCTTATTTATTGAGACAGTTTCTCACGGTCATGTAACCCACTGGCTAGAGGAGGTTCTGGCTACTGAGCTCCAGGGATCTGTCTGTTTCCAGCTCCCTAGCATTGGTGTTGCAAACAAGAATGTCACCATTCCTGAATTTCTCTGCTGGGCTCTGGGAATTGTCTTCGACTTCCTTTACCAAAATGAGCTAACTCACAGACACCATGCAACTTTCTCTTAAACAACGGTCTCTAATCCCTCATCTCTGGCTTTTTATTTCCAGTGTCCACATCTGTAGCACTGTTTCTCCCCTCAGTCAAGTGATGGGTATTTACTGAGGGCCTGTTCTGCTTTCAACGTATTCCTTTCTCATCATTAATCAGAAGGGAGGCCTCAGTCACCTGCCCCAAAAGGAGAGTGAATAAATAAAGCCCCAATAATTTCCTGACCTATATTTGAAGGTGGTTTAAGCCACTCATAAAATGGGCATTAGGAAGCTCATACCTAAATCACTCACAGAGCTAATAATAGGGGCATGGATGCATCTTTTCCCCACTTTTGATTGTCTGTGGCTTCAAGGACTTCACGGTAATTTGATGCAGGGGCAGGGATCTAAAACAAGAAGGGGTCAAGCTCGGAGAGGCAGCATAGCAGCCTCAGGAAGCCGTTACCGGGAGCACTGCTGGGAACAAGTTGTGGGCTGTTTCCCCGTGCGTGAGAGGCAAAGGTTCAGAGCCATCCCTTGGCTTCCCCACCATACAATCAAAGTCCAGTCAGACTGATTCAAGAGAAGGGATCAATTTCCCCCCGTTCTGTGGGATAATGTTCAATAGCTGCTCATTTTTAATAGAAGACAGGGGAATCAATCTCAGAAATACTGAAGGAAACTTTGAGTGTTGGCTTCCATGAATGGCAGGCACTGCGGAGTGCTGGGAGGCACCTGGGCAGGAAACAGTCAAGTGTCTTTGTCTGACAAAGCAAGAGGTTCCACCCTCCTTTCAAACTGATGAAAATCTGACCAGTTTTCCAGCATCCGCCACGGCCACACTGGGATCTGAATTTGAAGATTGCTAATCACCCTATTAGAGAATCCCAACATATGTGTAGTATTCCGAGGAAGGCTGAAAGGCAGGCTGAGAGGAGGGAGAGCCATAAGAGACTGAAGACAATCCTTTATAAGCAGCATGAGACGTGAATATTGATTTATGTAAAATACATTTCTTACTCATGTGTTTTAGAGCCCTCGTGCATGTTAATGACGCAGACTGTTGTGTGCTATCGAAGGGAACGTGCATTGCTGGGCTTGAAGAGAGCTGGAAAGGACAGCCTCATGGAAGAGGTGACCAAGGGGGAAAGCCATCTTCCATTTCCCCACAGAGCCCTGCAATCCCATAGACAGTGAGAGCACACTGAGGGAATGATCGGAACAAGAGGTTGGGGAAACAAATTGAAGACACACTAGGAACGTTACTCGGAAACCAACACTATGAGCAGCCACAGTCCCAATCCAAAGTGCGATTGTAGAAGTGACATTCTCATTCATCCTCGGGCTCCATCCTTGGCCTCCAGCCTACACTTGTGCTGTTTATCAATCAAAACAAGCTTGGGGTCAGCGGGGCTAACTCCATCACACTGAAAACCAAGCTGAGCTTTCCAGAAGAAAAGACCCTTGTGTTGGATTCCACCTGGCATCAGTGCTGGAAAAGCCTGGGAGAGAAAACTCTGGCTGCACACTGGGCCGTTTATCTAGCCCGCACTCCCACCACCCCTGTAAGGTAACTGCTGGGCCCTTTATCTAGCCCATACCCCCACCACCCCTGTAAGGTAACTGCTGGGCCCTTTATCTAGCCTGCACCCCCACCACCCTTGTAAGGTAACTATGATGTAGCTGTCTTCTGTCGTGATGGCTTCAGAGACAGAGAGGAAGCTCAGGTGTCTTTTGTAATTAGATAGAATTATATTTTGGAACCAGAACATATTTCATTTCTTTTTATAGGGAAGCTCTGAAGTTGCAATGTCATTCTGAGCTTCTGTCCCACCCCAGGTTCTAGAATGACCCCCAGGAGTCTCTTGTATCCAGCTCTCAAGTGCTTTTTCTTTCCCTTTTCTCTCTCCCACCCCCATGCTTCTTTATCTGCATCTTATCGCTCTTTCTGTGGTGGTTTGAATGAGAATACCCCTCCACCCCCTAGACCTCCCCGGGTTCATATGTTTGAGTGCTTGGTCCCCAAATAGGTGGAAGGATTTGGGAAGGATTAGGATGAGTGGCCTTGTTGAAAAGGTGTGTCCGGTCACTGTTAGGTCTTACTTCTCTGCCTCGTGTTTGTGGATCAGACGTGAGCTCTCAGCTACTGCTCCAATGCCAGGCCTTCCTACCTGCCGCCAGGCTCCCTACCTCGATGACCACGACTCTCACCCTCAGCAACTGTGAGCTCCAAATCAACACTTTCTTGTCTAAGGTTCCTTGGTCATAGCGTCTTATCACAGCAAAAGAAAGGTGACGATAGACCCCCTTCTCCCTTTCTTTTCCCTTCCTTTCCCTCCTCCCTCTTCTTCTTCCTTCTTTCTTCTCTTTCCTCCTTTCCCCTCATCCTTCCTCCCTCTCTTCTCTGCTTCTCTCTGCCTTCCTTTTCCCTTTCTCTCTTTCATCTCTTTCCAAATGTCTCACCTAGAAAGGATGAGGCTAGTGGCTGACAACTGCAATGTATCAGACACCATGTCACCTAGCCAGCAAGGCCAGCTGGACCCTCTTTCTGTATAAAAATCGGCGAGCTGAAGTTTGCCTAAAATGCTAAACAGATACCTTAGTATTTCTGTAGAACTAGAATCTCATTCAGAGAAAATGCCAATCAAAGTTATTGCCCAAAGAAATGAGCATGAGGCAGCCAGGTAGAGTGTGTGCCCCTCCACGAAGCCTAAAAGGGAACAGGAATTAAGTAGAGTCACCGTGGTGTGTCATATCATTAGACAGTAGAGAGCGATGGTCACGTTCTCTAGGAGCTTGGCTGTCCTGGAAAGTGGCCCTTAGTCCTGGCTGTGCTACCTTAGGACTGGGTTGCTGGCCAACTCCTTCACAAATGGCGTATTCACGCTGCCTTGACAAACATTTCTGCAACTGTTTGGACCTTAGCTTGCATCTTTTTTTAAGTCCTTTAACTTCCCAAGAATTCCAAATATGATGTCACTATTCTCTGAGGTAGATTGTTAAAGAAATCTGGGGACTTTAATCATATTGTCAGAGCCCGAATAAGCCAATGTATCAAGTCGTTTCTTCACAATGCAGCTTAATTACAGGAGACTCCTGCTTGAAGATTCTCTTCTTAATCACATCCAACCTGGCTAATCAGCCTTGCCTTGAGATAAACTAGAAATTACCCTGCTCGTCAGAAGCCCACAGGGGCCTGGGGTAGCAGGAAGAAGTGGTTTCAGGTGGCCTGGAGGAGAGGAGACAAATCTGTCACCAACAAGTTGGAGGTAAATGTGACCACTGAGGTGACAACCCCGCCTCTGCTGAGACTTCCTTGACACTTTCCTGGCCCAGGCCTGATGAATGGGAGGGTGAGACATGCCTTCAGCCTTTCTGTTATGTAGACACAGGATTTATGAGTATTAAATGTAATTGGGATTTAAATAAGACTTTTTATATATGCATAGGGAATATATAGACAGCCAAGAAAAAAAATACATTTTAGACCTTTTAATGTTCAAAGAACAGGCAGATTGTAGACACTGCTAATCAAGGAGAGTAAGAAATTATGTACTGGTTTTGTTTTTTGTTTTGTTTTTAGTTAGTGCATCACTCACTGGGTTGTTTATCCAGGGTCTGGGTCAGACTATCTGACTGGGTTGTTTATCCAGGGACTGTATCAGACTATCCAACAGAACAGTTAAAGTGTGTGGGATGGATTTTTGACTCGTGGCTTCAGAGAGACTTTTCAGTGGCTCATGGTTGCCTCTGCTCATGTCAGTGGGATCGTGGGGCTGCTCCTTCACATTACAGCAGGCAGGAAGCAGAGAGTGAGCTAGGTCAGAGCTGGAGGCCTGTGCAACCTTCAGAGTCTCATCCTGCTGACCTGCTTTGGCCCCGCCCCTGAAAGACCAGGCAGCCATCATCAAAGGTGAGAGAGCTGAGCATTCAAAATATGAGCCTGTAGGAGGCATTTCAGATTCAAAACACATCACCAGAAATAGACACCAGAAATAGAGACGAGGAGGAAGAGGGGAGAAGATGAAAAGAGAGGAAGGGGAGAGGAAGAAAGGAAATAGGATGGGGGAAGATGCAATATCAATGACAAAAACAAACAGGCAAACAAAAACAGAAACAGTAAACACACCTGCCTGAAGCACACTTTGAAATCTAAAAAAGCACAGAGCAGGAAGACACCAGGAGCAGATGTGATTCTGTGGTCCCTGAGAGCATCCAGTGAAAACCAGAGCATCTTGGTGACCTATGGAACCAGAGATGCGGTTCTGTGGTCCCTGAGAGCATCCAGTGCAAACCAGAGCATCTTGGTGATCTGTGGAACCTGGGAAAGAACAGGATGACTGTTGAAGTTGCAAGTTCAAATAAACTAAAAATACCTTTCATATAAATATGGCCCAAATATTTCATGAGCACACTGAGAACTTCCCACTCTGATTAGGATTAGACACTAACCAGATCTGTGCTTTATCGTACTGTGCAGAGGGCTCAGGAGGAAAGCCTGGCCAAACACCAATGGACTGGGCCTGCCAGCATTTCTAGACTTAGTTCCTGTCAGTTTGCACAAATAATTGACGTCACCTGAGAATTTAGAACTTTGGCTCCTCTTAGAAACCGCCCAGATCTCAGCATCACAATATAGGGGCAATAGTTTATTTTTCCATTTTCTGTCTATCTAGTGTGGGTGGCACACCTTAGCACATGTGTGGAGGTCAGAGAACCATGTACGGAAGTCAGTTCTCTCCCCCAAATAATCACACAGAAACTTATATTAACTACAAACTGTTAGGCCTACAGTTCAAGCTTATTACTAACTAACCCTTACATCGAAATTAACCCATTTCTATTAATCTATGTATTGCCACGCGGTGTGGCTTTTACCCGTCTGCTGGCATGTTGTTTCTTGGGCCGCTCGCACTCCCTCAACGCTATCCTTTTCCTCTTTCTATTTTCCATTTGGCTTTCCCATCTGGCCTTATTCTGCCTTGCTATAGGCCAAAGCAGCTTCTTTCTTAACCAATGGGATTAAACCACATTCACAGCCTACAGAAGAGCTATCTGTATCATCTCTGTCCCTGTTTGCTGCACCTCCTATTCCTGCTGTTTCTCTCCTTTGTCTCTGAAGCACTGCTCGGGAGCAGGGAAGCTAGCCTTGCTCCCTTGCCACCTGCTCTGAGGGCTGAGGACTTTCCGATGTCACCTGAGCAGCGTTCAGATCGAACCTCCCAGACCAGGGAACCTGCTGGAAGGGCTGTGAACACAACTGGCTTTGGCTGGAGAATGTGAATAAGACTCAGATTGCTGCCTGGAATATCAAAACCCAGAGATGCTCCGGGGCCAGAAAGACATCTCCAAACTCTCTTCACCGTGTTCCTTTGAGACCAGGTCTGTAGCTGACTGACCTGTGTTGGCCAGGTCCCAGGGATTATCCTATTTCTGCCTCCCCAGTGCTGGGACTGCAGGTGCACACATCCTGGCTTTTTGCATGGGCCACGAGCATCTGGAGCTGCCCTGCTTGCACAGCAAGTACACTCCAAGTCATCTCCACAGACTGGGGAGATATTCTTAATATGTTTCTCTAATATTTTTTCTAAGGCTTAAATTCAGAATATATCATTTTTATAAAAGTCGTAGCCATTTTAATGTACAGGATACTCTCCAACTACCTCCAATCAGATAATGTACATGAAAAGGGGAAAAAAGAAAAGAAAGAAAAAAAAGACCCGTTACCTCAAGTGTTAGTAACGACTGACTGGGGAAAGATGGGCTTGAAGTTCTTTTGCACGTTTTCCATTTAATTTCACCTTGAAAGCATAGCAATCAGGATAGCATGAAAGAAAACAAGCAAGAAATAAAATGACCACATGTAAGACCTCAGCAGGGCCCGAGTGGGTCTGTTTCTGTTGATCGTGAAAGACGCTAAAGCCGGAAGATTCCTTTATCTTTCTTATTGATGATAAAGGTGTCTGCCCTGCCCAAATCCTTCTCCTAAGCAACCATTTCTCCTTTCAAATGGGCCTGTGGCAATCAATAAATCTGTCCTTTTTAGCAAACGGCTCCCGCTTTGTTCCCACCCACCCTAATTTTATTTGGAGAGATCCTGAAGCTGCTGGAACCATCCACCCTCTTGAAGTTAATGTATTCATTAGTTATAATTGCCTTCACAGTGTTCTCGCCAATCTGAGTCTCCCAGTTACTTAATGCTTTTGATTGGATGTTGAACACTTTTATCTGGGTTAATTTACTATTCATAGTACAATGATGGAGTATTCATTTTGCTACCCAGATTACAGTTGGAAAAGGAGTCAGGCATCACCCGCAGGAGGGCTGCTTGGGAGCGGAGCGTTAAAACGTGTCTTGGGCATCTCAGCAGAAAACAGTGTTCCCGAGAATGCTGTCATTTTCAGCATTTCTGCCCAAACTTGAAGCTGTTTACTTTCTGTGCTTGCCCATGTCGGGGCAGCCACCTCCCCAGATGTGGCAAAGCATTGCTCTTGGATTTGAGGTCAGTGGGGAGCACCAAGCAGATGTGGTCCACTGTCAGGAGAAGATGTGAGAGCCTTTGAGTCAGATGCAGGCAGAGGACCAAGGAAGCTGGCTTTGTATGAACTCCTCTAAGTCCCAAAGTTACACAGCCCAGGGTCAGTTCCTGGATGCTCACCTTCCAGGTAGCCTGGAGTCGACTCAGGTGTCTGCCTCAGGGATGCTACTCTTGCTTCCCTGACTCTCCTATGTGACCACCAAGGAATCCCTCCCAGCTGTGGAGAAACAGCATGAAAATTTGTCCTCCTTCCAGAACCTCAAAAAGCTTCGTCCCCTGCCTTCGTCTTGCAGGTTGAATCCACCACAGGAAGTTCTTTCCAAGGCAGTGAGGCTAGCATGCTCCCTAGCTAGCCCACTGAATGAGACTAGCATGCTCCCATGCTAGCCTACTGAATGAGACTAGCATGCTCCCATGCTAGCCCACTGAAATCCGTTCTGAACGGGCTCCTCAGAGACCTCTGCTGATGGTGCAAATGTCTGAGACAAGGAATTCCCCTCTCGGCCTCCGTGACGATCAACACGGCCTGGCCAAGGATCGGACACTGATGGAAGTGTCTCACGGCCACACCCAGGAAACTGGAGATTCCTGAAGCCTGTTCTCTGGGAGATCCAGCACACACTTGCCCCTGCAGTCTCTTCAAACTGTCATGTGCACTGACATTGGCAGGGAAACACAGGGCAAGTGTGCTGGGAGCCATGAGACTCAGCCATTTACAGAGATGACCCAGGACCACAAAGAACTGTGAGAACACGTGAACTGCTAGGCCCTGAAAATGTTCTCCTAGGACACAATGAGGCTTCCTCTATGCAGAGGGTCCAGTCAGAAGATCGTCCCCTGGGACAAGAGGGCATTCGCCTTGAACAGCACCTCTGCCCCTCTACTGGAGTGGCCATCACCAAAAATAAGCTCTGCAAGAAATGTCGGCCTCTCCTGTAGTCACATGGAGACCCCAGAGAATGGCCCGGTACACAGGGGGTGCAGACAGAAATACATGACAGGGGAGTTGCCTGGGCAATACGAGCCTAGAAGTGAGCATTCACCATCGGAGAGAAGGTGGCTGGGCACAGATACATCTGGAAAAGAGATCCCAACTGATGTCTCCCCAGGCTTGATTCACTTAGAGGAATTTGCCAATGAGTACTGTTAGCTAGAACATTCCAAATATAGACAGTTGATGGAAGGCAGTAGATGGAACTACATAGTAGATACACTACAATGCGTGGTGTGGTGGGGGAGGGCACCCCGTGTACTGAGGAGACTCTGGGGATGCCTGCTCTCTCCCTTTCGCAGTATGGGGCAGGAATAGTCCCATAACCTGGGAGGCCTGAGACCTCAGCCCATTGGTGCAGTGAGGGCTGTGTTACCCGAGCACTGAGGGCTGTGTTACCCGAGCACTGGCGAGAAGGCTCTGGCAGGAACCTACCCAGGACCCTGCTCTCGTCTTGTGCCGCAGCGGCACTCCACCGTGGAGACAGCAGATTGGCAGATGAAGACGGAGGCCCTCCCTGTCCCTGAGCCACCGGTCTCTTCAGCCAGGAGCATCAGGCTGGGAAGACCTGACGTCGTGAGCAAGCTGGAGTACAGTTTTCATTTTGTAAGCGAGAAGCCACATTCCCTCCGGAATAGCAATCGGAAACAACGCAAACATCTGTTTGAATAATGAGCTGTTTGTCAAGCTTGCTCCAAAGGCAGAGCTGGTGCCGAGGAGCAGACATCAGGGACCCCTGCACAGGCAACATGAAATGCAGGTTGATGAGTGTCTAGAGAGGGTGCACGCCTCCCCGAGGCCTTCCAGGCCCCCTGTCCTCCCTCTCGAGGTAGGCTCCTAGGATGATGATGACCCTGAGATATCTTCCTGTTTAGAGGAACAACCTCCCAAGACCAGACTAGCCAGCAATGCCCTGCGCCAGCCCCCACTGTTGGGGAGTAATTACCACATCTCCCCAGTTGTTAAAGGAGATAAATGTTCTGCTCTGTGTGTTTTCCAATTTTAATTGAAGGAAAGTAACTAATTATCTCGGAGAAGCAGTCATTATTCCCTAGCTTGGGGCTGGCCTTTGCGGAAGATGACTCCGGGCCTTCTTGGGGCAGTCAATATGTTAACCACTCATTATGGCCCGTGAATTGCGAGGGGAGAAGACAGATCCAGTGCCAGTGAGCCTGAGCACAGCATCCAGCTCCAGGGGAAGAAGGGCACCTGTCAGTTTTCCCATGATGCTGGAGGAACACGGGGATGACGAGTAACACAGTGTGGCATCTCCCAGGTCCCCACGCTAGAGAAGCTGGGGTGTGTGTGATTGCGCTCCATGAGCAGAGGGGAATGATTGCCGACCAGAGGCCACACTTACTCTGGACAGCTGGCCATGGAGACACAACTTAGTGACCAAGAGTCACTTGCTATCCGTGGTCCCAGTCCAGGCTGCTTCCAGATTCTTTGAATTTGCCTTCCCCAAACCTCCTTCCATCCTTCAGTCAGCCCCTCCTGATGACCATCAGGTGTCAGCTCCAAGCTTCTAGCTGAGCCCTCTAGGAACCCCTCCCTCCCCCAGTCAACATCCACTAGGTTCATCTCTGCTCTGCTTCTACCGTGAGCTGTGCTGACCCAGCAGAACCTCTTTTGGGGTTTTGCAGCTCTGATGGGGCCTACGAATCTCTCTCCCAAGCACTCTGTAGCTATCACCCTTCCTCAGCACGGGGCTGGTGTCAGAATGCCCACCAGTGACACTGTCACCCAGGCGATGGTGGCAAATGTGTAGGGAGCTTTTCCTGAGTGACCCCTGAGGTCACACTCAACTCCCACAGCAGTGCCTTCATGGGACAGGGAAACGACGGGCCCTTGTGTACTTCACAGGCAAGCAAAGCAGGCTCAGAGCTTGTGGAAACCCTGGCAGGCTGGCTCATCACAATCACAGACCCATCTCTGTGTGTCTTACATGTCTCAAAACCAAACGGTCACCTTTTGGAGGCCGATCGCACATCCTTATATCTGTCCTCCTGCATCTGTGCGGGGCTGGGCTATCCTCTGACACTGGGGATCCCATGTACCAGGGATTACAATACCCTATTTGGGGAATACCAGATACAAATTACCCCAATCTGCGAGAGCCGAGCGCCTCTTAGCTTCCTGCCCCATGCACACACACAGCGAGTATATTCAGCAATAAAGCAGATGGAAAGCAATGATCTTGCCAGTTCCAGGAAGCACAGCTTTCCCCTAGGCTTGGAGACAGACACCCTTCTGCAGCCTCACATGCCCCAACAACCCTTGCCTCTGCACCTGCTGCTCTGGATTGAAAAATCTGGTCACCTTAACACTTCCCTTTCCAGGCTCTTGGCCAGGAGAGAGGGAGCTGGCTCGCTTTCTGCCCACCCCACCCCCGTTCTCCCAGTGTCTGGCACTGAGTCTGACACCTACTGGGTGCCAGCCATCGATGTCAGGTCTCTTAAAGCTGAACAGCTACCATGAATGTTTGAAGTCTGCTTTCCCAGACGGGACACATCACGGCACAGCATGGAGGCGGGACTTGGACATGACAACTGTCAGAACAACAGGGCCTTGGGGTCCTCTGGCAATTCCTTCTGACACTGAGGGTTCCAGGGGTAAATAGCTGTCTTCAGGGTCAGCCTTCTGCCGTGAGCAGAGTTATGACCTGCTTGGGCATTGCTCTGCACAGAGAGGCTGTGCAAGGCATAGAAAACTGCTCTTTGGAGCACAGAGCAGTGTGAACAGGGAGTCAGCCAGGAGTGATCCTGCATCCCCAGAGACGGCAGAAGCAGGAGTGGCAGATTCCTGGCACACGGTGGCTCACTGTGCCTCTGGATGTCCCAGACTTCAGTCTGGGCAGTAAATACACACCAGGTGTGTTGTGTCACCTCAGACCACTTGTCCCTTACCCCACTGCTGGCTGCCAGCTCATCATCCTTCTTATGGGAAGGGAAGCTGATCTCTGCTGTTCCTTCTACAGAACTCAGGATATAAATGGTCATGTCTCCTATGGCTACTGCCTCCCAGATGGGTGCTGGTGAGTATGGCTTATTCACTGACCAGACTGGACTCAGAAGCCTTCCCCGCAGTGGCCTTGCCTCCCCCCAACCCCAGTGCATGTCAGATGCAGGGCCAGACTCAGGGTTAGTTCTCAGAGCAGCTCTCAGACCTGACTCTCTCAGGAGCTCAGGGGAGATGTGCATTTCATCAGCACCCCACCGTTGTGACCTTAGTGCACACGGTGCCTGATTAGCTCCTGATGAGGGAGTGAACCCAGCCAACCGCCGACCTTTAAAGAGCATCTGCCGCCTCCAGAAAAATACAAGGGGAAAAAAAAAACTGCTCTATCTGCAGGTTCATGACTTTGAGTGTCTTTGTTGTCTCCTCCTGTGTTCCGTGCAGTCCAAAGAAAACCAGTGTACTTTTTTCTCCAGGAACCATGGCCAGTTTAGCCAAAGACCCTCAGCTAGCATTTTTCTTTTTAGTGCTAGGAAGTCAGGACCATGTACAGGGCCGGGCATGGCCCTGCAGAAGGGTAAGGTCCAAGGTTACTTGGGAGGAAGTTGTGTTGTCAGTGCTGCCCTGAACGCTGAAGAAAACACAGGCCAGTTACCTTCAAAGCCTGGCTCTCTGGGTCTCTGAGGACTCTGTGTGGCTGAAGGAGGAGGGCACATGGAGGCCGATATAGATGGGAGCATTTTATCTCTGAGGTGGGCATATGCCCAGGCTGTTCTCTTAGCCTGAGCTATTTTCTAGAACACATAGCCAGTGGCCTTTGATGCCAACAGCGGCCCCAGAGTCCTGAGCCACCTCACTCTAGCTCTGCCACACTGGTCCTGAGCATATAGGAGGTTCTCTGTCTCCGTGGGCCTCTGCTAGCTGTAGATCACATACCTCACATGGCCGAAATAGGAATGGGTTTGCCTGGCTCTTCTTCCTCCAGTCTTCAAAGCCAGCCTCATGCGTCCAGGCTGACTGGCTGGCCTTCCTTCTCATGAAGTCTCTTCTACCAATGACATGCTGCGGCATTCACATGTCCTGTCACCCATGTGGTCTCGAGTAACCAGGACTCGGCTCTCCACCCATATAAACTCAGTGTGCCTTTTGTCTCCAGAAATCCTGGAGTGAACCATTGCTAAGGTGGGTTTTGCTTCATATCCCCAAATCATAACTGTGACTGGAGATGCACAGTAGCCAGCCTCCCAAAGGCATGGGGGCATAGGTGAAGACACAGACAGAAGCAGGTTTGTTAGGTAGAGGGAGGGGAAGCTGATGGACCATCTGCAGCCTGCCCTGCTCCCCTCCCCTCTGATATCTGGTTTCCGTGTTTAGAAACACAGAATTACCTGCTTTCTTCAGAGAAGTTGTTCTAAATTGAGCCCATGAGGCGAAGAGCAATGCTTTGTTTCTTCCTGGCTGTTGGTGAACTGAAAGAATAATTTGAAGGAGTAAAGCTTCAGTGGGTACATTCTTCTCGCATATTTTGGGGCTCTGGCCACAAAGGCGTACTGTGTTCTCTTTGCACTGGCCCCAGAAGAGTCTCTACCAAGAGACATTTAGATATCTGTGTGTTCTCACGTCCAGCAGAAACAGTCACACCACCCTCCCAGCGCCTTGGAGAATGGTGCTCAGCCTTCTGACAGGCAGAACTGCTGGTTTCAAGAGGAAGGAAAACAAGACAACAGGACTCTGGAGACTGTTATCCAACAAATAGGACCAAAAGTCCACTTCGATTTTTTTTAACTTTACTTTTAAAGCTAGTTAGCATACAAGGCAGCAGGCTTCATCTACACCAGCCACTGTGCATTGTTCTTACCCAGTTCAGCCTGACTCCATCCATCTGTCTCCCTCTCGTTGATCTTTTTCTCGGGCAGTGGCCTCCCTTTCCCACACCACAGTCTCTCTTCTTCGTCTCTCCTTAGCACATGGCTGGCTGCTCTGAGCTTCTGCAGATGTTTTCCTGGTCGGGTCACGGGCTGGTTTGTGATACTCACAGGACTGTGGAGAAGAGGGTCTCTGGGAGCGTTGATCCCATGAGGATGTTCTGCGCTGCCACCAAAGCAGAACTGGACCAAGAAGCCGGGGCAGGAGAGGTTCCATAGGTGGAGATGTCAGCTGTGCAGGAAAGTCCCGGGTCCTGGGCTGAACTATGGCAGCAGAGCCAGCCCATCCTTCAGAGGCATGGACTAGTTCTGTCTAAGAATAATGTCCACCAGATAGATGAAGCCTCAGCATTCAGCTTTCCCAGTGCCCAGGGCTGCCATGAAAGCTGCATGTATCTCAGAAAGCACACCCACAGGACCCCAAGTCACCTGTCCCCCAAGCTCATGTGACCCCAAGCTGGCATCCTTTCTCCCCTAAACCCACCCCATCCCTCTTACAGGGTTTTTGAAGCAGGAGGAACTATGAAATAGAGTGGGCTTCTCAGGGACTCTGTCCCTAGCTGTCTTCATCCCTGCAGGTCAGAGCAGCAGCACTGGGCATTCCCACCCACTGTACACACGCTGTGCACCACGGGAGTTCTGCCCAGAGTGAAGCCTTTGGCACCAGAACTCTCCACAAGGGACTAGAGACAGGAACGGACCTGTAGGTTTGCAGGCTGCCAGCGGGACTGCCTGTTACATCTGCACCATCATCATTTTCCGCAAAACAAATAACTTCACTCGGGGCTGGCAAAGGTTTGGAATCATAGTTGGATGTAAATTCCCTCCAAACGTCCGTATCCTCTGAATGATGGCAACCGCGGGTGTTGACTAAAAAAGAAGGTTCTGAATGTAATGCTCCCAGATTAAAATATCTATCTTTATTCACACCATGGTTTATCTCAGGGAAAAATCTCTACGCTACATTTTTGGAAGACAGATTCAGTGGCAGGCCACAAAATTTATCTCTCGAGAGAAAGACAATGAAAATACATATAAAAGCCATTTCATCAGCACAAAAGAGGAAGAGGATCCGTGGCAAGGCAGGCAGCCTTCATCAGATGTGAGATGTTGGGTGCCCGGAGGAGCCGGCTCTCTTTCCAGGAAGCTGAGCTGGATGAAAAGAGAAAAATGAGCCGAGTGAATATCAAGAGATGCAGACAAGATGAAGAAAGAAGGGCAGGCTGGTCTGGAAGGGCTGATGCCAGGGGTCAAGGCAGACAGCAACATGTTGCTGTTTGCATCTTTGCTGTGCACAGCTTGCATCTTTGCTGTGCACAGCTTGCATCTTTGCTGTGCACAGCTTGCATCTTTGCTGTGCACAGCTTGCATCTTTGCTGTGCACAGCTACTCTGCAAGACTCTTGCTACCCATCCCATGCTGCAAAGCAGGAGGCTGGAGCACAGAGAGTTCGGGAGTTTCACCTGAGCTCGCAGCTGGTGGCACACATGGGGTTCAAATCTAGGTCCTGGTTCTAGAGCCTCTGTGTCACATGTAGACATGTGTCTCCCTCTCATATAGAAACAGAATTTGGAGATGGAGGTCAAGATTTTACCCTGGCATGCATTCCTCAGTTAGTGTGGAACACAAGGACTTTTGGAAATGATCAGGAAAAAAAAGTATTTTTTATTTTTTTGCGGAAACCTTTGTGCACCAGCTGGAGTCCCATTTTGGGGAGGCATAGACCGCACCCCGAACCTAGTCAGTGAGACTCCATCTAAGAACAATGTTACCCTTCAGGATCCGCCTGTGAGATCTCCCTCATAAGGGGACTGGGCTCGACTGTGCAAATACATCTTAAGCCACTTGAGACCCTCCACAGAGACAAAGTGTGAAAATTCAAGAAAAGCCACGGGAGGCTGCCGAGGAAGCATGACACCGAAGGCTCTTGGGTTTGCTTTGTTCGTTTTGATTATGATTCATATTCAAAACTGAGTGAAATTCTGCTGGAGAAAGCACTCCTCCAGCCTTCTCTCTGGAGGTGGAACTCTATTCCTGCACCCTGAAGATTCCCCTGAATCTTTCCTGGAAGCCTCAAGCCAAGACAGAAGCATGTGCCAGGGGATCAGTTTCATTCAAGTGAAGGGACTGGGCCTCTGGCAGCCAATCAGAAGCATCATGTCACCTGGGCAGCCTGTGCCTGCACCGGAGGCCAGTCCTGCAGCAATTCTGGGACCGGATTTATCCCTTGGTCTGTTGTTTAATTCTCAACCTGGAGAAATCACTCTCCCAGCTATGTGACTTCAAAATTATGTGTGTTTGATCATAAGCCTAGAAGAAGAGAGGGGACCCAGTGCCATCTGCATTGCAAAGAGGGTAAGAGTCTGTGTGGGCATCTCGGGGAGAACAAGCCCACATGTCAGGGCTAAGCATCCCAGAAACAGATTCCCTTGGGGCTTCTGTTCTAGATGCTGAGTTCCCTTCCATCTCTCCAGTCTCCTCTCCTCCACCTCTCTTTATCATGGCTTCCATGCCAGTGTTGAGTGAGGCACCACTGACGGGCCTGTGCACAAATGCACTGTGGAAAAGGAGAAGGGGAGTGAGGAGGAGGAAAAGAAAGAAAGAGGTGATGTGGGAATTTCCCTCTGTATGCTGTGAATACCATTGGTTTATTGCCACGCTCCGCGCCCCTGTGTCTGCACTCTGTGCACTATTACCCAGTTACCGAGCTTCAGGCAAGGGGGCTGGAGGTTGAAATACACAGACACACAGACAGAGAGACAGAGACACGGGTCATCCTTGATTTCCCCAAGAATGCCCCCTTTATTGTGTTCAGGGGCAGATTATATAGAGAAAGCCACGCTCCAGCCAAACCCACCAGAAACCACTCTCCTGCCATCAGAAACTCCTGAAGGTCTCGTGCTCAGAGCAGCTGTAGGCACTCAGATCAGGGGATTACAAGAAATTCGGGATCTGGGGTCTCACTGCTCCCAACAGTTTATAAAAAATCTGCTTTGGGCCTTTTGCAGCACAGAATAAGGCAAGGTGGGAATTCCAAGCAGATAGAGGAGGAGAGAGTAGGTGGAGTTAGAGAGAAGCCACGTAGCTGTAGCAGGAGAGAAATGCTGGATGCCAGACAAACCTTACCGGTAGGTCACAACCATATGGTGATACACAGATCAATAGAAATGGGTTAATTTAAGATGCAAGAGCTACAATACATTTAAGTGATTGGCCAAGCAGTGTTTTAATTAATACAGTTTTTGTGTGGTTATTTAAGGTCTAGATAGCTGGGAACAAAGAGCAGCCTCTGCCTACAAGAGGGGAAGGATGGAAGGAAGAAAGGGAGTAGGGAAGAAGGACAGAAGGAAGGGAGAGGGAAGGGGTGAGGAAAGGAGGGAAGAAGTTAGGAGGGAGAGATAGAAGAGGATAGGGGAGAAGCAGGGGAGAAGTGGAGAGGGAGAAAGAAAGGAAAAAAGAAGGAAGGGAGGAGGGAGAGAAGACGAAGGGATGGAGAATGGGGAGAGGGAGAGGAGGAGGGGGAGAAAGGAAGAACGGAAAGAAAGAGGAAGGGAGGAGAGGAGCAGGAGAGGAAGGAAAATGAGAGGATGAGGAGAGAGGAGGAAGGAGACAGAGGAAAGGAAGCAGGAAGGAGGAGGAAGGGGAGGAAGACGGGGAGAGGGAGTCAGGGAGACCAGGCTGTCCTCTTTTCCTCTTGCCCAGGACAGAGCTTTGCCCCTCCCTCCAGGAAGTGCTCTCTTCCCTGGGGAGGAGCTGAGGAGCACTCTTGCTCGTGTTGCATTCTGTCCCCATCTCAAGTAAGGAGAGCAGTGCTGGGCATCGGCTTTCATTCTCCCTGGTCAGAATCCAGAGTTTCTTCAAGGCTGTGAGCTCAGAGCTGTGGTTCGGGACAAGTCTGGAGAGCCTTGGCTCTGATTAGACAGGCATGCTTGCACAGTTTCCCTTCTGACCAAAGCAGGGCTTGACCACTGGACAGTCGGGGGAAGGAAATCAACATTGTAAGGGAAGTAAAGGAGACCCCCAGCAGCCACAGGTGGTGGGAGAGCCCGAGACAGACCACTGTCTTCCCAAGCAAGGTGTGTGTTTGGGGGTGGTGGTGGCCGGCAACGCTGTGTTCTTGGTGTCTTGTTTGCTGTCCGAAGTGTCAGCCCCAGAGGGACCCTGAATTTGGAACAGAGGATAACAGAAAGACTCCCCCCTTTTAAGGGTGGCACTTTGTTGTTCTCTTTCTTTCCTTTATTATTATTTATTTGTTTATTTTGGTTTTCTGAGACAGGGTTTCTTTGCATAGGCTCGACTGTCCTAGAACTCACTCTGTAGACCTGACTGGTCTTGAACTCATAGAGATCCTCCTGCCTCTGCCTCCCAATTGCTGGGATTAAAGGTGTGAGCCACCAGCACCTATGTTTTTCTTTCTTTTTTAAAAAATAAATTATTTATTTTTAATTTATATGTATGAGTATTTTGTTTGCATGTATATAAGTGTACTGGGCGTGTACCTGGTGCCTGTGGAGGTCAGATGAGGGTGCTGGTCGTCTGGAACTGGACTTATAGAGAGTTGTGAGCCACCACATGGGTGCTGAAAACTGAATCTAGATCCTGAGGGAGCAGTGGGCTTCGAGCTTTCAAAAGCCCATGCCATTCCCAGTTCTCTCTCTCTCTCTCTCTCTCTCTCTCTCTCTCTCTCTCTCTCTCTCTCCCTCCCTCCTTCCCTTCTTTCTCTCTCTCTCTCTCTCTCTCTCTCTCTCTCTCTCTCTCTCTCTCTCTCTCTCTCTCTCTCTCTCTCTCTCTCTCTCCTCTCTGCTTCTGCTCCAGTGCCACACCTACCTACCTGTTGCTGTGTACTCCCAGCTGATGGTCACAGACTCTAACTCTCTGGAACCGTAAGACCCACATCCACATTAAATGCTTTCTTTTATGATTTCTTTGGTCACAGTGTTCAATTGCAGCAATAGAACAATAACTAAGGCACCTTGTGATCTGGTGTGTCTGGTCTGTAAAATATGGCAGGGCCAGAATCTCCAGCTCTGAGTGCCAATTACACGCATCAGCACAAAAGAGGGAAAAGTCTTCTCAGGTCTCAAATGACGGCTCTGCCCTCAGACCCTGAGTATAAACGTGAAGATGGTGTCTAGTCGGTACGGATAAGGAGTTAGGACGCTAACACCAGACTCTGATTGCCTTCCTTTGGGCACTATCTACCCTGCATCTCAGCGATCTTGCACTCACTTGTGTGTGTCTCCATAGCCAGGTCTGCAGCCGGAAGGAACTGAGAACAGAGAGGCCCCTGCCTGGAGGCTGACAGCAGCATCGTTCTGTTGCCCTATATACTCAGAGTTGCAAGATCAGCATCTACGGAGCCCAACCGTTGCTAAGGCAGAGGCTGGCTTCTTTGTGAGTGATTTCAGCACATGGCACAGCAAAGCATGGGGAACTCACAGAGTCCTCATCGTAGAGGAGGAAAGGATTTCAGTTACTTAAATGAATGAAAGGGAGAGGGTTTATGTTAACCCACACATGCAACTGACACTGAACCATCCGAGGGCAGGATGTCCACACTGGGATACCAACATGGCGGTGATGGGCTTTGCTCTCAGTGGTAAGCCATGTGACAAGACAGAGAGCCCACAGGGAGTCCAGGGTATCTGTGATTCTCTATGAGATACGGAGTGGTGCACCTGCTCTCGAAGTGGGATCTGCTGCACAGATGGCCGGACTGGAGGCACACATTGCTTCAAGGAATCCTAAAGCAAGACAGAAGCCTGGGTTCATCACACCCTAGAGAAGTACCCCCTGCCCTGCACTGGGACCCCAAAAGTAGCTGTTGGTGCTGCAGTCTACAATTACTTCTAGGGAGAAGGGACTATGCTGGGGTTTGGGGTAACTCAGCCCTGGGACTGGAAATGAG
Organism: Arvicola amphibius; assembly: GCF_903992535.2. Taxonomy (NCBI): domain Eukaryota; kingdom Metazoa; phylum Chordata; class Mammalia; order Rodentia; family Cricetidae; genus Arvicola; species Arvicola amphibius. Next base: position 3,102,868 of record NC_052051.1, read on the forward strand.
CAATCAATATGCTAATTACACACAAGGAACATGCAGATGAGTTTCTATCCTTTCTGAAGGAAACTTCTGCTCCCTTTCCAGCAAAGACGCCTGCCTGCCCAAGAGTCCGTGGTCAGGGAACCTATGGGCTGAACGCTGGGCAGCAAGGCAAAAAAAAAGAAAAAAGGCAGATAGTGTTTGAGAAAAAAAAGATCCTTGAGGGATGGGGGAATGGGCCAGTGGGAAAAGTGCTCCCTGCACAAGCATGAGGACCTGGGGCCCATCCTAACACCCCATAACAAGCTGGGTGTGGAAGGATGCTCCTGTAATCTCTACACTGGGAAACAAGGCAGGCAGACTGCTGGAGCTCATCGGCAAGATGGTCTAGTGGGATCTGTGAGCTCCAGGCTAGTGAGAAACCCTGCTGAAAAATACGGTGGAGAGCTGTAGTGGAAGTCACTGACGTTGGTTTCTGGTCTCCAGGTGCACAAGCAATAGCACACGCTACCATGTACAAGCACATGTATGCATATACACACACGCATACACACACCACCACCACCTCCTCCACCATCTCCACCACCTCTACCACCACCACCACCAAAAATCATTCTTAATTCCATTTTAAGTATTTGAGCAGCCAAGAAGCTGTAGTCATAGGCTCACACACAAACCTGTTTTCTAACTAAGTAGTCGTAGGACAACATGCCAGCCCCCCAATGAGCTCCCAAGGGAGGAAGGGAATAACATTTGCAAAGTTCCTCTCCTGTAGGACATCTCTGACTTTAAGTCATACACAAAGCTGATTTTGCCTCCCCATCTCCCACCCTGCAGGAAGGTGAGCTGAGGACACCAAAGGATGCTGCGGAGACTGGATCCAGACACCCAGGAGTAAAGAAAGCATCAGCTAGGCTCTCCCAAGCTCAAAGAAGAGGACACAGTCATCCTAGCAAGTAAGAGAAAGGCCACCCGCCGGAGTGAGCCAACAATGAGACTTCTACACAAGGGTGTAGCAGGGAGGTTGGGGGCAGGGCAGAATCCAAAGTGCAGGAGTCATGGGTGGTCCCTTCTGTGTACACACTGTCGTGTGTGTGTGTGTGTGTGTCTGTGTGTGTGTGTGAGAGAGAGAGTGTGTGTGTGTGTGCGTCTGTGTGTGTGTGCATGTGTGTATTTGAGTGTGCGTATGTGTATGCATGCATGCGTGTGTGTGTGTGTGCATGTGTGTATTTGAGTGTGCGTGTGTGTATGCATGCATGCGTGTGTGTATGTGTGTGCAGGGACATCAACCTCAGGTGTCTCACTCATGCAGCATCACCTTATTTGGGGACAGGGTCTCTCACTGTCCCAGAGATTACCACCTCGTCATGCTGGCTGGCCAGAGAGCCCAGGATCCTCCTGCCTCTGCCTACCCAGTGCCAGGATTGCAGGATGCCCGTCCAGCTCTGTTTTACAGGAGTTGTGGAGATGAAACACAGGTTCTCACAGTGTAAGCAAGCGTTGTGCTGACTGAGGTTTCCCCTGTCTTCATTTTCTAAGTCAGAGTCTTGTTATGGCCTGGAACTCACAGCAATCCTCCTGCTGCACCCCTGAAGTGCTGAGATTAGAGGCACATGCTACCACATCTGGCTTCCTCAGTTAAAGGGAAATATTAAATGTCATTTTCACAGGAGGTGTCTGGGGGATTTGGAGATCATGTCTGAGTCATGGAGTCTCAGCTGGATCTTGCCCCTTGCTTTACTAACCGGGACAAGTGCCTTGGCCCTTCTGAGCTTCACTCTCATCCAACAAGTGGATATCATGGTAACACCGTCGGTCCACAGGCCAGTGCCTGCTACAGCCGCTTAGCAGGACGCCTGGTGGCGTTGCTGTTGGCTGCTGACAACATTCCTCTTGAGTTTTTCACCCCACTTCAGGTTTTGTTTGGACTCTGCTAAGCAGCCAGACCTGGCTCTGGGGAAACACTTGCTTGGAAGCCTGGCCAAGCAGCAACTTTCTGTCACTTAGGCTCATCAGGGGAGATGGCATTGTCCCACAGCACTACGCTCTGCCACTTCAGCCATAGTGACTTCTCCAGGGTCCCTGGCAGAGAGGCTCCTGTGTGACCAGCTGTCTACATACCTTGTTCAAAATCCATGGGGCTCTCAGGAAGAGCTTCCTGAGTGGGCCTTCTCTGCCCAGGGCCCCACTTGGCAAATTCACCACCAGCCTGGGGCCAGAGGCTGTGGCAGGCAAGTCCACTTGATCTTCACGTTAGAGACACACGCATCCACCCACAAACCCCCAAATGCTCAGCTCTAAGGCCAGGTCTGACTTGGGACATGATCCTGGTGCCTGAGGGTGGGGGTGCCAGCCACAGCCAGCTCATCTCCAGCCGGACATCCTGTGCCCTCCAGGCTCCTATGTGTTGATCACGGTGTGCTAGCTAGGTGTACCTTCCCTGTGCAATAACTGAACACCTGAACTATGTGGACCCAGAAAACCTGGAAAGCACGGCACCAGGGCCAGGCCTAGGAGCAGTTAAAGTGGACACTTCAGGGTGTGAGGAGAACATTGAGTGTAACTCCAGGAAGCCCTCTGATTTCTGCTGGGACACAAGAGGCGTTAATGCCTGGAGCCTAAACAATTTAGTCCTTTTGTAAATAGAGAGAACCCTGAATTCTGTGCCCATAAAGTGAATCCAGACACAAGTGTGATCCAATCTCTAGTTTAGCAAGAACCATCTGCTTCAGAGCCCTGGACCAGGCCACCTGGTGCCCAGAAGATGCTCCACCCGGATAGAGGAACCACCCCCAGCTACCCCTCTCTCCTGTTCTCTCAGTCATCTCTCTCCTCTCCTCTCGACGTGCAGCCGTGTGCAGATATGAGCTATACTCAAGGCAGTCCAACAGGGAGGACGTCATGAAGCTAGAACGGTGTGTGGAAAGGATTCCAGTAGGGACTGAAGCTCTGCGATACATCTGCTTATTTCTCTCCGCCAGGTTCTAGAAAACACATACATAGGAAGCTCAGACAGTTCCACAACACGGTGCACAGCAAAGGGTATGAGCGTGAACTGCATCAAAGAACACTGCAAAACCCACGACAGCCCAGTCTTGCCCCAGAGCCTGACTTCAAAACCTGACCCCACGGCTGTCTCTCGGGCCTGCACCTATGCCCTACACCCAGAGCCTGAAACTCAGTCTTGCACCCAAGCCCTGCACCCGCAGCCTGCATCTGTAGCCTACTTCCGTGGCCTTTGTGCATGTACCCACAGTCTTTCCCAGAGCCTGCACTCCTAAACTTCACCCACCTTCTGCATCTGTAAGCTGCCCCCAGAGCTAGCCTCCCGGCTCATTGCTGCTGGGTGGGTGGGGTGGTCCAGCCTCCTCAGTCCGCTCTGCTAGAGCTCAGGCTTGGGTTGATGACTGGGGGCAGTCAATGGGAGGCACGTGTGGGTGGTGCTGGTCCGTCACCGTGTGCTGGCCAGGGAGAGGGCTATTCTGTGTAGGTATCTCAGCTGTCCCTGTGTCCCGGACACCTGGTGTCTGTCCCTTCTGGTACGCAGAACCCACCAGGCGTTTTACTCTGAGCTCTTTGCTTTCTGATAAACAGAAGAATGTGGTGTCCTAGGCAACAGGCCCATGTTCATGCTGCCATGCTTCTGCCAGCAAATGACAACCCTGCTCAGCACATCACAGACACTGAGGCTGGCGGGAGGGGGAACCTGACACTTCAGAGCTTCCAGATTACAGAGGGCCCTGAAGAACCAACTCTTCCCTCGGGGTCACGGAGCTGGTGGTCTTCACCTGCAAGAGAAGCGATCCTGGCTGGGTATAGACAGGTCTTTGTATGGTCTTCCTGCCCTGGGAGCCTTGACTTCGCCTCATCCACTGGTCTGTTTACAATACTCCCATGTTTATCATACACGCAGGACTGTGCGTATCTTTGTTGAGGATCAGCATGAGTCAGAAGAGAGTATGCCATGAGCCTGGGTGACTTACTGACACCCAGAAATGGGCCTAATGTGATATCGCCCCAAAACGACAACGCAGGAGCTGGTCAAAGAAAGTCCTACATAAAACAAGTCGGGTTTGGACAATTTCACCCAATCTGCCAAGCTTCATGTGGGCTTCTGGGTAGTGCATCCCTCCCCACACAGCTAAGCCAGCACTGGGAGTCAGAACTCAGTCTGGGTGGTAAGAAGGTCTGTCTCTGTCCCTGCAGGAAGGGGCTTAGGAAAGAGTCCTCTGCAAGCAGCTAAACTTTATCTCAGGGTTCCCACACACCTCTGGGACTAAGCACATTTCTTTTTACCCAGTGTGAGTCACCAGATTCAAAAACCTCTCTCAACAATGTCCCCGGTTTCCCTGACTATGTCCAGGCAGGGAGACAAAGGTGGGAAGAGCCACCCTGCCCAGCCCCCCCAGGCAGCAGAGTGTGGGCAGCCCACCAGGCTCTGGGAACTGAGGGCACAAGGAAGAGCTGCTTGAATGAGGGGAGAATCACAGCAGTAGGTCCTGCCAGGGGGTCCCTTCTCTTCCAGATCTTTATCCTTTATGCGTGACTGGACCAGGACCCTTCATCAACACATTCAATGTAGCCATTCTGTGCCTTCTCTATTTTCGGAAAATACTAACATCGTGGATGAAATTCTGCGGCGGGCACTGTCTCCCACCTGGCTGGCTCCGCCCACCCCCGCCCCACGTTCCCATCACTGGGGGTCATGAACAGTGCGTCCACAGCCCACATGGCGCCGGACCCAGCCGGGAACGGAAACATCAGTTCTGTTTTCAAAGTGTTGAATGGTTCCCGCCAGCAATGAGTCTCGCGCCCGAAGCCATAAAGCCTGGCGAAGAAATCAGTTGGCTGCAGTGCATTCCAGCTCGGAAATGTTAGGACCCATCCAAGCGTAGGAACTGGCTTCATAAACGAGGTTACAGCTGTAAGACAGAATGCTATGGAACTGTGTGGGGGAGAAGAGGACAATGGGGACGTGTTCATGACACCGGGAACGGAAAACAGATGACCACGTGCTGCGTCCTGTGGAATACCAATTGTCAGAAGAGAACGCGCTGCCATGTTGGTGCTAGCCCTGGATTTAACTCAGAACCAGCACTTGCAGATTTACGGCAGCTACTTTGTGGAGCATGAAAGCAGGTGAGGACCATTTTTTTCCTCTTAGTACATTTGAGTGTCTAAACTTCCCATAACAAACAAATAGTGTGTTTATAATCAAAACAAGGCATTCAAGGCATTACAAAGCTGTCAAGCTGCGTAACAAAATTGATTTTATTGCCAGCAGAAACTGACAGTGATTGCTAGCCTCACTGTTATGACAAAACACACAGAACATGAAATTTATCATTTTGACTGTTTCAAAGCATACGATTCAATGGTATTAAGTACATTCGCATATCTAACCACCACGGCCATGAAGTTCCAGAATGTTCTCATCACCATGAAAGGAAATGGCAGGTTACTAAGATAGTCAAAATCCTTCGCTCTAGCCCCCTAGTCCACAGAGATAATTAATTGGGGTTTCTGTCTCTGGATTTACCGCTCCACACACTTTACAGAACTGGGGTCATGCAGCAGTCTCGCGATTCTTTCACTACCCACGAACACTTTAAGGATGCTGGCTAGCCATTTGTAGCATGTGCCAGGAATCCCTCCCTCTTCTTGGATAAATAACATTCTATTTTACGTGCATACAGCTTCACTTACGTACTCACCGGTTCGGCGTTTGGATCGTCTACTGTTGGCCACAGAGAATTGAATAGTTAGGTATGAATAGGCACATGAGAATTTTTGCTTGACGACTTTTCAGTTCCTTTGGATTCATCCCCTGAGGTGGATGTCCTGTGTGACATAATGATTCTATATTTAGATAATTAAAGACTGGCCAATCTGTTTTACACAACGTCTGTTCAGTTTTACACTCTAGATTTACTTTTTAAAAATTTTGCGTATGTGAGTGAGTGAGTGTTTTGCCTGCCTGTGTCTGTGCACCACATACTTGCCTGGTGCCTGAGGAAGCCTGCTGGGACCACTTGGAGACCTGGCCTCCAGCTGCTCTTCCCTGCTAGAGATCTTTACTTTTCTTCTGATTTGAGCTACTGAAAGCTGTGTCAAAGTTGTTTACCAGCTCTGCTTCACGAGCACGTGTTGCCTTGGCCTTGAGGATCAGAGGATAAGGTTCTCACCTGTTGGCCCACTTGACTGTTGGGTAGATAAGCCTCCATGGTGCTAGTGAATAAAGGGCTTCTTACCAGTGACCAGAGGTCCTGTCTCTGTCTTTCTGTCTGTGCTGTCTCTATGTGTCTTTGGGTGTTTCAGTCTCCAGCCCCTTGCCTGAAGCTCGCGAACTCTATGGTAGCACATAGAGCACAGACAGGTGTTGTGCGCTGCAGAAGCCAGAAGATGGAGTCAGACAGAGGTCCTAAAATTGGAGTTACAGGTGGTTAAGAGCACTGTGCTGTCTCTCTGTCCCCTTCTGCAATCTAACCAGCAATATATTGAGCTCCGGTCACTCAGCATATTGAAGAACACTTTCTCTAGCACAATTATTATGACTGCCATCTTAGTGGATTAAAAATGGCTTTGTGCCATTGTAATTTGGACTTGTATTTACCACGTTATATCAGTCCTGAGAACTCGTTCCTGTAGGTTTTTATCCATTTCGTACCTCTTCTGTAGAGAAATGTTTACTCAAGACTTTTGCCCATTTTCAAGTTGGGTTGCTATTTTTCTCTTGTTGAGTCCTGAGTGCTCTTTGTATATTATGGAACTAGATCCTCATCTGTAGGATTGAAAATGTTTCTCCAGCTTGTGGATTATCTTTTCTCTATCTAGATAATGTTATTGAATGCAGAAAATGCTTCAAAGATGGTGAGGTGCAGTTGGTAAGCCTTGCTTTCTTTTTAATTTAAAAGCCAACACACAGTTTCTTAAACTCTGGCTTTTGACTCCTCCGAAGTCACTTAACTGATGTGAGGTGATGAACAATTTGGCAACAGAACAAGTCATCTGAAACACAGTGGCCCAAACTTGTAACAACTCTGAGGTGTTTCCTCACTGATGCCACCCAGCCTTGCTTCCTAGCCTACCCTGTGGACTCTGCAGTGCCCATGACATCCTCCTACACCTGCCAATGAGCCCTGCATGAAATGGCTACTCTTGGACCCCAGACCCTTGCTGTGGTGCACAATGTGTTTACTAAACATGAAAACTGTGCTCTTGGAGAAACAGAGGAGCTCAAGTGTGAAAACCGGGGCTGCTTACTTTCCACTGCTACCCTCTGTGTACGGGCATCAAATTGGTGCTAGAATGTTTATTTTTAAAATGACAGCTTCAGGGTCTGGAGAGACGGCTCAGCAGGTAAGAGCACCATCCGCTCTTGGGAGGGCCGAGTTTAATTCCCAGAACCCACACGGGATGGCTCCCTCTTCTGCCCTCTGCAGGCAGTGCACTCATGCGTTCATATACAAGCTTTCCTGCGTAAACATAATCACACTTGAAAAGGAAACACTGTTTCAGTTGCTAACTTGAGTTTCCCACCACCAAAAAAAAAAAAAAAAATTAAATGGATTAAAGATTAAATGGATTTTGCTTGGGGTTAGGACAGAATTTCAAAAAAAAAAAAAAACTGAATTGGCTGCAAACCTAACCTGACATTCTGTATTGTACATTTGTGTTAAGAGGCATCTTCAGCAGTACTGCCTCTAAAAATCAAAATCCTGATAAATTCTAAAAGACGCTAAAGACACTCTGTGCCCTTCAATATCAAATATTCAGTCATGTTTATTTCTTTATAAATATAAATAAGCAGGTCCATCTTACTGATACACAAAGTTGCACTCATCTTTATGAAGTGGTAAAATGGCGTGTGACAGAGACTCACTTTTAAGTAAGCCCCTGTTTAGTTTACCTGTGGGTCATGCTTGGAGTGTGTAACTCCTTTATATCTCTCAGTCAAACCCAGATCGCAGCAACATGGCTAGATACCCAACCCACTCCATGGATCCTCTGTCTACGCCACTAGAGGCTGGAGTACAGGCGGACCACTGCACCTGCCTCAGGTTGACAGCTGTGGGTACAAGCCTGGCCCTCAGGCGGACCACTGCACCTGCCTCAGGTTGACAGCTGTGGGTACAAGCCTGGCCCTCACTCTGCACAGCAAACACTTTTACTCCTGAGCCGTCTCCCAACCCTCGAGGCACAGATCCCGGCTGCGTCTGCTCAGTCCTCACATTTCACAGAAGGCACTACTCTGCCCAAAGTCTTCATCTGATCTATTTTTCTGCTTCCTTACTGTCCTGCATTAACACCTCGATAATATTAACTCTGGACCTGGAACACATATTGGGGGTCTCCTCCCCCCTAAGCCTTCTTCACGTTCTCTCAGCAGCGTCCTAGACTCCAGCTCACGCGTCTTTTGTCTCTGATTCAGTGAACTCCTGAGCACTTCACGTTTTGTTGCCGTTGGAAACACGTTCTCCCCCTTGGTTTCCTTTCTCTGCTTCACTTCTGAGGTGCAGAGACATGACTGAGACTGTGTGCTGCTCTTAATGGCTTCATTAATTAGTGTTAATAGGCTTTGCGGGGAGACTTCTTTAGGTTTTCGGTATATGAGATTTTACTGTCTATGGACAGAGATGGTTTCACTTTTTCTTGTTCAATGTGTATGCTTTTAAACCTTTTCTTCTCAGATTTCTCTGACTGGGCATTATAGTATAGAACTAAAAACAAAACAAAATTAAAAACTAAAACAAGCAAGCAAAACCATCAAAAGTGAGTATTTCTCATCCACCCCTTACTGTGACCAAAAGCTCTCTGCCCCCATCACTGGTTGGTGACCATGTGTGTTCTCACACCAACGCTGTGTGGGAGAAGCTGTTTGCCTTCACACTTGTCCTCTGATCCGTCTGGCTCTGCCTGTGGATGGGCAGTGGCTTCCATCAATCAAACATGGCTCCTCGTAATGGCCAGTTTTGACTGTCAGCTTCACTGGGTTTAGAAATGAATGGGGGTGCCATGGAAGTTTGGCTTCAGTTTTGTCTGTGGGGATGTGAAGGACTAACCAAGAGCAGACAGACTTCATGGCTATGGACAGCGCCCTCCTGTGGACTGGAGTCTGGACTGAGTCAAGTGGGAAAAGGAGAAATCCCTGTAAGGAGCATCCCCTTTGCTCTTGATCCTGATCCCCTGAGATACAGGGTAATGGCCTCCTGCTGCCAGGCTGCCCCACCATGACAGATAGTTCCCTCAAACCATCAGCTAGAATAAACCCCCTGCTTCTCGTCAGGTATTTGGTCATGTAAGTTTGTGAAGACCAGCTTCTCCTACCAGTTCCCCAAAGCTTGGACATAAATATCTCGGGGAGTTTTATTGCAATTTCAATTTCTCTTTTATTTCATTGGATCTGTTTTAGGAAAAACTACCTCACTTAGCAAAATTAAAACAAATCAAATAAAATAGGAGCCACTTATGCTGTTGGGGATGGAAGGGAAGTGAATAGGAGTCCAATCCCAGGTACTGGAAGTCAATAGCTTCAAGGTCAAAGCCACACCTCAGCGCCAGCTCTTCTTGCTGCCACTGGGGGTTCAGTGTTTACTGATGACCAGACTCTGTCCTGAGAGCGATACCTGCATTGTTATGGTTCAGTATGGAGATGGCTCATCCTCAGCACCACAAGCCATTCACAGTGACAGGCCCTCCTGTGTGGAACTTGTCCTTAGCGTTCTCACCTCCCAAAGGACCCCAGCCTCACGCTGCCTCCTGGGACTGCTGCCTGCTCACTGAAGCAGCATGGCCACTGTGGCTTTGGATCTGCCTCATGTTGCTCCGGAGGTAGAAAACCCCTTCTCATCACTCCAATCAGCTCAGAGGCAACTCTTTGAAGCCATGTCTTATGCCTGTACTGGCAGCGGAGTTCCTGGGAAGCCAAGTTTCAGTATATAAGGTCAACTTCCTACTAAGCAAGTGTTTACCTAGCCACCTAGCTGATTGTCCAAAAGAATTTATGCTTCTTGTCAAAGCAGAACTCGATAAACACACAGCTCTCAAAGAGGAACCGACAATGCATCAGGAAGCACAGCGTTGAAAGTGGCGGGCTCCCCAAGGACCACTTCTTAGCTGCCAAATCCTGGTCAAGTCACTTGAATTATCTCCGCCTTAGCTTGTTTCTCTGTAAAACAGATATGACAACAGGCCTACCAGGTCAGAACACTGAGACAACCATATGGGGACGGCAGACAAATCTGTCAGCGTTACACGTGGAGTGCCCTGAATGTCAGTGTGTGGCAGCGGGTAGGTGAAGAGCCCACAGCAGAAGCCGCTGAAATAGTGCCCACCCACCAAACTTCCCTTGAGAAAACCAGGTGTCCACATGACCTGTCTTTCAGGCTGTGATTCTTTCTCTCCTGTATTCTCAGAATTCACATTTGTCTATTCATTCTGCAAATGTTGTGTGTGTGTGTGTGTGTGTGTGTGTGTGTGTGTGCGCGCGCGCGCGCGTGCACACACGTGGTACTTGTGCATGTCAGTTTGTATATGCATGTATGTGTGTGCACACACTTGTGTATGTTGGTTTGTGTATGCATGTATGTGTTTGTATGTGTGTTTGTGTGTGTGTGGTCTGGTTCCTTCACTGAACCTCAGGTTAAAGGTTCAGCTAGTCTGGCAGGCCAGGGAGTCCTTGAAATCCTCATGGCTCTGCTCCCAACCCTGGAGATCAGAACTTGGTTCTTCATGCTTGTATTAAAAGTATTTTACCTACCAAGTAACGTCAGACAGGCACTGTCCTAGGTCCTGATGATATAAGCATGAAATCTGCCCTGTTTTGAGCTGGGTCAGCAAACATGCTGCACTAGTAGCTAGATGATGCACATTTAGGGTTTGTGGCCATGGATCTCATCATGGCTACTCAATGTCTGCAGAAACAGACGCAGGCAGCACAAAAGGAATGAACATGGTAAATTAAACCTCTTTACAAAACAGACTAGGGGATAAAGTCAGCCCGATGTGTATAATTTCCATACTTTTACAGTCTGATGGAAAGAGGAGCAAATATAAGAGGTTAGGGAGCACCAGGGTGTCATATACTCCTGGGGTGAGGCTTCTCAGAAAGGCAATATCTAGCAACAAGAATAGGAGGGATCTAGGAATGGAGGGCAGGAATACCATTCTAGGTGGAGGGCAGAGAGTAGGAAGGCTGGAAGCTAAACAGACTGAGGCACAGAAGCACAGAGAGAGATAGGGGAGAGAGAGAAAATGAGATATAGATGAAAGAGACAAAGAAAGGAGAGAGAAATGGGAGGGACAGAGAAGGAGAGTGGTGGGAGACAAACAGAGAGAGCAAAGAGGGAGAGGAGAGAGAGAAGGAGAGCTATAGAGGAGAGAAGGAGAGAGGGAGAGGAGAGAGATGGGAGAGGGAGAGAAGAGAGAAAGATGAGAGAGAAAAGAGAGATGATATGGGGAGAGATAGAGAGGAGAGAGGGAGACGAGAGGAGAGATACTGGAGAGACAGAGAGATGGGAGAGAGAGAAAGAGAGAGAGAAGGAGACAAAGAGATGGAGAGAGAGACCAGGGATCCTACAGAGCCTGATGCAGCCTCAGCTCTGGGACAATGGATGCTGCTGAGCCAAAACTGAGAAAGCGAGGCATGGGCAGTTTCAGGAGATGCATGGGGGTGGCCGAGGAGTTTGGGCTCAGGCCTATGGACAACGCCACGTGTTTGAGAGCCTGAGGTGAGGACAGGCAAGGTAAGCTCACCACTCCTGGTTATCCGGAAGAGAACAGCAAGGACTACAAGCAGGGAGGTAAGGAGCCAGCATGGAAGGTCGCCACACCTGCCTGGGTGGTGGAAAGGAGAGACGGCCATTCAAGGAGCAATGGTCAACAGGTTGCTTGGGGTTTGTAAGGGGACAGGATGGGGTTTCTGTTTAGACATGGCCTTCGCTCCAAGCTTGCTTGGTCTTTGTGACTTTGGGTCCAAGCTCTCTCACTCTTCTTCTAGGGGGATGAGCACAGGGACCCCACATCTGATGAGGGTCAGAGTGGTCATTAGAGCTGTGCCCAAGACCTGGAGTCATCCTTGCTAGACTACACAAATGCCTGGCTACAGGCTGGGAGCCATCTTAAGTGAAACTAAGAGGTGATCAGTTAAAAACCTTAAAGAAGGAAGGCCGGATACTCAAGGAAGTTTCACTTATAGCGTCGATGCTGTGATGCTGAATATTTTTTCAGGGTGGCAATTTTATACTGCACACTTTCAACGTGTCAGGACCATGAACTAAAATACACATGCACACACGCACGCACGCACACATGCACACACTCATGCACTTACTCACACACATAAAACAAAACAAAACAAAAACAAAAGCACACAAACAAAAAAAGTTTTGTGCTCATTGAGGATAAGAAACTGGATTCTCAGGACAAGCACCTTCTCTATTCCGATGATCATTCCTCGCACCTGTCGCCTGCAAGGTTAAGCAGGATGCTGCTTTACTGCACATCCTCTGCCCTGAAGTCTCTGTCAAATGCCGTGCTCGTTGTTCTTGCTTCTACGTGTGCTAGAGGTCTCACGAGGTTAACCTCAACAACCCCAAGAGAGGCAGTGTAGGAACATACATAACAAGAGAGAATTTTAAAGTAACAGAGTATGGGTCCCAGCACCAACAGAGAACCGGGGTATGACAGTAACACATGAACTGGGAAGGTGGAGGCCGAACAATCCTGTGGTTTGCTAGCCAACCAATTTTTTGGAGTCAAGTTATTGAGGCAAGATCCTGGTCCAACCAGAGACTCTGCTTCAAAAAATTAAATACATACATACATACATACATACATACATACGTGCGTACATACGTATATAAAAAGGTAGAGAGCAATAGAAGAAGAGGCCAACATCAAGCTCTGACCTACACATGTGCATGAATTGTGCATACATACACATACACACACACACACATGCACACATACACAGATTAGAAGTGACAACAGCCACACGTGGTTATTTGTGAACAACCTTGTGTGGTGGTTAAATCTGACTCTAAATAAAGCATCAGAAAAATTAATAAAAACCTATGCAGACCCTTTATGAAGAGGAGAAAAAGAAACTTTAGCATGGCTTTCTTGCTAAAGTCCCCAAGCTGTCTAAATGCAAGCATTTTATATTTCCCTCCCCCCCTTTCTTCTTCCCTCCTTTCTTTCTCCCTTTTCCTCCTTTCTCACTACCCTCTCTCCCCTATCTTTCTGTGTATGCCGACTATATAAAACAGAAACATCTATGTTATACATATATGCACATATATACATACATATGTACATGCATATACAACTCTATCCTCTTTTCTCAGCTTTAAACACTAATTGAATTTCTTGCTATTGACAGCTCAACTCTCCTCTGCTCACAAAGACAGTAACAGAATGAAAATAGCACTAGAAAAGGTTCTGCAGGTGGAAATTCTCCCATCAGGAGCTCCTGTGCCTCAGATCCAGCCCTGTGTCGTATTGTCTTAATGGAATTCATGCTAAATGCAGACAGCAAAAAGTCAAGTAAGATTTTATTCTCGTGGCAAGTTGGTTCTGATGTATGACATTCATACAAGACTAAATAAATACAGTATCCTGGGGAAATAAATCCAAATTCGAAGTCTGAAAGGGCAGTCATATTTCTTGAATATTCTGAATGTCAGCCTCTTGATGGGGGAAGAAATAACACAATAGCTGTGACTGTGTACGCAGGTCCATTCCGGGTGTCTCTGGTGTGTGCTCCCGAGTTTAATTTGTTGAATCTTGTGTTTTCCATCCCTAGTGCCTGGTGGCATTTATTATGCGCCCCTAAAACGGCAGCTCAGAAAAGCACCGGAAAGGTCACTGTTTCCTGGTTATGTTTTTAAAAGAAGGACATGTTCCTCAATAAAAGGCGATCCTCCATGTGTGCTGTTTCTGAAACTGAAGTGAATCTGGCTCCTGCCCCCAGAATCCCAACTCATCTCTGAGCCCTTGTAGCATGCACCCGAGCATGTGAAATGATGGCTGAGTTGAAACAAAAATAATGCCAGGTCTCAGAGTCACTCAAGTCCCCCTGAGACCCTCTGTTGAACATGACACAAAAGACACCTTCGGGAAGAGAGACCCAAGTGGTGGACATTAGCTCCAGGGTTCCCTGGATTTAAAAATGAAAGAAACTATGTATCTTTCTACTGGGTTTGGTGGGTTTTGTTACAGTAGCCAGTTCTGACAGGTGCATCAGCACGGAGCTTAGCCATCACCAGCAAAGGGAGCCGTTTGCTCTGTAGTTTGGAATCTGGAGAGATGGTGTCTGGCCTACTGTCCAGACCAGTCTTGTGCGATGTTTCTCTCATCTTAAGTGTGGGGATGATTCCTGTCAGTCATCCAGTCTCGCTGGAAATGGAGCATGGAAGGGGTGATGTGTTTTGCAGGGTAGTTTATAGCCTGGATCGGGGTAGTGTTGATGAAGACAGGGCAGGAATTTTCTCTGGTAGACGAGCCATTCCAATGAACACAAAGAAGACACAGAGACTTCCCACCAAGACTGTCGAGCCTGCAGTGAGCTGAGGGACCCTAAAATAGAAGAGGATTCAGATGCCATGGCTCAGATTCAAGCAGGCATGGTATCCCAAACTTCCAACATGGAGACAAGGCTTTCCAGTGCCCATACTGCTTGCACCTGAAGCTCTGCCATCGGTGGTATTCCAGCACTTTCCCACAGTTCCTTCTGACCTGATGTCACCTATTCTTACGACCTCTCGAACTCAAGGACCTACCATGGAAGTGAGTAACCCTTCATTCTGTGAACCAAGCCTGGCATGATGAACGGAGTTTTGCACTACCTCGGAGAATGAATCCCCAGTTTATTAATGGAAATAGCAACCACTGGGTATTTTAAGAAACTTAATGTTTTCATATAAGTGGACCTATACAGAGCTGCCTCTAGTCACCAGGGCAACCACGGCCACAGTGCAACAATGAGTGTGGTTCAGTCCTCACCTCATTCCCATGGAGCACAGCCCAGAGAATCACAGCATCTCCCATGGTGCACTACTCTCAGAACCACAGCTTTCCCAAGATGCATTGCTCTGCAAACCAGAGCTTTTCCATAGAGCACTTCTCAGAGAACTACATTGTTTCAATCACACACTGCCCAGAGAAACCATGCTCCCATGAGTCACTGCACCAAGAGCTACAGTGATACCATGATGCAATGCTCGCTCTGAGAACCACCTCATTCCCTTGGTGCTGGTGTGAGCACCAGCATAAGCTTGTGTAAGTGATCCTCCTTTGACAGGTGTCAGGTCTGGAGTGACAGCCCACCTTCCTGAGGTGCTCCACAGACTGGTGGAAGACAGAACTCGGAGTGTGACAGACAGCACCTGGGAGTTAGTCCTGCCCTGCTTGGTGGATCCAGCAGCTGAAGAGTAGCTTTTTCTTGGGACTTCACACTGTCATCATAGAGCTTACTGCAGCCAGCTGTCCTTGAACAGCACCGTGGGTCAGCTGATTGATTCTTGGTAAATTTGTTCCTTGGTGATCACACTCAAGAGGCATGGCAAAGTTTTCTCTTTCTTCCTTTTTCATGCATGGGCTATAGAGAGCAAGCTTAAGGAATAGCAAGCAGAAGGACCATGAGTCCTAAAGCAGTAGCCCTCCTACCTCCAAAGTGCCAAAGCCCTTTGAGAACCATGAGCCTGAGGGATGCTTTGGGCCTCTATGAGCAAGACCAGATCGCGGCAAATGTCGGTGCTTTGTTCTCCAGGTCAAAGCTGCTTGTCAGACACATGTGTCCTCTGTGCAGAACATTGTCAAGACCACAGTAGCTACAACCCTGAGATGAACTCATGAGTCCGTGCAACCTGAAGCCTGGGGACTTGGACTCCTGCTCTAGGCCCTGAGTGTACACAGGACCCAATGCCTTCATTTCTGTGCTCTAGGGATCTGGCTCTTGCTGAGTCTACTGAGCAAAACCAGACCCGTTCTAGGCACACATCATTCCTGTTCCTGAAGTGAGCTGGGCCCCCAGGGAATTGGAGGACACTGGTGATGGTCCATAAAGGACATCTTTATCCATGTGCTGTTGACTCAATTGCTCAGAGATGGCAGAGGACTCAATCCTTCCCTGGGCTACTCCAGCCCTGCTCTGCCCCTGCAGCAGGCACAGAACTGAATGCTGAACTATTTCCCTTGGGTCTCCCAAATATCCCCATGAGGACGACAAACCCACCACAAACAAGGAAAATGAGGAGCTTGAGAAGTACCGTGCATCAGAGAGAGGGGCTCTGTGGATCCAGACCAGAGTCTGAACCCTTCCTCATCTCTGCATGGCATGGAGATGGTACTGTCCACGTGGTCCTTACCCCACATAGTCCTTGTCCTGAAAACCTTGCTTGCATCAGCAAGATACTGACCTAGAGACCTCAGACAGGACAGACAGACAGGACTGCCAGGTGTCTCCTGGCAGTGCTGAAATTCCCCCAGGACAGCATTAGAGGAGAGGAGCAATGGCTCTGCCCTTAGATACTCAGATGACAGAGTGACAGAGAGTACCTCTCCTGCAATGCCAGTGCATATCACTTTTATAGCGAGCTAAAATTCATATCACATAAAAGTGATATCAGCATGGTACCTAGTAACAGCAAGGACCGTGAATATCAACACGGCCACAGGTGGTGGCACAGACCACAGACACCAGCATGGCCGCCAGAGGTAATACGGATCACGAACATCAGCATGGTCTCAGGAGGCAGCGTGGACCCGTCATCAACATGGTCTCTGGCAGCAGCAGGAACCATAGACATCAACATGGTCTGCAGCAGTGACGTGGACCACGGTGATGTCATGGCCTGCGCTATCAGTGACTACTATGGGCAAGGAAGCTTCTTTTGCGGTGGTGCGGATGACTGCAGACTCAGAGTTGGGAATGAGGGACATTGAATGATTCTGTGACAACCTGACCCTCTCCCAAAAAAATAGTGTAGGTAGAAGCCATTGAAAACTGTGGCAAAGATGCTGAGGTGTAGCTCGTCATGGCTGCTGGCGCGTGTGGATGGGGAGGGCTCTGTAAGGTGCTGCTCACTGCGAGTTTGACCACGCTACAGTGAGTATATGAGCAACACAAATTGGACTTGATGCATGTATATGTTTTCTTTTGTGGGGGCGCAGGGGTGGGAAGGTAGACCTGGGAGGAAAGGAAAACCAATGTGATTGGGGTACATTACGTGGAATTCCCAAAAATCATTGAAAATATTAGGTTGAAAAAAATGAAAGTGTACAGTTGAATGACATTTAGAACTTTGCCATGGAGTCCCGCATGCCTCTATACGGCACCGAATATTTGTCCAACAAAAGGAATCCCGGTCTCTGTTAGTGGTCACTCCCTGTCCCACCTCAGTCCTGGACACTATTAGCTTTCTCTCTGTCTTCTTCTATTTGTCTGTCTTGGTATTTCATGTTCTCGTGGTCTAAGTGTGCAGTGTTCTCCACAGAATCATGTTTTGAGCCAGTGGTACTGCTTCGGGGATCTGTGGGAACTTTGGAGCATGCATGACGCCCAGCTGGCAGACGCAGGCCACTAGTAGGGAGCCTTCAAGGTTTATAGCCCTCTTCTCTACCTGCTCAGGCAGAATGGAAGAAGCTGTGACCACAGACTCTGGCCAGCCTTGACTGGTCTGTCCGCTGCTTTCCCAACACAATGGGTTCTACTCCCTAAGGCCTTGGACCAAATTAAACCCTGGTTCCTTCAAGTCGATTGTCAGGTATTTTGTCATAGCATCAGGAGAAGTAACTAGCATGTATGCCCACGAGGTCATAGGTCAGGTCACAGCAACAGAGAAAGTAACTAGCATGTATACCCACAAGGTCATAGGTCAGGTGCCCTTTGTTTGGCTTCCTCTCCCAGCACACTATTCATGGCTCAGTCACAGTATGTCTTATTGCTCTGACGGCTGAGTCCTACCTATTCCACTCTCCCTTCTCCCTTAAACTATGCAGGAAACAAGGCCGCCTCACAAGAAAACACTGACTGAAAATTCCAGTTTTCCTTTGCTCCTGGGTTCTCTCACTGCTCTGTGTCGGAGGGATCTGTGGCCTTCCCGGAGATATTTAACTACAATAGGGTTTGCTATTTCTATCAATCAAACAAGAATAACAGTCCAGCTCAAGGCGGGTCTGTTCTGAGCATCAAATCTGAAAACAAGGATCGTCAGATTGCCTGGCACAGAGCCACTTTTCGTACACTATCTGGCAGTCTGCCCCCCCATTCCAGAGAGCTCACGTCTCACTTCCACCTGTGGGAACAGGGAGCTCAGTTCTCTATGACAGCTCTGTGCCTGCCATGCGGCTGTAAGTTGACTTTGAAGGAATCAAGTCGTATTTTATATTTATTAAATAGGCAATACTTAAGTGGAGACACACTTGATATTGATAAAGGGATCTACTCTCGGACCCTTGCTCACCTGGTAACGAGACCTTTTCCAAAGGTGTCTGGGTTCCTCCACACCAGCCAGAGGGACAGTGGGACACCGTGCCTGGAAAGGTAGGGAAGGTGTTCTGGACTGCCGTCCTCAGCACCACAGCCGTCACTATGCCGCCCAGGACAGTTGTGAGCAAGCAAACACGGCCAATTCCCCTGGAGGAGATGGAGATGGCTGTTGCTTCACTTGAGTTTCTAGCCACTCCCTTCTGTGTCCCCTCCACAGCTCAATGTGGCCATGGAAGGTGACGGGGTGTTTAAAGGGTGAGGGATCAACTGAAGGAGGATGCCATCTATACAGCTTCTGGGAGATTGTCATGCCTGCTGGAGTGGAATTTTCTGGGGTGGGGGGAGCAGCTGTCCTGGGGTCACCATTGCTCTACAAGGGAGCAAAGAATCTCATTCATTCACCAGACTCGACTAGGATAGAATTCTTCCTTTGGTCTGTTGGTGGCCTGTCTGTCTGGTGTGAACAGATGTTCATTACCACCTCCCCTGGGAAAGTTGATGGAGCAGGTGTCATCAGATGCTTGGTCAATGGCTCGGCACACATCAGGTGACCTATTCAACTAGGTCAACTAAGCCTAGGAAGCAAAAAAAAAAAAAAAATCTGTTATCCCATGGACTCCCAAGAAACCTTCTGCATCCTCCCGGGCACAGGCAAGTGAAATACTATTTGAACAAGGACCTGTGCCTAGAAGTTACAGGTGCAAATGCTGGCTGTCTGGAGCCTGTCAGGACACGGATCTGACTCCTAGAAACTGGGAGTCAGAGCCACTCTCTTCTCAAGGGGGTTCGTGATGTCCTGCGAAGCAAGTGTCCCTCGTCTGTAGAACTGGCAGAAGACTTAAAAAAAAAAAAAAAAGATTTTCATCTCAATGAGGAAGAGGAAGGGCAAGGCAATAATAAAAGCTTATAATCTAAGGCTGATGCCCACAGGCGATGGAGGTGAGGGTGCCAGCCAGGGAGGAGCTTGACCAGTGTTCTGCCAAGCTGAGAGGACCATGCACATCTGAACAAGGAGAACTGAGATACTTTTGCTGACCCTGAGACTGTTCTAGAAATGTGCTTGCCAAGATTTAATGATAGGTTATTTCTTAAAAAAAAAAAAAGTGGTATAAGCAAGTGTTTACTGACCTGACAGTCCTCTACAGAAGAGAGTAAAGGCCGCACATAATAGCCCTCTCGTTTCAGGGGCATAGTTTATGCTGTATGCTTTGACCACGTGATACTGTCCACACGGCTCTGCCACCAGAGGCTGTGCGGATTTCAGATCTCAAAACATTTCTAAAGGTTGCTGAACTGTATTGAATGGGATGAATAAATAAGCAGGCCTTTATCATGAGAGTCAGGGCCCGCCAACCTCCCAAACTCACTAGCAGGCCAGTCAGGTCCTGCTGGCTGCACAGTCCACACCAGCAAGAAATAATTCCCAGGGATGGTACTGTGGCCGTCCGATTGTGCCTCAGAACTCTATCTACAGCAACAGAGGGACTGAACACGTGCAGCCATGGAGTCTAACAATTTCAGGTCGTTTGGCCCACGCATCTCCCAGTCTGCTTTTCCTCCCCCTCCTCTTCCCAACATGTCCCTTTCACTCCCCAGCTGGCCTCACTTCCGCTTCAATGTTGTGTACCCAAATCTAAAACCTACGTGACCCAAGATCCCCAGCTGAGTGCGAATGTGCTCCTTTACACAAGAGTCTCCACTCATGGCCCTTTCACTGCAGATGATACAATTTCATTCCTTTTTATGACTGAATAAAAGTCCATAGCAGATACATGGATTTTCTCTATCCATTTACCTGTTGGCGGGAAGCCATGGTGATTCTTTTACCTCAGTTGTTGTGACCACACAATTAACTCAGTTATTGTGAATAGAACCTCTGATGATCACGGACACACAAGTTCCTCTCTGTTGAGTAGATTTCACCTCCTTCAGACACAGCCCCATGAGTTGGGGAGATGGGTCAGATGTCAGTTCTATATTTGACTTTTGAAAAAAACATTGAGTTAACTTCTTACTAGTTCTTTAAAACTGTCATACAGTGTGGTCTGATCACCAGTACCCCCTTCCTCAACTCCTCTCAGGTCCACTCTCTTTCTTTACACACCCAACTTTGTGTCATCTTTTAAAGGATGTGTGGCCTGCTACTAGAGTGTGGTCCACCTACCGGAAGCCATACTCTTAGAGAAAATGGGCTATATGCCCTTAGCAGCTATTCATTGGCAAGAGCTCCTCAGCAAGGGGTGAGACATCCTGCCCATCTCCTGCTCTGTGTTGGGATTTTGTCTGGCTTGAGTTTCCCCAGATCCTTGTACACTGCTATGACTACTATGAGTCCCTATGTGCTGCTGATCTATCATATATGGAAAACACTGGCTCCTCGCGGTGGTGCAGCACCTCTGCCTCTTACACTCTTCCCACATCCTCTTCCATGATGAGCCTTGAGCCTTGAGGGGAGCAGTGTGAGGTGCATACCCCTTTTAGGGTTGAGCATTCTATAGTCTCTTATTCTCCATACCTTGGCCAGTTGTAGGTCTCTGTGTTAATTCCATCTTCTACAGAAAGAAGCCTCTATGGTGTGGGGTTGAGAGATGCACTTACCTATGGGTATAACAATAAGTTGTTAGGAGGTGGCTTAATACTCTGTCCATTTAGCATAATACAATAATAGTAATGGGTTCTCCCCTAAGGCCTATGCTCTACCTGCCCATAGCTTCTTGACCATAATTTTTTAGGTTTTTAGAAATATCTATAGTGGTCCCATAGTGGATATATTGATTTATATTTCCATCTATATCTCAACTGGAATTATTAATTTTTTTCAATTTATTATTTGTGGTATTCATGATTCTGACCATATCTATCCCCAATTTCCTCCTATCCACTCCTTCTGATTCCCATTGTATCCCCCTTTCAGCTCCATTTCCCTCACTTCCTGTATCTCCCTCTGAGCTCAGTTAGTGCACATGGATATGGGGTGATCCACCAGAGTAAGAGCAACCCACCAGTGGTCCAATCTAGAATATCCATTGGCTTGCTCTTATACAGATCATGTACAGGTAACCCAGATGCTGCGGGTTCATGAGTGCAGTAGCCACACCATGTCTAGAAGGCACCAGTTCACAGCCTTGTTCTGACTCTTTCTTCCTGCTCTTCCAAGACATTTCCTGGGCCTTAAGAAGGTGGGTTCATAAAAACATTCCATCGAGAGCTAAGCACTTTCTCATTCTTATCAATTCTAATAGGAGCAGCAGCTTGGCCGCTGCCCCAAGTTCATAGTGGTGTTGAGACCAAGCTGAGCACATGAGCCTGCTTCTGGATTTGGGTTCAGCCTCCTGCCTAGAGTCTGAGCCACAGGCTTTCCCCTCCAGCTCTTGGCTGGGGTCTAGATGTGTCCTTTCATGGTCACATAGTCATATTTTCTATTTGATGCTTTGAAGGATGACATTTTGGAACCAAAGCCCTCTTCCCATTTTCCCTCTCTGTCTCTTTTTGTCCCAAATGCAGTGCTGTTGGCAGTGAGACTATATACACAACTCTGCAGATACATTACAAACTCTATTGGAATCTGTGCCTTTTGCCTAGAGCCAAACCCACTGAATCCAAGCTGGCTTGTCTCCAGCTTCCAGTGGGCTGCTGACAGACAACCTGGGAAAGATGTCAAGGATCCAGAAATGTGATAGGGTTTCTAAGCCATGTCCTTGATCTGCAGAAGACCTCCACATTTTCCCAGGTATCTTTCAGCTCCATTCAAACTCTTTCTGGATTTCTACAGGAAGTATGAGGTTGAATCTCGTATTTTTCCTCAGGACCCTGCTGTATCTACAGCCACCTGAATTGGTACTTTACTTGTGAATATTTCATAATTTAAAATTCTGCTATCTGAGCAGGCTAGGGGTCATGCCATCTGGGGGCTCAACATGTCCCAATTGTCCCATCCTTTGTAGAGTATGCCACTACTTGGTTAATGCACCCCCTCTTCTCTCTTACCCAAAGACACCTGGGAAATGCCAATGGCACCTTCAACATGCCAAAGAGTCTGACTTTCATCGTCTTCTATTCTTCTAAGAGCAACAGGATCGCCAAGCTGCCTGCTACCACATATCAAGGGCACCCATCTGACACCACCCAACACTTTCCTCCCAGCCCTGCTGACAGCTCTGCTGGGTCTCAGTCTCTGCAGCAGTGCACTTTCCTCACACGGATGTGACTGTCTGTGGAAGCTCCTCATGCCTGTCTGCTTCTAATTCCATCCACCTTCCCTCTCTCTGCAGGGCAAACAGCCTCTCCACAGCCAGGCAAAGAACAACACGGCCGTGTGACCGTCAGTCCTGGAGACTGCGCAGCCAAGAAGCTCTCACATGAGGTCTCTTATGGGGTTACCCAGTGTGGGGCTGGTATAACCTGTGTCAAAGGCTTCCTCTCTAACTTGTCTGTTTGGTGCTGGCAGGCTGGATAGAGGGTTATCAGCTCCCTAAGGAAGCCTACACTGCCTCATTTGCTAAGCCAATGATCATGCGTAGATATCCTGAGATGCATTTGCCAGGGTGAGTTTCTCAAAGAATAAAAGCAAAAGAGATCCTGGTGATATTCAAAACTCCACCGGACCCCTCAGTTTGTCAGTAGCTCAGCACTCGGTGTCACATGTGAGCACTAATCTACGTCCTGTTTTGTTGTTAACGAAATGCTGATGGCTCAGCACAAGCTTAGAATTTTCAAATGTCCTCTGATAAACTGACTTCTTCGCGAAGGCTGTACCTTTCTTTAGCCCTGTCCTTTCCATTTTCCTATCACCCCAAGTCTGCGGCCTGCAGGCTTTCACCCCAAGTCTGCGGCCTGCAGGCTTTCACCCCAAGTCTGTGGCCTGCAGGCTTTCACCCTAAGTCTGCGGCATGCAGGTTATTGCCCCAAGTCTGCAGCATGCAGGTTATTGCCCCAAGTCTGCAGCATGCAGGCTATCACCCCAAGTCTGCGGCATGCAGGCTTTCACCCTAAGTCTGTGGCCTGCAGGCCAACAGTGAAATATCTTTGCTGTGTCACAACCATGAATCCTCTGCTCGCTTGTGCCAAAGTCCCTCAGGGATTTAGCGAGTTTCTAGGTGGCTCAAGTTGGCCATGTGTCCTCTCACTACTAATGCTGGGCTCAAGGACTTAAAGCTTAGGAGAAAGGAGTCCATGAGAAAGAAGAGGAATTGGCAGAAACAAACTCATGTGTGCTTTCCATGATTAAAAAATAAAGAGCAAATTAAACAATGTCTTTTGTGACTTTGATTGTTTTATGAACACAGTGAGGGAGATGACGGAATGAGAAAGCCACTGGCTTCCAGGGCCATGTGCCCTACCTGTATGGTTTTACCATCATCCATGGTCATGTTCGGTTATGTCAGAGTAACAGAAATAAAAACAGGGAAAATAACTAACTAAAACCAGGCCAAATGTTATTATAGGAGCCCAGAAACAAATACTTGAAAACCTTGATTAATTTTAAGACACATTTTTACAGAAAAGCTACAGCAGTGGCCTTCACATGTGGTGACATCAGAATGTCACAGGGACAGTGCTAAGCATGGGTCTTTGTAAATTCCACAGAAGTAATTGTCATATAACAGATCAAATTATGCTCCATACAAAACACTCATAATGTTTGGGGCACTTCAGAGCAGACAAACATAATAGAAATGGTGTTTAATATTTAATAGTAAACACATTACCACACACTTCATAATGCTTTCCACTATGTAGCCTTTTGATATGTAAATGTGTTTTTCTAAGTATTTCATAATAAGCATTGTAAGCCTGGCATTCCAACTTAGAAAAATTAATCAAGGCTTCTAGATCAGTTGTAGTTGTATGAGGAAATTAGTCAGATAGAGCCACCAAAATTGTAGAAATATTTTGAATATAAGCATCGTTTTCCTTTCTAATGGCGCTTGGTCAACACAAGTGAGCAGCCACGAAGACCAGCAAGGGAGACAAAGGGTTAAACTGAGGTGTGGACATTCTCCAGGGCCACCACTCACTCAGCAGAGACTGCAGGGCTAGGTCTAACCTGGGCTGTGCCATCCCTGGTTCACAGCAGTTCACATAGTGGGCATCTGGGCTTCACCTGGGCGGAGATCTACTTTCCCATGCTTAGAACAACAGCACTTTTGGGCTGGGAGGTGTTTCAGAGGTAAAATGCTTGTGTGAGCATTGATCTGAGTTCTGATCCCCAGAACCGAGTGTGCCGGAGTGTACTTGTAACCCCAGCGCTGGGAGGATGGAAGAGGAAGGCTTCTGGCGCTCGCTGGTCAGCCAGTTACTCTCCATAGTACACTCTAGGCCGTGGAATGCTCCTGCCCCAAACAAAGTGGACAGCATCCATGCAACAATGCTGGAGTTGCCTCTAACTTCCATAGAAACACATATGGACTTTTATTGTTTTGCATGCACACACACACACACACACACGCACACTTATACAGGTAGACTCACACACACATGCACATATACACAAGTGTACTTTTATCATCACACACACTCATCATTACAGGCAGACTCACACACACATGCACATATACACAAGTGTACTTTTATCTCTCTCTCTCACACACACACACTCATCATTACAGGCAGACTCACACACACATGCAGATATACTCTAGTGTACTTTTATCATCTCACACACGCACACACTCATCTCCTTCCAGACGCTGTGCACAAAGTACGGCACTAAACACACTTCAGGCAGACCAGACAGTCTGCTCACCTGGGCTCCTGGCTACCCAGCTAAGGGTCCAGCCTTGAGCCCAGGAGACCTGCTGGATAAGGCTACACCAGGAAGAACATGGCTTAGTGGCCCTCATTACTGAGTACAGCAAACCCAGTTTCAGTTCTGACTGTGGGCCCTGAAGCTGCCCTCTTTCCTACCCTTCTGAAGCCTGGTGCCTTGAACAAGAAGCCGAAAGTCTAACACAGTGAGCCCCGCGGCAGTGGGAAAGAAAGACTCTTAGTCAGAAACAGTGGTTCTCACCTGTGCCTTGTTACAGACGAGCCCACTGAAGCCGCTCCCTCCTACACAAATCCCGTGACCCAGTTCAGTACGAGGAGGTAATGTATCTCAGCCAATATAAAGACCAGAAGTATATGAACGTGGGCTGGGACAGCATCTGCATCCATGCAATTCATGCACCTGACATGCTCCCTGGAGTGACACACACAGTCAGAACAAGGGTGGAGGCCACCTTGCCAGTCCTCAGAGCTATGTGACCCGGTTTGAGTTCCCTACACACCACCCAGGTTGTGCAATCAAAACTCTCTGCTTCCATTTCCTTCCTTTGTAAAATAATAAAATATCAACTTACCCCACAAAGCAGTGGCTCTCAAGCTTCCGACGGCTGCCCTCTTTGATACAGTTCCCAATGCTATGGTGACCCTACCCATAATATTATTTTCGTTGCTAGTTCATAACTGTAATTTTGCTACTGCTACAAATCGCAATGTAAATGTCCATGTTTTCTGATGGTTTTAGCTGACCGCTGTGGAAGGGTCCTTTGACCCTCAAAGGGGTTGTGACCCACAGGTTGAGAACACTGCTATACCAATAATTTGTTGTAGTGAAGTTAATTTGAGATTTAAAAAAATAAAAACCTAGGGCCAGAGAGATGACTGCTGTGAAGTACTCTCGGTAGAGACTAAGACCAACAAAGGATCAAACCAACCCCTATGTACGGGACTGAATGGTGGCAAACAGGCCAGCCCCATAACGTCAGAACTTATAGCTTCTCATAGAAATGAACATTGCCATACAGGTGTAGAATCACACAGGTACTGTCCAAAACACAAAGAAATCGTCTCAAAGAGAGCCGTAAACAACAGACAGGAGGCAGCTAGTTGACAATTCCTCAAGTCCTACAAAGGCTAAGGAAGCAAGAGGGGACTTCCTGATGTGAGAAACAGGACACACGTGGAGGGTAAGGGAGACAGCTGCTAACCCTGAGGACCAAAGTTTGAGTCTTTTGAGTCACACAGCAGAAGGAAAAGAACTGACTTCAGAGAGAGAGAGAGAGAGAGAGAAAGAAAGAGAGAGAGAGAGAACCACCACAGAACTTTAGAAGCAAAAAATGAAAGACTTAAAACAAAATGTGTTTAAAGGAAAGAAGTTTACATGGAAGTAAAGTTTACATGGACAAGTCAAGCCAGCAGAACGCAGAGGGGAAAGGGCTGAGATATAGTGACGTCCCAGCAAGGTCGGAATGCGTGTCTCAGACACTGCCTAAATAACTGGTGTAGAGAAGGTGTGGGTAGTGAAGCAAAAGTAATTGTCTTGTCCATGGGCTGCAAAGAGAAATTCCCCATCCCAGAAACCCACAAACATCTTAAGCAGAAGGGGATGTCAGGAGAGAAACCAGGAAACCCGGGGCTATGCTGCTGGAAATCCTTACCAAGAAGAGGACTGAAGCCATCAGGGAAGAAGATTGCATCACACAGAGGGAGAAAGGGGGCAGGAAGCAAAACAACAACAAAAAGAGCAGAAACAGCAGAAACTACCCGTGAGAAACCACAGGCCTGAAAGAGGCATGCAGCTGGGGCAAATAAGCAGAGACTTTGACTTTAACACACAGTATTTTTAGAGGACGCAGGTTAAAGAAAGTTCCACGACAGAGACCAGAAGGATGTGTTCCTGGTGAACCAAACCATAGGATATAGGAAGCTGTGGGCCAGTTGGTAGAGTTTGCCTCGCATGTGTGAAACCCTGAGGAACGGAGAACAATGTAGCAGTAACAGCCCGCCCCCCCAAATTTCTAAATCACATGAGAGTTTCAAATCCAAGTTGTTAGATCAGCAAATGCAGAGCCAAAGAGACACAGAGCCTTGCTTGAGGACAGTTGTGCCTCTCAAGCAGCTCAACACCAGTGAGAGAGAAAACACAACAGCCAGTCCCAGAGCAAAGCAGTGTCACGCACCCAGGACCAGGAGGAGAAAACCCGAGGCTACGCTGTGGCGTCCCCGCTCAGGAAAAGAAAACAGTCTGCCATGTCCTCAGAATATTTCAAGAATACCAGTGAAATAAAGACTTTTTTAAATCTAAGAAGGCTGCCTGAATTTCCCAGAGAAGACCCTGCATGATAGATTCTTTACTGTGCTGTACATTACATATGTAATGTGCATATGTACGGGAAATAATAGCAGAAGGAAATGGGGATTTAGGCAAAGATTGAAGACCATCAGAAGAGATAAATGTGAAGAAATATAAAACAGTGGAGGGCTACTGTTGATACCTTTTTAAAATGATTATCCCTTAAAGCAAAAGTACCAAGGAAGAATAGTTGTCACAACACATGTTGAACACTCTGGGGCCCATGTTCCTACTATAATAACCTGCCTGGGACGTGATAGACACCTAAAGGTCAACTGTGATCAATTAACTCAGTGTCCTATAAATGCAAAAGCTGCCATCATCTATTTCTTGTTACTGTGATAAAACCCTCAACAAAATCAACTTGGGAAGGACAGGGTTTATTTGTCTTACAGGTTAGAGCTCATCACTGAGGGAAGCTGGGGCAGGAACCTGGAGGCAGGAGCTAATGCAGAGGCCATGGAGGAACGCTGCTTCCTCTCTTGCTCTCCAGTGCCTTGCTCACCAGTGGCTTGCTCAGCTTCTTCTCTTAAACAACCCTGATCCATGTGACTAGGGCTGGCACTGCCCACAATGGGATGGGCCCTCCCACATCAACTAGTGATCAAGAAGATACCCCACCGTCATGTCACAGGTCAATTTGATGGAGGCCACACCCCCTTTCCAAGTATCTTGGGCTCATCCAAGCTCACCTAAGAAGAAGAAGCAGAACCCACAGCCATCCCTGCCTCTCTAGGGACACTCTAGACCTGCAGAGAGTTGCCACAAAATCTCACATATGAACACATTTCAGATCTGAGCCTTTCAATGTACTTAGCCTTGGCTTCCGTTTTAAAGGAAGCCTGGGTGTCTAAAGGCTGGCACTGCACCCACTGAAAGAATAATCAGCGGCCTTAGCTTTAGTGGAGGTGAGGAGAACGGTAAAAACCTTAGAACTCGGCAACTGCTGCCTCTACTCAGGTGAGAGGATTCGCCCAGTGAACAGCCCTCATTGGGCATTAGCGCAAGCAGGTAACGAAGGGGTGGATTGTCTGTGGCTAAGCAGAAAAGCTCAAGGATCTATTGATATTTCCTAAAAGACACCAAATTCTTCTGTGCTTGGGGAGCCACAGACACCCTGATAAGCAGGCATCCCCAGAAGGTAACCAGGACACAGAGAAAACCGCAGACTGGAAGAAGTGCCCTGCGGGGCTTCCCACCTGACTGAAATCCACACTTCACATCCTTGCTGTGTGAGGCACCAACGACACTTTCTAACCAGTCACTTCCAGTCACATTGGCTTAACGAGCTTCATGCAGCCAGACTATAATAAATACAAAACACACTCCTCTGACATATGACTATAATACAAAACACGCTCCTCTGACATAGGACTATAATACAAAACACACTCCTCTGACATACGGCGTCTGGGCACACCAGCGTCACCCTCAACACACACCCTCATCCTGTGCAAATCCCCATGCAGGGCATCCTCTAGATGGCATACGGCCTGCAGAAGGAGGCCAGGAAGTGCTGGTCTTGCTCCACAAGCTCTGGGTGTACTGCCCCAGGGTACGGAGCAGGCTCAGCCTGAGGGTCTGTTTGAAAGGTAAGCCATAGTGCCTTAGCTACCCAGGGAAGGACCAAAGGCGCCCTGGACACTCCATCAAGTGGCAAAGCAGGACATCTGGGGACTGTTTTACCTTTTATTAAATCAAATCAACGCACAATGATTACAGGACAGAAGGAAGGATCTGGGTCGTGTCTCCAGCCGCTTGGCCTTCCTGCCCGGGAACCAGCTCTCCAGTGCTGTTCCTGTAACCTGTTTCCCAAAGGGAACTCCAACCCATAGCTCTGCTGGTTCCCTTGGCATCCCAGAAAGAGCACATGCGACCCTTGGTCCTCAGTTCCTATCCAGTCACATACCCAGAGAAGACCACGCCTTGGCTTATTGGAACGAGTTCCCACAACGAAGTGGGAATTTAGTGTGCTCACCAATGATTCACTACAAGGTTAATACGTCACTACCGGGGGCTCGTCCATCCCTACACAGGCTCATATGCCACTCTACAAGGTCACATGCCACTACACAAAGTCATGTTCATGCCTATATGGGTGTGTCATCTCCGTGGCAGGCCGGTGATGATGACAGAGCTGTCCACGTGGGCACATGCATAGATAAATACACGTGTGTATGGCATGTACAGACACCAAGATAGAGATGTTTGCGGCTGAGGGATTTATCTAGGGGTACTTCATTAAAGCTGTGTGCACAGCCAGACCCCACCATGGCCTCCTCCTTACTGCCTCCACCTCTTAGTTGCTTCTGCTCTCAGGTAATCTCACTTCTAATTTCCTTTGGGCATATACTCCTGACTTAGTGTTTCTGCATAAAATCTAGGAGCCACGAGTGTGAAGTGACCAAGCTTCATTCTTGTTGAGAACCTGTTGACTCCATGGCTTTGGCTACCATGAGGTAGTGATAGAGCCAGTGTTGATGTACAGATAGATAACTCTGAAACATGCTGACCCAGAGTCCTGCAAGTAAATACCAGGGGGTGGTGCAGCTGGTCGCATGACCTATTAAACAATTCTTCTATAGAGAGAGCTCTGGGAAAGCCAGAGTAACCCAGGAAGCCCCGAGTACTGGTTGCCCATGCCATGCTGGCCAGATCCTGAGTTCCAAAGAGCAGGTGTCCAGAGAGAGGAAGGAGCAGGTGCCCCAGGGTGGCCGCAGGGGCTGCAGCACCACCTGCCCGAGGCTTTATTGTGCTTATTTGTGCATAGTGAGCTGAGCCCTTCAACTAATCGTCAGTTCTGCTTGGACGAGATCCACATATGGCCCAGAGCTGATTGTTGAAAGCCAAGCTCCAGCAGACAACAAAATCCCAGCTTAGAGACCATCTGTTATAAAGGCAGGGCCGGCTTTTGACCTGAGGGAAGCCTTGTCCTCTTCACACAGATGTTTACAGCCAGCTTCTGGGAAAGCGGGAGCAGGAGGGCCACTCTGCCCTTCCTGTCTGGAGGTTCACAGCCAGTTACATACTAGGTAGGTGTCACTCTTACACTGGGGTCCACACCTCAGTCTTTCCTCCCCATGTGAACCAGGGTCTCGTGAGGCCGCGCGGGTGAGGCGACAGGTCCTGTTAGATTGAAAGCAGAAGACAGATACTGGGGACAAGTGGACAGTCTGAAGTCACTCTGGACTCCCTATTAAACACTCCTTTCATGGACAAAGAGCTTGCACCCGATACTCACAAGCTCCCGATGGCCTTCCTGGGGACTTTGGGGAAGTGTTTGTGCCTTTGGCACTACTTACAGGGCAGGATAAACACAGCCACGGGCGAAATCCACAGCTAAGGTTCCTAGGAAACAGTGTTTTCTGGTGGGATCTGGGGGCCCGCAGATGTCTCAGCCTAAACAGACAGTGAAATACCACGCTGACTTTAACATTACAGGTACTTCGGGGGGGCTGACCTCTCACTTCCTGTCGTAATCTGTCTTCTTCCCCAGCGAGGCTTAAACACACCCCTCAATATCAGAGTTCAGGTCCCAGGCTGTGATTGTATAAATTCCAGCCACTAAGCTCTGTGCGGGTGTATGGAGGATGCCCACCTTCCTTCCAGCAAGGGGTCCCAGAGTGTAAATGATCAGGTGTGGGAAAGGCCACAGCTCAAGCTCAGCTGACTTAAAATGAAGAGAAATGGGGGGGGGGGGAGAAAGGCTGCCCCATTAGTGGCAGGGGCATAAAAGGATAATAGGGGTGCATTCAAGGAAAATGCATACTGCCCCTGACAGTGTGGTCAAACACAAAAACATCACAATCAAAGTGATTTTCTGGTTTATCTTTCATGTTTTCAAGATAAAATATTCTGACTAAAGCAAGTTAAGGGAAACGGGGTTTATTTTACCTCACAATTCAAAGGCAACCAAAGAACCACCCCAGAGTCCAGTCTGGGTCAATTCTGATGTCACGGGATGGTGCCAGAGGGTCCAGGCCAGAGAGAGCGGAGATAGGCCCAGGGAGGGGGGGGGCTTTTTAAAAAGCCAAGTTCTGCCTTAATCTTTTTCCATAGCTGTTTCAGCATTGCTGGGACCATCTGAGCATCCGTGACTTGCTGGAAACGGAAATAACAGGAACACGGTTCTGAGTAGAGAGACATAAAAGGCAGGTGAGAGCAAACCTGCTGCCTGACTCCTAAGGAACAAACTGTGCTTTAGAGAATCCAACCTAGGACTGGAGAGAAGGCTCAGTGCTCGGCTGAGCATGCTCGTGACGTTAGAAGGGAACTGGAGCTCAGTTCCCAGCAGTCCTGTCAGGTGGCTCACACCTCCATCCGCTGCAGATTAGGATCTCTTGACTCTGGCCCCGTAGTCATGTAGAACATTGTAATGGTGGGAGAGGATGCCTCCTTCATGACAGACAGGACACAGAGAGGAAGGGACAGGAGACCAGGTACAGCCTTCAAAGACCCATTGCCTGTTCCTTCCTTCCTCCAATGAGAGCCCACTTCCTGAAGGTCCTGTAAGTCCTCCAAACAGCACCGTGTGTGGGAGACATTTTACCCTCAAACTCAACACCACAGCCACGACTTCCCTCAAGCCTTCCCTCCTCCCTCTCACCTCCAAAGTCTGTCTTGGCCATTATACTTAGGCCAAGTTGGGAGAAAAGGCCAGGATATCGTTTGGTTTCCCCAGAAACACCACACGTGCCAGGGAGCATTCATCACCAGAGCCAGGGAGGATGCGGCAGAGCTGGGGCCAACTGGCTTCTAAACTTGGAGTCTTCTCCTGGCCTGAGGAGATGGAGCCGCTGCAGGTCAAAAGGGACCGTAATGATGGCTGCCCAAAGGCCGTGAGCAATGCACAGATTCATCTTAATTAGGCCAAACTCAGTTTTGATCAGGGCACCACTTCTTTATCCATTTTAAGCAATTTGGAGATGAGGCATATTTTTGAAATCACCAAATGAAGGCTGCACCCAGGAAGGGTACGGCAGAGCTCTGACCCCTCAGTGCCAAGGGCAATTAATAAAAGCTTGTGAGAGTCTGGGAAATTGGCTGCCATAGTAGGTGTCTCACCACAACGGAGCGTGTCAAGGGTTTAATTTAATGGACAGCCTCCCTACCTGACTTGAACAAAGGGTTTTATGCTCACTCCTAAACTTAGAACCAACACAAGACCGTTAACTCCTGCGGGGCAGACTCCCTACAGAGAGCATCTCCTACCTGCTTGAGGCTTGCTTTGTTCCTCTGACCAGCGGGTTAATATTCAACGGAGTGAAGGATGGCGCTTTGGCCACCTCCACACTGCACAGCTCTGCTCCCCTCCAGTCACCTCAGCCTCTTTCCAGGGACCAGAGAAGGGTTATGTCCAGGTAGGTCTTCAGCATGGCCAGCCTTGAGGAGCAGGCAGCCATGGCATAGGCTTCAGCGCCCAGGAGACCTGGGACTCAGCATTGCAAATCTGCTTCTTCCCAAACCCTCACACTCAGCCACACTGGCCCACTGACAAGCATGCATTAATGTCACCTTAAGAGTGTTGGCTGGTGCATTATGAAGGCTCTTTCCACAGAGAGCTCATGGAGCCATGGGGTGAGGTGCAGCTCACTACAGGCAATAAAGTCCATGCCGTTGGACTTGAAGGTGTGCAGAGCATCACGGTGCTCATGGAGACAGGCTGGCTCTCAGTCTTGTCTACTCCTCACAGGTGAGGCTCCAGTGAGGGGGGTACCTGCATATGCATTCTGAGGTAGGGGGTCCCACAGGCACACACTCAGAGACAGAGAGTGAGAGGAGGGCCACAAGCAGCCCCTTCCTCTTGACAGGAGTATCCTTACTCGGCCAACGTGTGACACATCGAATTACACCCAGCAAGAAACAGAAAGGCACGGATGGCCCCCTCCTAGGGAGGCAAGGAGCAGGTGATGCCTGGTCTTCTGCGTTACACCTGTCGCAGGCAGCTGGTGCTGCCACCTGCTTCCTGTCACCCTGCATTTGGGAAGTACACTTGAGTTTCCACACTAGGGCACTAGGGAGTGACTCCCAGGTGCCAATCTATCTTCTGCAGACTCGTCTCCTGTATTGCCTACCAGTTTTCCAAATGCACAGTCAGCGTGGCTGGCAGACAGTGTTCCATACTCCACAACCTAGGCAGAGCTGGGCTCCTGACTAAGGCAGACCCAGTGTGCATGGGGCCACTTTGTGGAGAGTGCTCAGGAACTCAGGGGCACCCAGACACTAGCTCTTCACACAGAGGGGGACACAGGAGAGCACAGCACACCACAGCAGTGAGCTTGCATCTGGTAAGATGTCTTCGCTCACAGCAGGAGGCTGGTTTCTTGGTGCCATCTATCCCTGGCACGGAACAGGAAGAGGATGGAAGGTCTGTGTTTCCAGAGGCTGATGAAAGAGAGGTCACTTCAGCAATAGTGGGTCTGGTGGTGGCGATGTGGCTCTGAGGGTGGCAGTGGTGGCTATAATGGTAATGTTGGAGGAGGGATGGAGAGAGCGAAGGAAAGAGAGAAGAGAGAGAGTGAGGAGGGAAGGAGAGAGGAGTTTGATATTGCAAGAGGCAGTGGGCTTATTTTCAAACGTGTCCCTTCTACTGTCAGTCAGGTCCTGAGGGCACTGGAGTGGGCACCCGATAAAGGAGAAGATCATCCCCTCCTCCACCTTCCCTCCTGCGCTCATGCCTCTTCTGGTGGCATGTGCAGGTTCAGGGCCCCCTCATCACGTGTGGACTGCTCCCTTCAGGTCTCGGCACCACAATGCACTTGGCTCTCCGCCATCAATCAACAATCAAGAAAATCCCGCCACAGGCTGCTCACAGGAAATCTTCTGAAGGCAATCCCTCAGTTGAGGTTCCCTATTCCCAGCTGACTCTAGAATGTGCCAAGTTAACAAAAACCATCTAGCCAGCATGCCCCTCTTGCTGGTACTGTCCTGGCACAAACTCACTGGCAAATGCTGGGTCCTGGCTCCCTGCAAATGACTGGCAGATGGGAAATGTCCAGTGACCCATTGCAAGGTACTGCCACTGAATATACAGGAGACCCTCAGGGGACGTGCCACTATTCACTAATTCCATGCACGCTGCATCAAGGGGAAAGATGGAATCTTCTGGAAGAGCCATCTTTCTGATTAAGCAAGCGGGCTGTAGAAATGTGGCTAGGTCACGAAAGCCCGGTGCATTCCTCCCGTGGAGAACCGCTGTTTGGAATGCTGGTGAATGCAAGCATTTGACTCGTAGTTGAGCGCCTAACCAAGGCACAAGCCTCATTCTCCCAGAGCACAGGGGTGGATTAAAAATGCAGGACGAGGCTACATTAAACCGTTAACAGCGAAACCTGGTCTCCCATGTGCCCTGGAGTGTCCCCTGGTATCAAGTCTGCAAAGAAGTGGCTCCTGGACCAGACCCAAGGGAAGGCCCACAAAGCTCTTTCAGGTTCTGAGAGGAAGAGGGGCTTCTCCTAAGTGGCTGAAACAGATGAAGTGTCCCCAGACTCCCCCAGGGCCGCTGTTCAGATGGGCACACAGGAAACCCCCGCAATGATGTGATTTTCTGAGCCACGCCATTAGCGGAGCTATTTCCTAAGTTTTATCTTTAGTGTAGTTATTCTGTGACCACCAAGGGCTCCTTAAGCACTTCCCAGAGATGGGTTTTTGTCTCCGATCGGGATTCCATGCCTCATTATCCCGCAGCATTGTGGCTCTTTGGCGATCATGTCTCACTTATTATTTTGAGTGGGGGCGCTGGGGACACAGTGTTGGGAAACGCTGAGCTGCTTCCGTTCCTGGCAGACCCAGAGCCAGGGTCCCCACCATCAAGCCAGCCCGTTTCCATCACGTCGTCAAACATAGGTGGAAATTAAAAATTCCGAATGTACTTTACATAATTAGTATTTTAAACTTGTGTGATTTAAGCACATTTCAAAGGCTGATTTGTCGTGATTTCCACCATAAATCTCCCTGTAACGTATACATCAGCGCTCTCCGAGATTGCTCCCGAATGTGAATTACTAAGTGCTGAGGAATAATTTTGAATAATGTGCCTGCTTTCACCATTGAGTGGAAAATTAAGATTATGGCATCGCTCCATTTGGAGCTCATCGGTTTGCCAGAGTGAATGTGGCAGCTGTTTGGTCCCTCCTGAAATCACCAGCGTTGCCACAGTGCCCAGAGAGTGTTCCATGGCAGGGCTTTATGATAGGATAACTCAGGAAAGACACTCTCCTCTCCTTTCCTCTCTCCCTCCCTCCCTCCCTCTCTCCTCTCCCTCTCTCCCTCCCTCCCTCCCTTCCCCTCTCTCTCTCCTTCCATCTCTCCGTCCCTCTCTCCCTCTCTCTCTCTCTCTCTCTCTCTCTCTCTCTCTCTCTCTCTCTCTCTCTCTCTCTCTCTCTCTCTCTCTCTCTCCTGAGGCTAGGGAGAGACTTTAGTTATCTGCCTCCCAGGTGCGAGGAATTGAGTTCCGTTTCTCCATACACACAGAAAGACTGGGCCTGTGGTTCTTGTCTGTAATCCTGCTCTTTGGAGGCGAGATCAGGGTTCCCCTGGGCTTGCCTAGGCAAACCAATGAGTTGAGGAAGACACTAGACCTCAATTACTGGCTTCCAGGTACATGTACATAAGGGTTTCTAGACAGGCATGTGTTCATGCATGCTTACACACACACACACACACACACACACACATATCATATACATGCCACACAAAATGAGATTTTTTTTTCCTTCAAGATAGCAGGAATGGCCAGTTCCTTGGGAATTCCAGATAAAAGAAGGAGCAGCTTGGGGCTCAGTGTGTCAAGGATGCCTGGGGTGGGTACTGGCTGGTCACCTTTGTGTGACAATGTCAATGACCTAATCCGACAGGCCAGAAGAGGAGGACACCAAACCCAGTGTTCCAGTGCTGGTGGCAGTGGAGGCCCACTGCGCTGCAGGGCTGCACACAGCACTGTTTACAAACTTTAAAATTATTTCAGGATCTGAGAATTTCCATGCAGAAGCTGATGGACCAGCACCCTCAGTCACCTGACCTGCCTCAGTCTCCCAGAATAACTGCACAGGACGGTGCTGATGTCACTCCCAGCCTTCCCTGCTGCTAAGCCTTCCTCTGCCTGTGCTGTGTCCTCAGCACCTTCCCTTCCTCTATCACCATGTGCTAAAACAGTCCTCAGTGGCCCACCGAGCAGGAGTCCCAGCTACCTCAGGAAGCTTCCCCAGAGTCACACACTTGATAAACCAAGGCTTGATTTCACCCTTGACTCCCGGGGGGCTCAAGGCCAAAACTTCTGAAAACCGTGTTGACACCTTCGCCAGCAAGAGCAAGGGCCACATTCTGAAAGTTCAGTCCTGAGTGTTTGGCAGACCTCATTTCTAACCTTTACAAACCTTGTACAAAGTGGGCGTCAGCATAGGACTGCAAATGAGGACACTTAGAGAGTCTAAGGAGAAAGATCCACCCAGGGTCACCACCTGTCAATCAGCAAGGTTAAGAGGAGAAGGTGTCGGGATGACTCCCATCACAGAGCATTGTCTCCACCCAGCCCTCCCGTGAGCACTTGACATCTGACTGCTCAGCGGAGTCACAACTCAGCTTGCCAGCGGGACCTCCTTCCTGCAGGACTCAGCTTATCTGCTCGTCTCTTCCCTAGTCTGGGAACCCATGCCTGCACCCACCTCATTATTCCATGGAGGACTCACCCACCTCATACCCATCAATACCATAGCTGATTGACGTGCTGGAGATGCCTCACCCCTGGGTCACCTCCTACTTCAGCCTCCTACACTTTCGGGGTCATAGTACCGCTCTCTTCTCCCGCCAGGCTGGCTTCCAGGTGATCACCACCAGTCTCCAAGATATGAAGATCTCTGCTCCAGCTCCCTCCTGCATCCTGGCCTCACTTCCCATAATGGCTACATCCAAGCCCAAAGGTCGAGGGACTTCCTACTCCGAGTCCTGTTCTCATTCACATTGTGCACAGACTCCATGCCTCCCACTCCAGACCCTCCCGTGGATGCTACGGATACTAAGGCAATGCGAAAACACACTATCCCACAAGTGAACCCCCGCGCGCGCCACTCTGGAAGGAAAGACAATCAGTGGCGCTAACGACTGCAGTATGCAACCCAGAGATGCTGAGCGTGGAAAACTGGTCGAGAACGTGGGAGGTGGGTGGGGACACGCTGGCCCACAGTTAGAAGGGGTCTGGATGGCTAACGGAGCCTTGGGAAGCAGGGCACGACTCTGAGAAGCCAGAAGCTAGCCCGGGAGCTGCAAGAGTCTGTAGGGAAGGGATTCTGGCTAGGGTGGATGGATTGCTTGAAAGAGGGAGAGGTCCCAGGGAGAAGGGGAGGGTGGGTGAGGGTCTCGTGATCCCAGGATCCTCAGCTTTCTTGATTTGCTTCCTGTTGCCGTGGTAACACCATGTCCAAAAGTAACTCGGGGAAAAAAGTTTATTTGGCTTCCACTTCCACTTTATGTCCATCACTGAGGGAAATCAGGGCAGGAACTCAAGGCAGGAACTGGGAGGCATGTACTGAAACAGAGGCGGTGGAGGAGGGCTGCTTACTGACTTGCACCCCGTGGCTTGCTCAGCCTTTTCTTATAAACAAGCACCACCTGCCCAGGGGTGGCTCCTCCCACAGTGGGCTTCACACACCAATCATTCAGTGACTAAATGCCTCCCAAACAACCCCACAGCAAATTTAAGGGAGGCAACTCATTATTCCAGAGGACTCTAGCTTACTCATGTGCGCGCGCGCGCGCACACACACACACACACACACACACACACACACACACACACACACACACACCTAGCTAGCACGAGGGGCCACTGTGAAGGGACCTGAAGGTGAGATTAGGAACCCAGGCTTCTGGGCTCAAAGGGGCCATGAGTGGACTTCCATGATCAACCCGTGTTCCGAAAGGGGCTTGCAAGGCTCTGAAGGTGTGCTATAGGGAGTGTAGACTAGACACAGACAGTTTGGTCAGGAGCATTCCAGGGTAGCCCAGCCTGAGAGGGTAGAGGACCCTAGGTCAGAGAGCCACACTTAAGCTGAGAGCAGTGGATTCTGGTTAACCATAGACTCGGGACCGGCCCTGTCCTCAGAAGGTGGTGTGGGAGCTGTGAAGCCATTGAGTCTCGGAATTCCTCTGCCTGCTCAGGCTGGACACTGTGGGGCTGCTCAGCCCACTCTCACTCATGCTGCCCCACGGACACCTTAGTTAACTTCACACACATTCAAAGCACGGAGCAAAATCCCCAGTCGTAATTTTTTTAAAGGTGTGTGTGTGTGTGTGTGTGTGTGTGTGTGTGTGCGCGCGCGCGCATGTATACATACGTGTGCAGGTGCCACAGAAACTAGAAAAAGGAGTCTGGATCCCTGGAGCCAGTGTTACAAGTGATCATGAGGCGCTAGACTTGTGCTCTAGGGACCGACCTGAGTCCTCTGAAGGGGCAGCCAAGCTCTTAACCACCTGTCCATCCACCCACTCTAAAGTCCATGCATGTGTGTTTATGTGGGAGTGAGTGTAGGTACAGGCCACTAATCTAGAAATGGGCCCATAAGACAAGGGAAAGGAGGTTTTAGAAAGAGACGTAGGGAGGGCATAGAAGGTATCCATATTAAAATGGAAAGATAATATTGAGGGGGGAAGGTACCAGCCGAGTAAGGGCAGGGAGATCGGGGAGGTCTAGGGATGGTGAAAATCAGCCCAAACTAAATATGCATGAAAAAATCACAAGGTTCTGTGTGCTAATCTAAAACAATCTCAGAGAAATAGACTCCCTTCCCTCATGGAAAGAGAAGTGTAGGATGTTTGGGATGTGCTGTGCTGAAAAGGGGAGCTACACACAGAATTTTTAATAAATCGGAAACGGGGATGTTCTCACGGCTTCCTAAACTCATGGGTTGGCCGCACCATCAGCAGAGAGAAAATGGAAGAACGCAAGCACTATTCTGACTCAGGGGTGCAGCAAGCTTGTGCACCCTCACGTGTCACACAGTGCATCCTATAAAGGAGGGAGGCACAGAGGGTGGCGGGGGTTCTCACAAGCCAGCCTTCTCATGGGGTACGCTTACAACTAGCACCATGTAAAACCAGTGTGTGTAATGCTGGGATCAATATAAAGATTCCTGTGAGGTAAAATGCAAAAACTATAATAATAATAATAATAATAATAATAATAATAATAATACCCCTGGGGCTTGACCAGAGCAGGAGTGAAGAAAGTTCGACTTTGCCCTTGACAGGGAAGGCCAGTTTACAGGGGACTCTTTCCCTGGGGTTTGCTCTTCACAGCCCACTGCCAAGGCTAGTGCGTTCTGTGTTCTTCCCTGAAAACTCACCTAGCCCTGCATCTGCACGTTCCACATCATGTCCATACTCTGTCTCCTGGCCTAGTTTGCAAACCATCCTGTGTGACTATCTCTATGTTCTACACTACTTTTAAAAGATGTATTTATTTTATGTGTGTCAGCATTTGCCTGAAATCTTGCCTGTGTACCACGTGTATTCCTGGCACCCATGGGGTTTCAGAAGAGGGCACGGATCCCCCGGGGCTGGAGTTACTGATAACTGTGAGCCTCCATGCCAGTGCTTGGAGCAGAACCGAGGTCGTCTACAAGAGCAATGCGCGCTCAGAATTGCTGAGCTGCTTCTCCAGCCCTTACTTTGTATT
The DNA here is from genome assembly GCF_903992535.2 of Arvicola amphibius. Taxonomy (NCBI): domain Eukaryota; kingdom Metazoa; phylum Chordata; class Mammalia; order Rodentia; family Cricetidae; genus Arvicola; species Arvicola amphibius. Next base: position 3,143,119 of record NC_052051.1, read on the forward strand.
CTTGATATCCTACTTTATATTTTGTAAAAGTCATATCTGTGTCCATTTCTTTATGTCATTAACTAGAGTTTGAAAGCTGGGGAAACAACTCTATCAGCAAAATGCTTACCTTGCATTTATCGGGTAATCCTCAGAGCCCACGATAAAGAAGGAGGAGGAGAGGGAAGAAGCTGGGCAGGGTGGCACGTTCTTGCTGGAGAGGCAGGCACAGGTGAATATATGGGCTCACTGGTCAGGCAATCCGCCCTACTTAGTGAATTCAAGGACATCTATGGAGTCTATCTCAAAAACCAGGGTGGATGGCTAGTGAAGAACACTACTGAAGGTCACTCTTTGACCTCAGTACTCACATGCACACACACACACACACACACACACACACACGCATATGCACATATACACACACAAAAACAGTCCCTGGAAATAAGAAGTCAGGTATAACTTCACACTCTACACTAATATGCCAGAAAAAAGAGTTTAAAATACTTACCCAGAAAATGTTGATACCCACTGTGAGTTGGGGTAGAGCCTTGGGAGCCTTCCTTTCCGTTTCTCCCTTCCTCTCCGCAGTTTTAGACCAGCTGCTCCTAAGTTCATCCTGCTGGCTTCGTTCCAGGCCAGAGACAGGGCTTGTCAGGGTCTCTTTATGTCTAAGGCTCCATAATGCTTTATGTTGGAACTGAACTTGGCATCCTGGTCACATTTGGCACCTGGAATGAGGCCTCGGGCCAGAAGCAATTGACTCCACTAATTTGTGCCAAAGAGGGACGGGGGACATTAGAATGGTCATTTCGGATGATGGGTGTCGTGAATACAGATGGAAGGATCAAGTTCCAGGGTCTGAAGGTTGCTAAGCCTGTCATGCTTGGCTAACTGGAAAACAACTGAATTTCAAACCCAAACCAGACCTGGCAATTACTTTGCTGCCAGCCCCCTGAATAAACAAACATCAATATGGCTTTTAGGGTTGTTTTCTCTGTGAACTGAGATGGAAAGGCAGGCAGAGAAAGGAGATTGTGAGCTGAGAGAGGGGCAGGTCACTTCAGGAGACACTGGAGGATGTATTATTTCCACGCGGAATGGTTTCCGCCTCTGGAGGCTGCTGCTTCACCGTGTTGCGTTTCTCAAGTATTTAGCTAGAAATTAGACTTTTCTAAACATTGACTGGCTCATCTAGAAGGGTGATTGTATAGTATGGTTAGGAATGCAGAAATTAAGAAATAATCATTTTTATAATTTTTGGCTATTCTCAGGGACCTTTGGAGGTGTCTAATTGATCGTATCACATGCTCTGTAGGTCCCTGGACAAGCTGTCTCAGAGAGATTTGGGGAAGAATGAAGGGCTTTGCAGCTGGTTACACTCGGCAGCGCCTGGCAGGTTGAAGAACGGAGCTTGGACTTGGCCTTCATCTCCACGTGGCACATTCTGGTTCTGCTACACATTGTTCTTGGGCCCATTTCACAGATATCAGGGAAAGGAACTCCAGAAGGCCAAGTCCTGGGACAGTACAAAGAGTCCCTACCCAAATGGGATTCAAGCCTACTGGGCCCACACGCACTCCAGAAGGCCAGACCACCTTTGAAGGTCCCTACAAGCATCCTCTGTGTCTAAGGAACAGCACAGAAGACCCTAAAGCCAGTAAGAGGCATCCCCAGAAAGTAGGATTCCTCAGGACACTCACTGACTCATTCTAGCCTCTTGTTAATCACAAAACCAAATCACCTTCCTCCAAAGTCAGACGTATGACCAGCTGATCAATGAGGTGAACAGACCGCACCAACAACATTACTGGATCTCTTGGACCCTGGTCCTTAATTCCCATAATTCATTGCTTCACCACAGATCCTACAACCCAGACAGAAAACATCTCATGTCTCATGTCCATCTTAGTACTTGTGCGCGCGTTCTCTCTCTCCGTCCTTTCTTCCCTCCCTCCCTCCTTCCCTCCCCCTTTCTCTCTCCTTTCCTATGTTTCCAAGCCATTCCCCTCTCTCTTCCACACTATCTAAGTCTAGCTCAAGCCCCACCCCTGCACGCTGTGATCATAGAGCATAGTGGAACTACCAGCCTCCTTTGCCCTGTGCCTGCTCTTGCCATTCCCCAGTGTCCACTGGGACCCTTTGAAATTCATGCCATGTGTGTTGGCAGAATCCTGTGCCCAGGAAAGATGGCTGGCCCTTCTTCCTGAAGCCTGTTATGTCACACAGAGCAGAGGCTCTCTGGGATCATCCAGGTGGGTCCAAGGGACACAGAATCCCAAGGAGCAGAATGAAAGGCACCACTCAGTGCAGCTGGCTTTGAAGGGGGAGAATAGGACCACAAACCAAGCAAGGGGAGCCCTGGAGCTGACAGAGCAGAAACAGACCCTCCTCAAGGACCTTCCAGAAGGAGCCATTCCTGCTGAGAGATTGACTTTGTCCCACTTGGCTCGGTTCAGGCTTCCGAACCCCACAGCTGTGAAAGAGTACATCCATGTTGTTTTGAGCTTTTAACTCAGTATAATTTTTTATACAAATCAGAAACCTTAGATAAACTCTCGCTCCTCCATGAGAGATGAACAGTTGTCTATCACATTCATGAAACCCCTGGTGCTCAGTGGGGCTTGGTAACCTGTGTGCTGGACCTAATGCCTCCAGACCAGCTTCTGGTGCCCCTGACCTCTTGTTACCCAGCTTCCTGTGCCCTGAACCTCTTGTTGCTCAGCCTTCTGTGCCCCTGACCCCTTGCTGCCAAGGCCTCCTGTGACCCTGGCCCCTTGCTGCCCAGGCTCCTGTGCCCCTGGCCCCTTGCTGCCCAGGCCTCCTGTGCCCCTGACCATTTGCTGCCCCTCCATCTGAAACGCCTGGGCCATCCCTCTCACTTCAGACCTCTATGGAAATACCTTTTCAGATCTGCGTCCAGAACCCACAACAACAATACCAAGTGCAGATTCGCAGGCACTTGCCAGACCTGGAGAGTCCGGCTCTGCCCACACCCACTTGCATTGAACCACGATGCTCATTTTCTTACAGTCCTGACCACAGGTGCCCTTACCTTACAGCCTTTTTGTAACTGGGTTTCTTTCCCTGTCCAAGGACATGGTGGTGACCCATGAAGGCAGTCTTCATTTGCCTGGTCTCTGCTTGGTTTCTGGTACCCTGAACAAGGCCACGTTCAGAGTTCAGTAGAGATTTGTGAAATGGATCACTGCAAAGTCTCAACAGTCTGGAGAGGCGGCATGCAGCGAGCAAAAAGCTCCAAACAGCACGTCCCCGCCCTTGAGAGCATGCACCATAGGAAGAAAGGCCCTTTGTCATCTAGCTGTGACAGAAGTGTCTCAGAGCTTCCATGAGGACCCCCGATCCTGGTGCCACATGGCTCATCCGCCCCCTAGGAGGGCTGTGCAGCATCTCCTTATCCAGTCACATGGCCTCTCCCCTGCTCTGAAGGGAAGCAAACGAGGCCTCTCAAATCTTGTTCAGAGAGTCAGCTGTGCCTGGTGTTAGCATAGCGTCTTCTTGTTCCTGCGGGGCCAAGAAGGTCAATGATGGTGTGTGCCCTTGAGAAGACAGACAGCGCGTTGTTGACAGGTGACCAGGTTTGGATCACTTCCTATTTCTGCATCCTTGACAGAAACTGAAACAAACAAACAAACAAACAAACAAAACAACTCAGCCAGCGTTGGGGAGAGTGGTTGGGAAATGGGAAGATAGGGAGACCTAGTACCAGGTTGTAAGTTCCCATTCTAGCTGAGGTCATTACCCCAAATCCAGGGGCTTCCCCACAGGCTCACGAAGGGCTTCATGGCCTGAGAGTTCGCAGAGGACACCTCAGGTCACAGGGACAAACGCAGGCGCCAGCAACGTTCTGGCCCCAAGTAAGCCCAGTTCATCTGTTGTTGCTTAGCGTTCATGTCTGGGATGGCTTCTTAAAAAAGATTTATCTTTATTTCATGTGTATGAGTGTTCTGCCTGCATGTATGTATGTGTACAAAGTGCACGTGGTGCCTCTCGCTGTCAGAGAGGGCCTCATCTGCCAGGAACTGGCGTCGACAGATGGCTATGACCCACCATGTGGGTTCTGGGAACTGAACCCAGGTCCTCCAGTGTAGTGATACGCTGCAGGCAAGCCTGCTTTTCATCCTACCCGGATCCCACCTGGCTAGCTTTACACCCAAAATAACAACACACAAACTGTATTCATTTAAATACTGCCTGGCCCATTGGTTTCAGCCTCTTATTAGCTAATTCTCACATCTTGCTTTAACCCATATTTAGTAATGTGTGTAGCACCACAAGGTGGTGGCTTACCGGGAAAGATTCAGCATGTATGTCCTGGCGGCTGGCTCCATAGCATCTGTCCCAGAGAGGAGAGGCATGGCGATTGACTAACTTCCCTTCTTCCCAGCATTCTGTTCTGTCTACTCCACCTATCTAAATCCTGTCCTATCAAAAAGCCAAGGCAGTTTCTTTATTAACCAATGAGAGTCCTCCATCACTCCAGAAGAGCAGCTGGCCTTCCTAACTGCTGAGTCGCATCCGAGGTGTCTTTCAGGAGACACATGATTTTTCAGGCAGTTTTGCCCTCACCGGTTGTGATTCTTGATCTGGTCTGTAGGAAAAACAAATGAAATCCAAGGTGAGGGCGTCGTTCCCTTCCCATTTCCTCTTGGTTTTCTCTAGCTGCCCTGTCTCAGGATGAAGTCCTCCTCAGGGGACTAGTGAGCCAGCCGTCCTCTGCAGCTGGCAGGAATAGGCTCTGTCCATCTCCTCCAGCAGCAGCTCATGAAAAGTTCTAAAGTAATGCTGTAAAATTCATTTCTCTCAAAGCCATTATTGTTTAATAGAAGTCCTGGAGACAGAAGATTCATACAGGCAAGAGTGCTAAGAAACAGGTATGTACAGACACAGACATTCACACATCAGTGACAGGGGACACTTGTCACTGTCTCAAATCAAAGGATACTCGAGCCTTGAGCACCTTTTCCCCTCTATCAAAAACACGCTGGACCACAGCTCAGGATGCCTGGACCACAGCTCGGGATGCCTGGACCATGGCTCAGGATGCCTCTGATGATGTAAATTATTAATGAAAGGTAGCAGAACAGAAAAGCATACCAGCCAGTATGAAGGATCTTGGCATCTGAGTTCATTTTATTCTGGTATTATTCTATGTCAAAGAATAAATGTACAGTTTGATGACTAGATTTTATGTCAATAAGACACAGCTAGTGTCATCAGAGAAGAGGGCACCTCAGTTGAGAAAATACCTCAATAAGATCAAGCTGTAGGCAAACCTGTAGAGTATTTTCTTAATTAGTGATTTAGGAGGAGGGAGGGCAAAGTCCATTATGGGTGATGCCATCCCCGGGTTCTATAAAGAAATAGACCGAGCAAGCCAGTAAGCAGCAATCCTTCATGGCCTCTGCATGAGTTCCTGCCTCCAGGTCACTGCCTTGAGTCCCTGCCCTGACTTCCTTCCATGATGGACTGTCAGGTGGAAGTAAAAGCAAAATAAACCCATTTCTCTCTAGATTGCTTTTGGTCACAGTGTTTTACCACAGCAACCCTGGCTAAGGCAGAAACTGGTACCATGAATGGGGTGTTGCTGTGATAGGTCGACCATGTTGTTGTGTTGGAGAGGATTGTGTGAGGACTTTGGAACTTTGGCCTGGAAACGTTGTTGAGTTTTTAAAACTTGGTTAGGTGTTGTTAGAATTTAGAGGGTCAGAGGATGGTGCCAAGAGTTGTGCAGGTATTAAGAGTCCTGACTTGTGAAGTTCCAGAGTGAAGCGAAGACCCTATCATCAGAGCCATTTGGTACTTTGAATTAAGAATCTGTGGTCCCGGTCAGCTGGAGCTGAGGTATCAGCCATGATTGACAAGAGACCAGAACCAGGTGAAGTGAAACTATTGCTTCACTGGAACAAGAGATGCTGGAGCTGAGAAACCGGTGCTGACTAAACAGAGATCAGCTCAATGAGGTGAAATCTGGGAAATGTATCCTAGAGTCAGCACACAGAAGCTGTGTTCCAGGGGCAGCCAAGGCTCCACCTCGTGCAGGCAGCCAAACTTGGTCGTTTTTTTAAGAGTCCCCCAGGTGGTGCTGGTTTTGAAGGCTCACGGAGAGGGAAAGGGTCTTGGAAAGCAGCGGAGGCTTGGCACAGTGAGGGGCCAGATTAGGATGTTGGTGATGGCACTCCTTCGGTAGGAGACGAATTTCCAGGATTGAAGGCATCATGGAGAAGAGTTGAGGCATGGTTTGATGAAGAGAGCCCTGGGGAGAATTTTGGTGAAAATGCAGCCAGTTGCATAAAGAGATCCAAGCATTTTGGAATTGTTATTACCATGGGATGATTGCCAAGAACACCACCAGCCATGGAGTGGAGCTGACCTGAGCCTACGAGACAATCTGTGTGTGCTGTGGCAAGGCCTTTGGAGGAGCCCAGAGGACCGTGAGTGAGGAGTCCTGACCCAGCGAGGATCCCAGAAGACCAGATGACTATTGAGTGAGTCCTGACGTTGAGCTATACATGGATGAACTTTGGCTTTGATTTGGTTTAATTGTGACTGTGCCCTGATTAATTCCCTCTTGGAATAATAAAGTATTTAATTTATTTTTTATTTTACAGGAGCCCACAGTTAAAAGACTTTGAATTTTTAAAGAAACTTTGATTATTTAGAGAAATTTTAAATATTTTAAAGAGAATTTAGAGTTTTAGGTATTTAAATTTTTGAAGATTTTAAAAGTTGGGATGCTTCTTAGTCATTAGGGAAATGCAAATCAAAACAATTCTGAGATTCCATCTTACACCTGTAAGAATGGCCAAGCTCAAAAACACTGACAACTTATGCTGGAGAGGTTGTGGGATAAAGGGAACACTCCTGCATTGCTGGTGGGAATGCAAGCTGTTACAGCCCCTTTGGATGTCAGTGTGGTGATTTCTCAGAAAATTAGGAAACAACATTCCTCAAGACCCAGCAATACCGCTTTTGGGTATATATCCAAAGGATGCTCAATCATGCCACAAGGACATGTGCTCAAGTATGTTCATAGCAGCATTGTTTGTCATAGCCAGAACCTGGAAACAACCTAAATGCCCCTCGACTGAAGAATGGATAAGGAAAATGTGGTATATTTATACAACGGAGTACTACACAGCAGAACAAAACAATGACATCTTGAAATTTGCGGGCAAATGGATGGAGCTAGAAAACATCATATTTAGTGAGGTAACCCAGATCCAGAAAGACAATTATCACATGTAGTCACTCATAGGTGGTTTTTAAACATAAAGCAAAGAAAACCAGCCTACAATCACAATCTCAGAGAACCTAGACAACAATGAGGATCCTAAGAGAGACATACATGGATCTAGTCCACACGGGAAGTAGAAAAAGACAAGATCTCCACAGTAAATTGGGAGCATGGGGACCTTGGGAGAGGGTTGAGGAGGAAGGGAGAGTCAATGAAGGGAGCAGAGAAAAATGTGGAGCTCAATAAAATCAATAAAAAGTTGGGATGCTTTATACTGCATTATTGATATTAGTGTGAGATCTTAGTTTTGAACAAGAAAAGGAAGGTTATTGTTTAGCAGATAAATTGTTTGTGTGCCAAACCGACAAAGGATCAGTTGTGCTGACTAGTCCTTTTGTTAAATCGACAAACTAGAGTCCTGTGGGAAGAGAAGACGAATGGTAAACATGCTCACACCAGGTTGGCCTCTGGGTAAACCTGTAAGACATGATCTTGCTTAGTGACTGAGCTACGCAGCACACGCTGTCACATGCTAGCTAGCTTCTGCTGCTGTTAATTTGACACAGCCTGAGTTCTCTGGAACGAGGAATTGTCTTCATTAAACTGACGGAGGGATTGTTTGGGGAAAATCTTGATGAAGGATTGCTGGGAGGTGGCCCAGCCCATTGTGGGTGGGGCCACCCATAGGCAGGTGGTCCTGAGTTCTGTAAGAAAATGAGCTGAGCAAGCCACGAGAGCAAGCCAGTAAGCAGCTCTCCTCTTTGGCCTCTGCTTCAGTCCCTGCCTCCAGATGCCTTCCTCGACTTCCTTCTTTATAGACTGTGACGTGGAAATGTAAGCAAAATAAGCCCTTTTCTCCCCAGGTCGCTTTTGGTCATGGTGCTTTATCGGAGCGATAGGAACCCTAATTTAGACACTCTCCTTCTCAGGAATGTCTCCTCTTTATCCCCAATGACTGCAGTGCTATATTCAACACCTCCATTGGGCCAGGCTTAATGGACTCATTGGAATAAGCCATTAAGGATGCAATGCTGCCCTGCGCCCTCCCTGAGAGTCCCCCTCCTCCTCCCCGCGCAGACACACACTGACAGCTTACAATCGTGGAGCTGCAGGCTCCTACAGGACGAGTTATCCATGGTTGGTGTCTCAGGGCAAGTCCAGAGGCCTGAGGCGCATGCCTATCCAGAACTGCCTGGAGACATGTAGGGCTTTTTTGCTCATTAAAGAGTCACCGACATGGCCCTTCAGACGATGGCCTCTCCTACATAGATGGGTTGAGAATTAATAAAATGATTGCATTATTTAACAGGCACAGAAGCCAGCTCAGCCCAGATTAACGCAGTCACTTAGAGAGCTAGAACTGACGAGAGTGTGAGGACCCTGCCGACTGTAAGACACATCCCGCTTTGCTAAACAACTATAACAGGAGGAGAAGCTGGGGCCTGGCCCTTGCACGTCCCTCGGTGCTCTGTCTCCACAGAGCCGGGAATACGCACCAGACCTGATTCAAGATGCTGCAAGAAATGCACCAATAAAGGTCAGAGAAAGGCTACAATTGAGAGTCAGGGAAGGGGGCAGGAGGGGCTGGAGAGAGGACAGGGAAGTAGGGAATGATGTAATTATATTTCAATTTGTAAAAATTAATTTTAAAGTGGAAAGAATTTGGTAAAATAGGCAGGTGAGGGGCTGAAGAGAGGTAACAGCGTGCACTGGTCATGCAGAGGACCTGGACTCAGTCCCCAACAGCTTTGTCTAGCAATTCACCACCACCAGGAACCCTGGCTACAGGTATACGATGCTCTCGCCTGACTTCCGGGAAAACACTCTTATGTGTGCCGTAAACTCACTTATGTGTGCCGTAAACTCACACAAATACACACAAGCACACAACTAAATTAAAACTTTAAGAAAAATCGTGGCCAACAAGGTGGTTTAACAGGTTATGACACCAAGCCTGAGGACCTCAGTTTGATGTTTAGGACTCACATGGTGACAGGAAGAAATTGACGGTCCTAAGTTGTCTTCATATGTACAGCCTGGCACGTAACACACACACACACACACACACACACACACACACACACACACACACACAGTAAATGTAAAGACATCAGTAAAAGAAATGTAAAATTGAAGAAATACAGGCCAAACTTACCTCTTCACTTCTTAGGAAGTTTATTGCATGCAAGCATGCAATCCCCGCCCATCCCTCCGCCCCCTCCCCCCACTGCCCTAGGAGGAATGACCCAGAATTCCCAAGGGAAAAGCATTTGAGAGGAAACATAAAGGAGTAAAATGGCAAAACTCAGAGCATGTCAAGTTTAGTCCGTGCACAAGTTCAGTTCCTGTCAGGAGCCCAGGTGCCCATTGATGTCCATCACCAACAGGCGGGCAGCAGAGACATCTGTTTGTGCTCACACTGCCTCAGCTCAGGACAGGGATGAGTGGAATCTCCTGAGGGGAGTGAGCAGAACCTGTCTTCATGTGGCCCAGATCATAAAGGGGAACCACAACCCCACACTGCGCAGCACCCCTCTCTCCTGCTGAGAACTCCCAAGTTGGCATTACAATAAGCCCATCACTCTTTGAACTTGCCCCATCTCTCCTGGTCTCACTCTCTGCCCCCCAGACACCCAGCGCCTTCTGACCTCTGGGCCTTTGCTCTGGCTGCAGCCTCTTTTAAAGGGTCCATCCCTTCGTCTCTGTGGAGCTGGACCACTCTCAGCCATTGCCACTGCTTTTTCTTATGTAGAATCCTTTCACATTCTGAATGGATGGTCTGATGCTTATGGTGGCTAGGAGCGACTCCCGCTCATCTCAGCTCCCTGAAGGCCGGGTCTCTGCTTGCTGTTCTGATGTCGGTTCCCAGAGCTGATAGCTATGCTGGGGTGAGGTGTACTTTTGTGGCATGAAGGGAGGGAGGGACTGAAACAGCCATGTGGTTGCTACAAGGTGCAGATGAAATGAATTCGGTGCTTTGAAGAGAAAAGAGTTTGGCCAGAGGCAAGCAGTGGAGAAACAGAGGTCCTGCCACCCAAGGAAACCCCATCTGTGTCAGGTCTTAAGTGACAGCCAGAGCAGCCCGTGACCTACACCCCATCCTGAGAAGGGCTGTCCTAGAAGACAGAGTAACAAGTCCCTGGGTAGTAGTTGTGGCAGCTGCTGCGTCAGTGGAGAGAGAAGTCCCCTACAGTGGGCTCCACCTACCCTGCACCTCCCTGCCCTCCACTCTTTCCTCCTTTCTGAGGAACTGAGGCCCTCACAGCCTCATGCTGAACAAGGCACCATTAACACATCCCATGCCCAGTCCACTCTGGCCTCCCACTCCCCCAGCCTGGTGTCGCATCATCCTTGCTGTAGTTGCCTCCCTGGCACTCAGACTGCCAGCAGCTCCTGTCTCTGTCACTACAAAGACAAGCTGCTTTCACAGACACCCTGGGACAATCCCATGGTCCTTGCTCTGTATTCTACTCAGTGGAAGTGTCTGGCTACTTTTCTTGTTGAAAAAAAAAATACCTCATGTTCTGGGATATATGGGCTCTCAGTGCAGGCCTCCCTGTCCTTTGCCTCTGGATCCAACGTGTCAGTTTTAGGTTAGATCTTTGAGTATATGGACATTCAAGCAATTGCCCTACATTGTTGTCTTTTCTCATGGCATTTGCCTAGCATCCGGTTCATACAAATCTCCTGAACTGGTTCTCCCTCCATTGTTGGCAGTATTCTCGAAATGCCGATATCAGTTTTTCTGGTAAAAATGTCAGAAAACCATCCAATCCTAAACTTTTCTTTCAAAGAGGATTTTTCAATCTCATGATTCAAACCCATTGTTTGTTATAGATAAATGCAGTTGTTCAGCCTCTTGTTTATTGCAATTGTGCTCATTGTTCTTACTGCAATGTAATTCACTCAATATAATAAAACTCATTTGGAGAGAACAGAGAAATTTTAGTGTATTCACAGATATGTGTAACTACCATTGCAGTCAATTTGGGCACACTTTTATCCATCATAAAGAAATGCCACAACCTTTGCTTTTACCCCCAAAACATCATCCCCTAGCCCCCAGAACCTCTGCTATGGTCTAAGTTTCTGTAGACTTCAAAGGATTGTGGTTTGTAGTGTGAGGTCTCTTGTGAATGGCTTGTTCAGTTCTGCAAGTTTTCAAGCTTCATGCATGTTTAAACATGAGTCAATACATTCAACTTTCTTGCTTCTGAAAATATGCTATGGTGTGGAGACACCATATTGTATTTATTATTATTATTGTGACAGGCATTTTGGTGGCATCCACCTCTCTCCTCTCATGAATGATGCTGTGCTATCTACCTATGGGTTTTCACTTCTCTGGGAGGACACCTAGAATGGAATTGATATATAACTCCCTGATTGTCTGAGAAACTTCCAGGCAGATTCCCAGTGGCTGCATGTATCTACCCCCAAATCATAATGGCTGCTGTTTCCCCATGCTGCTAGCAACACTCGTTAGAACCAGAGTCCTGATTGTAGCCACATCAGATGAGGTGAAGTAGGATCTCATTGTGTTTCAATTAGTGCTTCCTTGATTGCCAATGATGTCAAGCACCCTTACGGGTCCTTATGGATATCTCTCTATCCTCTTTGCATTTAGATATGTTGCTTATTTTTAAATTGGGTTGTTTCTTAGGTATTCTGGATTCAAGTCCTTTATCTGGTATATTCTTTGCAAATATTTTTCTCTCATTTTGCTTACCTTTTTTTCTTTCTTGATGCCTTCATTTGAAGCACCGAAGATTGAGCTTTATTGAAACAATATCATTTTTAAAACTATTGTTTGTGCTTCTGCTGTTACCACCAAGTATCCTCTGCTGCATCCAAGGCAAGGAAAATTTTCCTCTCTAAGTTATTTGACACAGTTGGGTTTAGGTCCAGTATGAGTTCTATTTGTATATGGTGAGAAGATACACTCCGTTCTTTGGCTTTGGGATATCCTGTTGTCTCAGCATCCTAGACCAACAAGACTTCTTTTCTAAGATTTTAAGTGGTGTTTTTACCATTGCCCAAACTCAGTTGATTACAGCCATGAGGTTCCTCTCTGCAGACAGCTCTTCCCAAGTAGCCACAAATCCATCCTATGGCACGGGAATCATGATTCTTGTTTCACTGTAGTGACATCTGAACTCAGGGTGTGTGGGTATTTTTTATTATTATTATTATTATTATTATTATTATTATTATTATTATTATTAGAGATTGTTTTAGCAACTTGCAGGACCATGAGATGGTGGTCTCTTTAAGTTGCTTTCTCAAAATGGCATGGTACTCCTCAGCCCTTATGGGTCCCTTGCAAAACTAGGAACTGAACAGTCAAACATGTGCCTATGCAGTCCATTCTTGTTCAAACCACCACACTTGGCTCCTAGTAGCAGAAAGTTTGGGAAGGACTAAGGGGTGTGGCCTCATTGGAGGAGGTGTCTTGTTAGTGGCTGGCTTTGTGGTTTCGAAAGACTGAGTTCCCCATGTGCCTTCTATGACTCCTGCTTATGGGTTCAGATGTGAGCTCTCCACTTTTCCGGCCACTAATCCTTCATTCCACCATCACGTACTCTTTCCTTCTGAATCCACAAGCCCAGCTAAACACTTTCTTTTATAAGTTGCCTTGATCATGGTATTTTATCCCAGCAACAGAAAATCCAACTAAGACTGTGATTGGCCTGTTTTTTTTTTAATTCTCATCAGAAATAAATGATATATCTATCAATCCACATCCTCACTGACAGCTGGTATTGTTGTTATTTTAGGTTTGAGACAGTCTAGTTGGTGTGTGGTGGATCCTCATCTCTGTTTTGATTTCTAGTTTCTTCTTCTTTTCCCTCAAGTTCTGGGCAGGGAACCAACAGCTTCACTCGTGTGGGCAAGCACTGCCTCTGAGCTACAGCCCAGCTCTCTTTGAGCTTTTTAGTTTGTGAAAAGTCTCGCTAAGTTGCCGAGGTTGGCCTCGGACTTGCTCTCTGGCTCTGTTTCTTGTGTCCTGTTGAGCCCATTCACGGGTGTGTCTGTCATCCGCACATCCTTTTGATAAGGTGTTTGCTTAGACATCTCTGCAGTTAAGTCCCACCTTAGGGGACTAGGGTGTTGAAAGATCTACCAGGAATTGTTTTAAACTAACATTCCCCTGAGAGAGCTCCGTTTTCCCTGCGGCTGAGCTGCACCACAATTCCCACACAGCCTGTGAGTGGGGTTTGTCATGATGGAAACAGGACAGTTCTTTGAAGAGCTTTTGAGGGGTGCCCGCGCCACCCTGCTCCCCCTAGTGGCCACCAGCTTGCACTACAGCTGTGAGAGCAATTTCTCAGCCTGGGGCAAAGGGAAACTCAACAAATCTCTACAGTTCTGGGACTATTCCAAAACAAACCCTCTATGCACAACTAGAAACAAAAGCTTCCTAAGAAGTTTACATGGCTGTTTATATTCTTATTCATATCTTTGCACTTTCTTAAAAAAAAATGAAGAGTCAATTCTTGGGTACAAGAGTCTCAACAACATGACAACCTGCACAGGACCCGCTGTGGTGGAGAATTTCACCAAGCCTAAATGACAAGCTGCAGGCTTCCCATGACTGCTGATGGGGAAGAACAAATCTATGGATGAATGATACTGTGAGTCTTGTTTTTAAATGGGAGAATGAGTTTTCTGAGACTTGGTGTTCTTGTCTCTCTTCTTTTTGTGTGTATTTTATCAATCTTTTGTGGACTGTTAAACAGCTCAGTTACTCACTGTATCTAAATCCAGCCTCCCGTCTCCCCGTTTTCCAATCTGTTTCTATCTTCTGAAATGTTAAGGACCCCACACCCACTCACTTCTCTCCACTCCCCGTCTTCTGCTCACCTGGACTTTGTCCTCTGTCCACATCCCTGCTGGCCTGGGAGCATCCTCCAGCCCCTGGCTTGATTCCCCCCCCCCCCCATGCTCATTATCCAAACACGTTCTCTTCTCTTGCCACAGTTATTGATTGTCTTAGGGTTCCTGATAAAACACCATGACTAAAAGTAACGTGGAAAGGAAAGAGTTCTTTGCCTTACTCACCCTCATTACAGCCTGTCACTGAGGGAGACTGGGGCAGGAACTCAGGGCAGGAACTGAAGCAGAGACCGTGGAGGAACACTGCTTACTGGCCTGCTCCCCGTGGCTTGCTCAGCCTGCTTTCTTGTACCACTTAGAACTGTCCACCCAGGTATAGCACTGCTCACACTGGCTGACTCCTTCCGTATCAAATGTCAGTCCAGGCAGCGCCCCGCGGGCCAATGCTTTGGAGCCACGATCTCAATTGTCACTTACTACTCTCAGGTGACTCTGGATTGTGTCATGTTGATACAGATCAGGGTATTCATTGTCTTAGCTAGGGTCTCTGTTGCTGTGAAGAGACATCCTAACCATGGCGAATCTTTTAAAGGAAGACATTTAACTGGGGCTAGCTTACAGTTTTAGAGGTTCAGTCCATTGTCATCATGGTGGGACATGGTGTTGGAGAAGGAGCTGAGAGTTCTACATCTTGATCCTCAGGCAGCAGAAAGAGACACTGTCACACTGGCCAGACTTGGGCATAGGAGACCTCAAAGCCCAGTAGACTCTGGACATACAAATCCCATATGAAAGGAGGCTGCCACTTGGAAGTCATTGTCACCATGCTTCTAATTACAAAGGACCAGGAATGCCAATTTCGCTTGACTCTAGACAAACAGCAAAAGAAAACCAAAGCACACATGAGCTAGGAACACAAAGGATGGAGCCCCACCTCACTATAGATGCACGACTAATCTGTGTGCCCTGGTTAGGGTTTTGTTAAGTTAATGCAAGCAAGAGTTATATGAGAAGAGGGACCCCAACTGAGAAGTGCCACCATCAAATTGCCTGTGGGCAAGCTGGTCCGGATAATTTCTTGATTGATGAGAGAGGACCCAGCTCACTGTAGGTGGTACCACCTCTGTAAAGGTAGACCTGGGTACTATAAGAAAAGCAGGCTGAGCAAGCCATGGGGTATAAGCTGGATAAACTGCGTTCCCCCATGGGGTATGCCTGTGCCGTGGCATGGAGGCCAGAGTGTAACCGTGAGGAGGGCTTTCTGCAGTGTTCTTCAAACCTTAGAAGGACCTGAACCCCTCACTGTCACCAATAATCTATGAGTAGCTCAGGAAGTGTGGTACTGTGTTGTTTTCACTGCCACCTCTAATGCCATGCCTGTGAGCTGTGACATTTGGGATTGTTGAATAGGAGAAGGCCTACATCTCTTATAACGGCATTCTTATAGGCAGCAGTTTGCCTGGGAGCCTACTGCATCCTTCGTCTGTGCCCCATGCCTCTGTCCTCTTACCAGGGCTTCTATACACCAGGAAATTGTCTTCCGGTCTAAGGACCCTAGCATCAAAAGCCAGTCAACCAAGGATGTCACTATGGCTCAGAGACCCATGAAGTCTTCCACATAGTGATGCGGCTGTATAAAATGCCCTTCCCAGGCGTAAACATTGAGATTTTGGTCCACAGCTATGGAACTATTTTGGAAGATTTTGGAGACTTTAAGATAGAGGAAGTGGGCCATTGGGAAAGGATCCTTCAGGGCTGTTCCTTGCCTTTGAGGGCTCCACTTGCATCCTGTGCACCGTGATGTGAGCTGCTCTCAGCTCCTGTGGCTGTGAAGTGTGCAGCCTCCTGTTCCACAAGGTCCCTCCACCATGGTGATGTGTCTCACAGACCCAGATGAGCTGAGGACCATCAGCTGACATCCTTAAGATTGGGTGCTAGAAAAAAAATCCTCTTATAATGTGATGTTTCCGTCAGGTCCTTTGCTCTGGTGATATCGTCTGACTTAGCCACACTGCCCAGTGCTGAGGCCTCCCACCCCTGAAAGTCACAGTGAGGGACACTACCTAGCTGCTTCTCTCCATGCCTGCATTTCTAAACTGAGTGCTTCCCCTGTGTGTGTGTGTGTGTGTGTGTGTGTGTGTGTGTGTGTGTGTGTCTGTGTCTGTGTCTGTGTGTGTGTGTGTGTTGGAACCTACTCCCTGACTCTAGGACAGTGGGAATATATTAAACATCACTTCCTTCATGATAATTATCTCCTTACCTTTATGTCAGCATCCCAAACACATTCCAAGTACTTTCAAAACACACTCACCCAGTCAGGTCCCCACATGTGTCAGGCAGATGGGTGTTCACTCATAACCCCAGGAGACAGACTTTTGGAGTACCATTGAGATATAATCGCATGTGTACACCATAGGTTCTCTCCAGGTGCTTTCTGTAACTGATGTTGACCTGCAAGGGGACTGTCATTGGAGCCCAGCAAAGGACAAGGAGGTTGGACCAATCCTTGCCCAAATCCCATCTCTTGCTTACTATATTGTAAGATGTCTCAACCCCTTTAATATCCCTGAGAATAGGTTTTCTCTGAAAATAATGCCATTATCTCTATCTCACATGGTTCTCCAGAGAATTAAATAAGTCAAAGGTATGAAAAGTCCTGGACCACACCAAGTGCCACCATGATGCTGTCAGATTCTTGGACCTCCATCCTGATGTAAGTGTAAGTCTGTTCACATCCCTCAGCATCCTCCCACCTATTGCCCACCTCCTTCCACTCACCCCTGCTTCTGTTTTCTCCTGCCTCTCTTAAGCACATATAGGATTTCCCATGGATGAACTCTTAAGGATAGTCATAGAAATTACTTTCGACCCCAGGCCTGCCACTGGCCCCCTGGGTGCCGTTGGGTGTGTTACTTTACCTTTTACTCAACTATTGGTGGCTGTGCAACCACAGCTACCTGTGTTTACTGCCCACGGTTTCTGTGGGCTGAAATCCACACCCGGCACTGTAGAAAGACCTTTTGATTAAAGACTGCACTCAGTGTCGTCCAGGGCTGCAGCTTCATCTCCAGGTTCCGCTGGAGAGGTTCATTCCCGAGCGCTCATGGCTGCAGGCAGGACATGCTTCCTCTCGGCCATCAGACTGAGGTCTTTCTCAGTTTCTCTGGTTTCCAAGCAAAAGCCACGTTTCTTGCCACATAAGCCTCCCCAGCAATGCTGCGTGCTTTACGAAACCTCCAAGAGGAAACATGGCAGACATACTAAAATCTGAAACAGAACCATAGAAGCAATAGCCTCTGCTGTTTCAGTTCTAAGAGGTCACCAGTCCTGCCTGCTTTCAAGTCAGGGGACAACTACATTGAGACGTGAGCACCCAGCATTCACTCTGCAGTCTGCCCACACCTCCCTTGGCCCCCTTCCCAGCAGAGCTGTGGAGGAGAGGGAAGTCACACCCCTCATGTGTCACATTGGATGCAAGCTGAGTTGGATGACTCGTCCCCATGCACTGTCCACAAAGACATGCACTCCAGGGGATGAGCAGCAAACGCTGGGAACAGGTACGTATCTTCCAGATATTTCCAGTCAGGTGCAAAACAAGTTATTTTACCAAGTGGGAAAAAAAATCCCAGTTCTTCTTAGCTTTCAACCAAGTGCCAAGTGACCTAAGCAGCACACAATCATAGCAGCCAGGAGCTCGGGCATGTAGCTGCAGAATACAATGTTTTGTTTTGTTTTGTTTTTCTTCCTCTCTAAAGAATTTTGTGAATTCGGTGTCCAACACAAAAGCTAATAATTGCTTTATCACCCTGAATAACTGATCATCATGCCAGAGATGAGGCTCATTTTTCCCATCAGTCCTGTAAAGAATGTGTTTATAAATGCTTATTTAGATTCCCTGAGAACAGGGCTCTCCATTCGTCATTCTGGGAGACAATTGATTAGTGGTACCGTGAAGCCATTTTTCAAGGAATAACCGTCAATATTAACAGTTGCCAACCTTCCCCATTCATAATCGTCTGAAAGCCTCTCCACCCTACAGCAAAAACGTTTACATTTCCAACTGGAGTTACTTAGTGATCCCCAGAGTGAGAACCAGGCATGCTGTTGTGGGTCCTCAGATCTGAGCTGTCCAAACACAAGTTGACAAGGGAGGCTCCGTGCAGCCTTGGAAAAGAACCTATTCAAATTCGCGCCTGCCAGATGTTTGTGCTCCTTAGCCAGCCTCCTCCTCAACACCTGTGGTCTGCAGGGAGGTGGACCACCTTGTGAAGGAGTAGAAAGAACCTGGACTTGAGCTCAGAGAATTCTAAACTTGAATCCCAGCATCATCGTCACCTGGATCACACCTGAGTCCCTGTCTCCACTAGAAGGCCTCGTTAATGGTGAAAATGATTCATGAGATGCGTGTGTGTGTGTGTGTGTGTGTGTGTGTGTGTCAAGCACCACCGCATATGAAATTAAAATTTGACAGAGGTGACTATGGCTTGAGACATCGTTTGGCACTGTGCACACATATGTACACATGCACACATATACACATGTACTGTGGAGGCCAGAAGTCAACCTCAGGATTCTTCCTCACTCATTTGATGGAGGAGAGTTATCTGTCTATGTTACTTTCATTGGTTAATTAATAAAGAAAACTGCCTTTGCCCTTTAAGAGAACAGAAAATTAGGTAGGCGGAGTAGACAGAACAGAATGCTGGGTAGCAGGAGTGGGGAGACGCTTCAGTCTCCATAGTGAGTCTCCATGCTTCTCCTCTCCGAGATGGACGCAGGTTAAGATCTCTCCTGGTAAGCCACACCTCGTGGTGCTACACGGATTACTAAATATGGGTTAAAGGAAGATGTGAGAATTAGCCAATAAGAGGCTGAAACTATGGGCCAGGCAGTGATTTAAAAGAATACAGTTTCTGTGTAATTATTTCGGGTAAAGCTAGCCGGGTGGCGGGACACAGCCCCGCCACTTCATTCTACACTCATTCTCTACTTAGTTTTTAAGATCCAGCATCTCACTGAAAGAGGAGTTCACCGACTAGTGATATTAGCTGGCCAGCAAGCTCCATGGTGCCCGTGTCCCCCTCCGGCGCTGGCACCACAGGCGCTCCACTGCTCCACTGCTTTTGTTTCCTTATGGGGTTCACTAGATAGAGCCCTGGTCCCAGCCTGTGTAGCATGCTTTTTAAAAAACATATTATTATGAAAAATTCCAAACCATATTAAAAACAGAACAATGAGCCTCATGTGTTCATCAGTCAGGGAAAACTCGGGTCTGCTTACTTCCATCTAAATTACAGATGCTGCACCCCCAGATTGTTTTAAAGTAGAAGATCAACTTTTTTTATTGACAGATAGGTCAAAATATATTTCTATAAGGTACCATCTCTTTTAACTAAACTATATTATTAAAACACCACTATATTTAACTAAAAATAATAAATCCATTGCACCATAAAAATCCTGTATTAGAGCTGGAGAGATGACTTAACAGTTAAGAACGTTAGATGCTCTTGAAGAAGGCCCGGATTTAGTTCAGGTTGTACTCAGCCACCTGGAACTCCAGCCCCAGGGAGCCCAATGACCTCTTCGAGGCAATGCACACATGTGGTCCACATATATTTATGCATCTCATAGAGTAAATAAAGCATTGAAAAACATCCAGTGTTACTCATTGCCAGATCAGTCATCTATTTTTTTAAATAACATCTACACCTTGCAGTTAACATACGTGTTGTTGTAAGCCACTGTCTGATTTTCCAGCTATGTCTGGCAAAGTCACACATTCTAGAGCCCTTGGCATTTGGTTCATGTAATTTGCCTTCTCCTGTCTTGCATTTCCTATTGGGAACTGAAATTATCTGAAGAAGCAACATCTTCACTACAGATGCTCCAGCCTGCCTGACTCTGGCTGAGTAGAACATAAATCTAGAGAGGTGAAGAGACAAAATGGTCTTGGGTTGCCTTTTGCCACTCTTAATAACTATTTTCTGCCCACTGCTGTGGCTTATCTAGCATCCTCTCGACCCTTAGACAGAACTCTTGGGATACATCTCAAAATCTGATATACACCAAGTCTCCATCAACTGTAAAGCGAGGAATATGATACTGACAGAATCCAAATCCTCTCCACTTCTCAGCCTCGCCATAGCCTACCAGATGACTCCAGCAGGATGAGCATATTGTCTCATGGCTATGTTTTCTGAGGCTACAACTGTCTCATGAAGCCTTTTCCATGATGCTACAAATCATTTAGAGTAACTTGAATCTGTGTTCCCAGACCATGATTCCCCACATTTAGATCAGAGGGAAAATAAATTCTCAATCTCTTAAAGTGAATTGGCATTTTTACACCAACATTATAATTTGATGCAGTAGCCAGACTTTTCTTCTCCTGGACGAACTCTTGAGAGAAACAGTTTGATGGAGGGAAGATTGAGTTTTGGCTCAGGGGCAGAAGGCTCAGTTCACAGTTAGCAGGCTCTTGTATTTGGGTCTCAGTGAAGCAAATGTCCCATTGGAAGATGGCAGAGCCAAGCTGCTGGCTTCATGAAAGCCAGACACAGCAGGGAGTGGGAAATACAGACGGACAGACAGACAGACACACCCCTACCAGCCCACACCCACCCCTACCTTCCACAGCACCCCTCTTCTCAGTTAAATCCATCTGTGGATTAATATATTGATGAGGTTAGAGTCCTTGTGACCTAATAGTCTTGGGAGACTTCCTCACAGATGCACCCAGGGGCATCTCTCATTCCAATCAAGGTGATAATCAAGATGAATCATTATAACTATAAATCAAATCAGAGGGCCTATGCGATAATGTTTTCCCATTGTTAAAAATAACATGAAGTAAAATTGACTGTGGGATGGGATTTGTTGCTTTCAATTTCCCATTGTTTAGAAACCTAGAGCAGGGTCTTTAGCCCTTGAATGATTAGCATTTGGGAGGCAGGTGTTTCTTTGCTATGGAGGAACTTCTGCACATTGAGATACGTTTAGAAGCATCCCTAGCCTCACCAAGTGGGTCCCAGGAACAGTTTCTCTTTCCACTCAAGACAACCAAAAATCTCTCTGGATGCTGCCATGTCTTCTGGATGGAAGGTTCACTCCCATCTGACATCTGGTGGCCTGACAGAGGAGCCATGTCTGCATCACTTCTGGCCTTGCTGTCCCAAAATAGCAAAAAGCAAGGAGCAGGGCTGGACTGGGGGATCGGGGTGGGTACAGTCCCCTAAGGTCTGACCCCAGTGATCTTCTTATTCTGGCCTTTATCTACCTCTTAAAGGCTCCATGTCTTCAAAGCGGTTTGTCAAACTGGAGGCCCAGTGCTCAAACTTGAGCTTGTAAGGGCGGGGCTCCTGAGATTGAAACTATAAGATCAGACATATCTCATGTCTGTTCACGTCTGTGTGACTCATTGTCTCACCATGAACAAAGGCGGGTGTCCATTCCTCTCCCAGCTTCCTGTCAGCTGGCAGGGGATGAACTGGAGCTATGTACTATTCTGCCACAAGAATCCCTCCCAGGCATGTCTGATCTTCAGCCAAGGATAGCTACGAATGCTGCCCAACATGGAAATCGTTAACTTTCTTGTGACAGTTAGTTTTTACTGTGAGCACGCCGTCATCCAAAATCTCCCAAGAGGAGTCTCATGAGGGACTGTCTGGATTAGCGGGAACCCCCACCCTCTGCGGGCAGCACCATTCCCTATAAGCATGGAGAAAGGCAGCTGAGCCACTGGCCGCACGAATTCCTTGCTCTCTGCTCTTCCTGGTGGCCATGACAAGACAGCTTCAAGTTCTGCTGCCTCAGAACTCGATTGCTCAGTTCTGACAGATGTGTATATATACAAAATAATATAGGAGAACAATATGTATATGTTTACACATATTTGTCTACACATACACACACCACGCATACACACACTGTACAAGGCACACCACACACACACTGCATACACATACCATACATATACATACATAACACACCACACACAGACACACACACATACCACACCACACACACATCACACACACCACACACAGGCACACACACACACATTCCACACCACACCATGCACACACCACACACACCACACAACACCACATATGCCATACACACACATACATACCACAACCACACACACACACACACAAAGCCCAAATCAAAAGGCATTCACCAGATATAACCCAAGAGGGAAAGGCTAATAGCATGAGGTCAGAATGGCGGTTTGTGATGGAAAGTCTCGAGTCTTCAGCTTATCATTATTTATTTTCTTCTGTTTCTAAATTTCGACATATTCCTGCAAAAAAAAATTTTTTTTTTTTGCCTTGTTCAAACATATAGTTAGCCAGGCGGTGGTGGCACACACCTTTAATGCTAGAAGGAAAAGCTGTCTCAAAACCCCCCCCCCAAAAAATCAAATCAAACAGTTGACTGTTCTTATGTGTGTTATGTGTGATTCCAGGTGGTTCCCACTGTAGAGCATCTCCACACACCCAGCCCCGTGTGTAGCAGAGCCTCCCCGAGCTCCCTGCACAGAGTCCTGGGATTTTTATCTAATCTGTCGAATCCCGGCACTTCATAGAAATGAAACTGTGCAAGGAGAGAGGTGGAAGGAAAAAAGGGGAAGAGAGAGAGAAGCTGAGCACAGACACCCCTCCCTCTAACCCTGACCCTTCAGATGGAAGGTGTCACTGCCACCAGGGATTCCTCCGTACTTCCCTGCTGTGATGGTTTTTGCTTTCTTAAACCATGAGCCAAACACTCGCCTTTGTCAGGAATTTTAATATTCTGTGTGTGGGAAATTTTGTCTGCCTGCGTGTCTGTGCAACACTCGTGTGCCTGGTGCCAGCAGAGGTCAGAAGAGGTCATCGGATGTCTTGGAGCTGGATTTAGAGATTGCTGTGCGCTGCCGTCACAGCTGCCGTGGGTCTGGCAATCAAACCAGGATCCCCCGTGTTAGTAGCCAACGCTCTTCACCGCAGAGCAGTCTCTTAGGCCCCTTCTGTCAGGAATGTTGTTGTAGGAGTCAGCCATGATAAGCTAAATATAAACAGATCACCCAAAGGAAGTTCTTTACTTCCAACCATTATCACCTGCCAGAGTAGGACTCTGCCATCGATAAATTTGAGGCCTGAGTCTCAGTAGTTTACCCTGAAGCAATACCTGGTTACAGGAAGAACCACAAACTGAGATTACCAGAACACCATCCAAAAACAGACCATCCAAAGGAAATGCCTATCATTCCAACTGCTGTAGATAGGATCACCTGCCAGCACACACTCAGCAAGACACCCCTAGACAAACCTCAGTCAATCAGGGGTCCTGAACCTCAGAGACCCCTCACCCTCACCTTTACTACTATAAAAACCCTATTCTAACTGAACTGAGGGATCTCTGTTTATTCCAATACATTGGACATGTGGCGAGACAGATTTATTTTACATACGGTACTCGGTCTCCTTGTTGGCCTTTGGGGGACTTGACGGATTTGGGCCTAACAGTTGTAAGTGATACAGTGTTTGGAAGAAGCACCTTGAACTGAAGGCTCCTTGAGTCACAGCTTTGCCTCAGCTCTTCTTTGTGAGGCAATCCCAGCAGGTCACCCACCCCTGACCTTCCCCTGTTCTGCAGAGAAGACATGGATCCCGCCATTGGTGTCTCCTGGGCCTCACCAGCAATAGTGCTGTGTTCTGCATAGACATTCTCAGCAGAGGACAGAAAACACTGGGTAAGTCTGGTTTTAACAACGTCAAGCAAGATTTTGAAAAACAGAGAAGGACGTGGATGCTGTCTCTGTCCCCCAACCCCTACCTACAACCCCACCCACCGCCATCCCTGCCTCTACCAGGGTGTCGGTTGTTGATAGCCAAGGTCAGAAGACACATTCCCTTAACACAGGATGACTCCCTCGGGAAGTAAAGCAGAGACCATCAGGACAGGGGACTCTGAAGGATGGAGACCACACTCAGTCCTTCTACACTTGTCTCATTTAATTTGCACACTCATCTGAGATAAGAAGTATCATGACTGCTATAGTTGGTATATAAAACGGCCCTCATAGGTTCTCACATTTGGGCGCGTGGTTCTCAGCTGGGGCCTCTGCTTTGGCAAACTGTGTACGCTTTAGCAGGTGGGGCCTGCCTGGAAGAAGTGCTCAGCAGGGTGGGGGGCTTAGGTTAATAGCTCTCCCTTGTTTCCTGTCCCATCCTGCTTCCTGGTCTGCTGAGATGTAAACAAGCAGCTTTACATTCCTGAAAGCCATTCCCATCACTGCACCTTCCATCCTCAATAGGCAAAGTTATTTTGTCAGATTGTATGCATGCATGTTTCTACCTCTGTTTAAGACATTTTGCATATTGATACCATTTTAGGATATATTTATCATATTGCATTGCATAATTTCTACCTCTGATCAAGATACTTATACACTGTTTACATTTTGAGGTCATTGTCCATATTTACTACACAGTTATTTACAGATTATTTAATATTCTAATATGAAGTCTTAGTCTTTAAGCTATAGAGGAATTAAGTTTTATAGGTCAATAGTCATTCATGTTTGTTATAGTCAGATCAATTAGTTTCTTTAGATACTTAGAGATTATATTCTATATAGGTAGGTAATCTTCAACCACTTCAAAAATCTGTAGAACCCTAAATAATTTAGGATTCTGTTGATGTGAGACATGATTGCTCCTGACAGCACCAATTTATTCCTGAGAGGATGTTGAGCATGGAAGACACTCCGCTTGGAGTTTGTTTTCTTCTTGGCACAACTGGCCTTTGGGCATGGAACTGCCCATGCCTCTACCACTGACAAAGTACATAGTGTCTGGACAGGACAAGCAGGACACAGTGAAAAAGACTGACAAACCTTGCCAAGACAGGGTAAGACAGTTCTGAAAAATTCCCTGCCTCTGAAAATGGTCTGTCAGTTACTCTAGGCCTTAGCCAAAGTTGGTTGCTTCAGCATTGCAAATGAGACTTTGGGTGATTGCCCAGGTAGTCAGTTGTCTCTGTCATATACTGCACATTTTGGAAGCTGCTTGATTGCACTTCCTGCCTACTCAAGTAATTTCTCCCTTCTCTGGCCTTCGATGGGGTTGAAGATTAGATAGTTGTAGTTACCTTCCTCTTATGATTTAGCCAAGCTATTTCCAATGCAAGACTTAGACTCCTTAGAATATGTTTATTAAAACATTTAACATACGTTTCTTCCTTAATATTTTTTGTGCTTGTTGTAATTCTAACTTTATATTTGATATCTGTTCCTAATGTATATAGTTTTGCATTGGGTTTGGAACTCTCTTATTTATACAAAATGGGGAGGTGATGGGGAACCTCCTTCAGCCAATGACCTTTGAGAGGCTGGACCAGGTTGGGGCGTGACCTTTTGGGTACCCAGAGAAAACTGCTGGTATGCCCAGTGCTCACGCTCTCTTGTTCCCACATTATACACCCGAGGTTGGATTTCTTGTTCCTGTTCCATGACTTTTCCCCTTACAATAAAGAATAATAACCAGAATCTTCTGGAGTTAGCTTGGGATTATTTGACTCATGTCTTCACCCCTCTTTCCAGTAACAGACAACCTTCAAGAATTTCTTCTCTCTTTCTACCATGGGTTCTGGAGAATCAGGCCCCACAGCAGGCTGCCACAGCAGGCTGGCACAGCAGGCTGGCACAGCAAGTACTTTTACCTGTTGGAGTGGCCTTGCCACCTCTCTGGGCCAAGGCTCAGAACTCTGAGTAAAGTTCCTCCATTTGCATTCCTTTCTGGGCCACCATCCCCACAGCTCTAACCTGGGAAATGTTCACACAAGCAGCAAGCAAGACACACTATGGCAGATGGCACTTGTGAGATAAACACAGACTCCATCACAGAACAGCCTCTTCCCACCCCCAAGAGACACAGCTTTCTGCCTTTAGCATCCCCCCTTACC
Organism: Arvicola amphibius; assembly: GCF_903992535.2. Lineage (NCBI taxonomy): Eukaryota > Metazoa > Chordata > Mammalia > Rodentia > Cricetidae > Arvicola > Arvicola amphibius. Next base: position 3,169,142 of record NC_052051.1, read on the forward strand.
TGGGACAGGGGAGTTGCTGGCATCTCACTTGGAAAGCCTACAAATGACTCCTGTGAACCCAACAGCAGCACTGATCAGAAAACTTGGAGACTAGACATGTGCTGAGATGAAATTATTTTTCTCCTGAAGGGACAACACACTTAGCCATAAAGTGCCCATTAGCAGATCGTGCCCAGCAGTGCAAACCCAGCCTATTGCCACAGGACTCCAGAGTGAGTGCATGGCGTTCTCAGCTTGAATGCAGAATTATTATATTATGAAAAGACACTCAAAGAGAAACTCTGCTGATGGAGCAAGAGTGTGGAGCCCTTCCCACTTAGTTTCCTTATTGAAACACAATGAATGAAAAGCCTTACTCAGAGCACACGGCGTTTCGGGGGGTCGGGAGCAAGCTATAAAAATTGACTTCACACAGCCTGCGACTTCATAATCACCCACTAAATGGATAACTGGGGTCTTCCATCATTCCTAGTGGCCACTTAAGAATTAACACTCTTTATAGTTCCAGATGTTCAAAAGAAATGGAAAATGGGACTCCTCTCTCTCCCTGTCTGTCTTTCAAACACTCTTTGTCCCAGGAAACAGTGAGGCTCCTGTGTGTCATGATCTCATTGTTCAAACCTGTGAGCCTTGATTCCCTTCATGGCTAAATTCTCTTCATAGAGCTTCATGGATCAGTATTATGCCCCCACACATTGGTGGTTGGGGGTCAGCTTTGCTCACATTGAAGAGTTTCTGTATCCCAATAAGCTTCTCTGCTGACACAGTAATTCAAATCAGACCAAATCAAACTGAATTAGAAAAAGCCCAGGTTTAATGGATACAAATGCTTCCCCCAGAGAGGAGACCGGAAAGAAAGACTGGAAAACCACGTGTTTGTTTTCTGGGAGGGCAGTTTAAATACCCTGTGGGAGTGGTCTTGAGCATCTCTGGGGAGGGGTGATCATTTGACGATGTTTCTGGCAAGTGGGGCGAGGGGGGGTGGGGGGAGGGACTCCGGACTGAAGCAACTCCCAGGGGAGGGGCTTAGAGTGGAACTTCCACCAGAACATTCCAGACTCTTTGGGTGTGTGGATGCCAGGGGTTGGAGTGGCACTTCTACCCAAACACACATCTCCAGCACTTTTTCCCCATTACTGGCTTTGGCATCAGGGCCAGCGAATGGACCATACAAGAATGTGCTTTGTTTCAGAGATAGAGGGGTGGAGGCTGGTGGCCCATCGACCAGCAGGCTGCCACAGGACTTGGCTTGGGAAGCAAGGAAGCTGAAAGGTATCAAAGCCATTAGAAGCCTTGTCTCTGCCATAATGAGAAGGCTGTCAGCTCTATGCTGCTCCTAGCTGGAAGTCATCTGAGGTTTGAGAAGGCTCATGACAGACCATAGGGATGAGAACAGTCAGGGTCTGGCCTTATTGGGCCCTTTCAGAGGAGTTGGGACTTCCTGACTCCCTGTTCTGTATCACTGAGTGTGTCTGTGTAAGTGTACATATATATATATATATATATATATATATATATATATATATATATATATATGTCTGTGCGTGTGTGTGCCGGTGAGTATAGAGACCGGAGTCTGGTGTTGGATATCTCCCTCTATTATGCCCCCCTTATGGTTTTAAATGGTGTCTCTTTCTGGAGCCAGAGATCACTGATTGGTTACACCTGTCTGGCCTGGACACCCCAGGAATCTTCCCATATACTCTGCCTCCCTATCACGGAAGCATCAGCCATACAAAATCCATGAGGGCAGAGGTGGCACCCTGCTCCCTTCTCAACCAGGGTTCAGCAGATTCAAGGTCTTCCAGACTGACAGCATTGAAGAAGGCAATGTGAGTTTACACACACAGGGAGGGTTAGTGGGAACCACAGTATTGATGATGTGTGAACATTGATCCCAGCTATTCCTGTTCCTTAAATCCAATTGCAGCTTTCATAACTGGCTAGTGTTCTCTTGTGTTAACTATGTGTCATCTGCTTATTGTCTATCTGTCTGTCTGTCAATCATCAATTTACCTACATGTATACACATATGTATACCTACATGTAAACTACAATATATTATCTGTTATATAGTAGCTATCTATCTACCTTCTATTAACTGTAATCTATGTAATCTATTTGTATATTTGTGTATTCTTATCTGTTATAAAGTAGCTATCTATCTACCTACCTTCTATTAACTGTAATCTATGTAATCTACTTGTATATTTGTGTATTCTACCATTCTTAGCCATTTGGTCTACCCATTCCACCCATTTATCTAGCTCTTTGCCCATCATGCAAATGTGTGAAGTAGAGTTACCTCATATTGCAAGAAGCTATGAGCCCTATAAGATTTGAGTTATCATCGTGGCAGACTTTGGTGATGATCAGGGAGAGGCTGCTTCAAGGGGTCAGGTCACCACCAACACGATTACACCCCAGTCATCACTCAGAGACTGTTGAGATGCCATCAAACACATGTGTGCAATTCACCTGAGCTGTGTTCTCATGCAGCATCCAGGAGGCTCTCATCCCAGGGGCTTGCTGCACGACATTGAGCTCCTCACCTGGGGTCTTCCAGGAAGCCCAGGTGCCATAGTCCCTGAGTTACTGGCTGGCTCTGTCCCAGGAGATAGTTGACAGACACAGGAGAATCAAGTTCCAAGATCTCATTGCGTGGGACTCAGCTTCTGCAAACTGCAGTGTCCACTTCTTGTGGCCCTGTGACTGGAGGAAGCCTGACCCCTTGACCTAGACTCTGTGCCATTCACACTGGCTTGTGTCCCATGTGTTCCTCCCAGTGACATCCCATGGTCTTTGTCTTAGTATCAGCATTAATTACAGCTTTCACTCCCATGTAAGAAGTCTGGGGTAAAAGGAGAGAGAGAGAGAGAGGAGAGAGAGAGAGAGAGAGAGAGAGAGAGAGAGAGAGAGAGACAGAGAGAGAGAAAGACAGAGACACAGAGACACAGAAACAGAGACAGAGAGAGAGACAGACACACACACACACACACACACACAGAGAGAGAGAGAGAGAGAGAGAGAGAGAGAGAGAGAGGAAGGCCTCCTAAGAGAAGCTGCCTCTGTGGACAACAGTGCTGGAAGCTGTCCCCACTGGACCACTGCTTCCAGGGAAAACTGCTTTCCTGCTAAGCATCATGGGGAGTTTCCCTCAAAGAATGAGCATGCACAGTCTGCTCTCAGTGTCAGACAGCACCATGCTGCAGGGGATGGGTGGATGCACAGTCAGAATGAGGGAAAGGAACTGGGGTGGTGGCACAGGAACCGGGGTGGTGGCACAGTAAATGAAGCACTTGCTATGCAAGCATGAAGACCAAGGTCTGAGTCCCCAGAACCCACATAAGGTGTGATGGCCTCCTATAATCCCAGCCTTCCAGAGGCAGAGGTGTGAGCTTCCCAGAGCTAGCTGGGTAACTAGACCAAATGATTGATGAGCTCCAGGCTTAATTAAGAGACTTGGCTTTCATAAGTAAAGTGGGGAACAATTGAGGGATAATGCTAGTGTCAACTTTAGATCCCCCACGTTCCTATACCTCTAAACACACATGTACTCATAAGCATGCAAACATGCTTATAAACATGTATGCATAGTACACAAGTGCACACATGTGAAAGAAAAGCAGCAGAGTACCTCTGGAGGCAAAGCCTGGCCCAGGGAGAATACAAGGCACACTGCCACTTGGGGACCACTTCTTCCTGTTTTCCCAGACAGCACCGATCTTCACGGAGGTACAATATCGCCCGTCTCAGCAGGTAGATCCTAAGAGAACCATCTCCTCTGTGGCTTGTTCTCAGCCCAGCAACAGCACCAACAGACACGGCAGACGAGTCAGTTACTACATCAGCCTCAGACTTTCTGAGTGAGAGAGACCCAGTTCTGCCAGGGAGGCCTACAGGAAAGTGAGCCCAGTTCTAGCATGGAGGCCTATAGGGAAGAGAAGGAGGCCCCACCAGAGTCCTCCTCAACATCAGCAACCACAAGTCCCCAGATTCCTGGGTGAGAAAAGTGGCTTCCCATAGACTAAGTGTCTCTTCCTTAAACACACTGGCTTCCTAATGGAGACAGAAAGGACAGTGGTGTTTGTGTGTTATTTCATACATGCATATCACATGTTTTGGTTTGTTTGTGACTACCGAAGAGGAAAGAAGAGGAAATATATTGGCAAGAAGAAAAGAGGAATGGACTCCAGAGATACGGGAAGCAGCAGTCCATACTTTATCTTGACAGGTTAGAGTCTAAACGCTAAACCAAATCAGTTGTGGTCTCCGTCCTCTATGCTTGTGTGCTATAGGTTGTAGTTCTGTGAGAAAGAAAGCGGGGTACAAAGGGCTTAGTTGATGCTGTCCAGGTCCGGCTTCTAGAGACAGCCATGCCCATGTTTGAATGGGAGACCTGGAGTTTGGTCTGCTCTGTGCCCAAGCCCTGCCTCTCTTTGGACTGTCCACATTGCATCTGAGGAAATCCTTGTGGCCAATATATCCTTTGTATGAAAATATCCTGGTCTCTGTAATCCTAAGGTCATCCAGACTAGCTTTAGCTTTGTCAGCTGAGAAATCCGGGATCTTTGGGAAACAACGAAAGGGTATTGTTGTGCCTCGTGAGCTCAGACCTGAGCAGGCAGAAAACTCCTTGGGCACTGTGAGAAAACCCAAGGCAGATCCGTACCCCAGACCCCGCCCCCAGAGATTTGTGGTGGACCAAGAACCCATGCTCCAGGTCAATGGGATGGCCTAAGTCGGCTGCTAGTCAGGGACACACTTGGGGACACACTAGACCATGGGACATAGGACCCAGGGTCTAATACAGTCCCAGGCAATGTGGGCATAGCTTACTGGCAGTAGTGAAAACAGCTGAGGCTCCTCAGGGAAACTTGTGAAATCATGCTGTGTGGATTCTTCTTTTCTGTTCTCCCACCTCTGATCCTTTGGGGCAGGCAGCACTGATCCAGTAGACCAAGAATGAAGAGCCACATGAGGACTGTGAAACCTGTCGTCATTCTCCCTCCCTCTCCCTCCCTCTCTCCCTCCCTCTCTCCTTCCCTCCCTTTCTTTTCTCCTCCCTCCCTTCCCCTCTCCCTCCCTCCCTTCCTTGTTTTCTTCCTTTCTCTCTTCTTTCATTTCTTTTTTCTTTTTCTTCCTTCCTTTCCTCCACCCATCCTTCTTTATTTTCTTCTTTTCTTCATTTTTTTCTTTCTTTCTCCCCCCAATTTCCTTCACTGCTGCCTGTCTTAGTCCCATGACTTCTCACACCTATGCATACATGAGAATTAGAAGGTTCTTTCCCCAGTACAGATAGTTCTCTTTGCATAGTTTTAAAAAGATGCTCTTGTTCAGACTCGTTTGGTCATAACACCCTGCTCAGACAAGGAGAAGCTATTGGTTGATTCTAAACAGCAAGCAGGCCACATTAAATGACTGCCTGTAAATTTGGCAACAGTTTCTAGGCTGGTGTTACTGTTCTAATCCATTTGTTAGATAGTTATTATCATCTATTATTTGAATAACCCAAGGGATTTAGGGTTTGATGTACCATCTCTGTGCCCCACAACTTGCTTTGGACAGTCCCACTTAGCTGTAAGGCTCAGTGGGAAGATGCAGCTCATAACTCGAGACACTGATGGGCAGGGGGCATCAGTCATTTGCAGGCAAAGGATCCATTGTCCAAGACTGAGAAAAAGAGGGGCCCTGGAGGACAGAGATACTCAATAGGGCTGATAGACTCCAGAGTAGACACCACAACTGAGCCAGTAACCCCATCGGACACAAAGAAGGAACAAACCACCCTGCAGCCGTGGTGGGTATCCTTTAGGATGAGGTGTGGTCAGAGACAACACCTGTATATCATTCTCGGCACATGCTCCCAGGTTCCAGCATGGAGCATTCAATGGATGCTATCAATGGATCCTGTCAGCGCAGTGAACTATGAAGGATGCAGTGTACACTGGAGCCAGGGAGCCTCCTACAGGGTGCAGATGGAAGGAGGCAGATGTGCTGCCAATCTACTCTGTCCAGGGAGTGATAGCCAGGATGGGACTTGGCTAGAGGTAACAGTGGTTTGGAATGTCTAGATGCTCTCCAAAGACTCACTATTAAAGGCCCTCAGAGTAGAAAGATAGACAGATGGAACTCTCTGATAGGACATCATTAGCTCTCTGGGCTTGTCACACGGGAGACTCTGGGACCCTGGATCCTTCCTCAGCTTCTTTTCTGCTCCCTGTCCCTGAGGTGAGCACTGGAAACTTACCACATCTCCCTTCATGATGCACTTCTTCACCATGGACTGAAGGTGTGGTGCTGAGCCACCATTATGCTAGAACCCCAAAATTGTGAGCCAGAGTCATCTCTCTTTGTCTTAACTCATTCCTTCAGGCATTTGTTACAGAGACAGAGAGACTGACACACAGGTTCACTAACAGATCAAGATGCAGAAATTCAAACAAGCTGTCAGCAGAAGAGGAACATTTGTCAAAAGGGGATTTGGTTCTGGGGGCAGGTAGCTCAGTCAATGTTGTGCTTACTGTGTAAACTTGAGGTCCCGAGTTTGATCCCCAAAACCCATGAGAAGAAGTGGACAAGGCGCACATGCTCACAATACCATTGCTGGGGAAACAGAGAGAAGCAGATTCATTCTCCCCACCCCTGGACTGGGCAGTCACGCCTACTTGTGAGCACCCAGCCAATGAGAGGACCAGTGAGCAAAGGATAACACCTGAGGAATGAAATCAAAGGTCATCCTCTGGCTCCTACACGTGTGCACACACGTGAACACCTGAGCACACACACACACACACACACATACACACACACCCCTGTACATATACTCACAGACACACAAAAGGGAGGGCACACTGGATGCAGGTGGAATGAGCTTCCTGGTCTGTGGAAATGAAGTGGGTTATGTTAGCAGATTAAAGGGTAAGAAGAGCTGACCCCTGAAAACAAGTGACCAGATGTGGTAGGCAGAGAATCTGCACATTAAAGCCAAAGGCAGAGGAGAGGCAAGGACAGCTGAAGACTACACAACATCCCAATCCTCTGCTCCCAGTTCTGGGACACACATGTCTACCTCTGGCCATACACCACAACACACATGCATGCACGCACACACACACTTCATACACTTACAAATAAAGTGTGGTAGTTTGAATGTTAATTGTCCTTCATAAACTCATGGGGAGTGGCACTATTAGGAGGTGTGGCTCTGCTGTAGTAGGCGTGGTCTTATTGGAGGAACTGTGTCACTGTGGAGGTGGGCTTTGAGAGCTCGTATATGCTCAAGCCATGTCTAACGTCTCAGACCACTCCCTGTTTCCTTTGCATCAAGATGTAGAGCTCTCAGCTCTTTCTCCAGCACACCACCATGTCCCACCATGACGATAACGGACTGAAATGTAAGCCATCCTAATTGTTTTCTTTATACGAGTTTCTGTGGTCATGGTGTCTCTTCACAGCAGTAGAACCTTAACTGAGGCAGAAAGATTCCCCCAAGAATTCTTGGGGGAAAAAAGGAAGTGTGTAAAAGCATCTGGTGATTGTGGCCACACAATTGCTCCACACGACATGGGAGAGGAAGATTCAGATCATTATATATTTGTTCAAATGCAAGTCATATAGCCAGCCAAGAGCTCATTGTGTGTGGACTTTAGTGAGAAATGCTGCTTCTCTGAAAGCTACCAACTGTGACCCAGGTACATAGCAAGGCAGAGAGGATGATAAGAGACCAGAGGGGGGACATTCACTGGCTACTCATTGTTTGGTAAAATGAAAATTTTTAAAGAAATTGACCAGACTGCTCATAAATTCTTCGATGGCTCTGTCATGCCTCAGTTTCCCCTGCTGTCTCCCTAGGATTGATACACGCTAGGACAGCATGGGAGCTTGCATGTGGACACTGTTGTCTGCTAGGACAGCACAGCAGCTCTCGGGTGGACACTTGTCTGCTAGGACAGCACAGAAGCTCTCGGGTGGACACTGTTGTCTGCTAGGACAGCACAGAAGCTCATGTGTAGATATTGTTGTCCAGTCCATGACTGGACTGAAATTTTAATGAAGGACCTGACCAAGTAGTAAGTCCACAGACTTGGGGTCTGTATTGTTTGTCAACTTGACACAAACCTAGCCATCTAGGAAGAGGGAATCTCCACTAAGAAAATGCCCCCATCAGATTGCCCCGTAGGCTAGTCTGTGAGGCATTTACCTTTATTAGTGACTTATCTGCCCCCTGTAGGCAATGCTATCCCTGGGCTGGTTGTCCTGGATTATGTAAGCAAAGGGCTGAGAAAATCATCGGTAACAAACCAATATGCAATGTTCCTTCATGGCCTCTGCTTCAGTTCTGGTCTCCAGGTTCTGCCTTGAGTTTCTTCCCTAACCTCCTCCAGAGATAAACTGCAAATTATAAGATGATATAAACTCTGTCCCCACAAGTTGCTTTGGTATTTTATCACAGTTATAGAAACCCTGACTGACCGAGACATGGTCTTTTCTTTCTTTTCCATTAAATTCAGGCAGAAACTTACATCCATTTTTTTCTTTGGGCTACCAGGGCCTCTGTGCCTTGGAGAGAGCTATGGTGCTTTAAGGCCACCTCCCCCCCCCAAAGAGGCAGCAGTGTGTCCTGGCTTCATCCTGCTCAGGAACCTGTGGAAGCTATACCGGCAACTATGTTGGTTCACAGAGGAAAACGGGGCATTCAGGTATCAAAGTCTATTCAGCCATGCCACTGGGAGGACCTGGGGTATTCCTGGTTCCTCTGCATAATCTAATTCTACCCACCCCATACTTCCCGTGGCTGTCAATTCATCCTGAACTATATACACATCTCACCACACCACACCACATGCTCTATACATTGCACATACCCTGTATTGTTTGTGTGTGTGTATGTGTGTGTGTGTAATGTGATTACATGTATGTATGTGGTCTGTGAGTGTGTATGAATAGGGGATATGTATGTGTAGTGTGTGTACTCATACATAGGGAGCATGAAGTTATGTATGTATTTGGGGTACATGCATATGTAGGTGTGATGTGGATATACATATATGTATATATGTAAGTATGTATATATACATGGGATGTTCATGTTTGTGGGATATATATGCATATAGAGGTGGTGTATGCGTGTATACGTACATGGGAGTATGCATTGTGTATTTATGTGCTGACTGTGTGTATTATAGTTAGGGTGTGTATATGTGTGGATGTGATATATATATATATATATATATATATAGTGGTATATATATATGGTTGTGTATGTGATGTATAGTTATGGTTAGGGTGTGTATATGTGTGTATGTGATTTGTGTATGCATATATATGTGGTGTATAGTTAGGGTGTGTATATGTGTATATTGGTTTGTGTATGCATATATGTATGGTTGTGTATGTGGTATATGTGAAAGGATAGGCATACATGTGTTTTCTTCCTGGAGCATCTCCCCTGACACTTTTCTCACACTTATTCAACACTCTCAAAGTATGAGACCCCCTCCAGGGCTGTGAAGGTAAACAAGACGGCACCACACCTTGCCTCTGGTGATGACAGATTTGAACCTTAGCTGGACTCTCTCCAGACCCTCCTGACTCCTCCCTCTCCAGCCAGGCTCCCCGAGGCCACCTCCTCACCACAGTCTGGTTCCGGAGTTCTCTTACCAAGATTCTTTTTCAGTTGACCTCGAAGACTGCACTGCCAAGAAAGCTGTCCTGGGAAGTGACTCTGCAGCCAGGACTGCTCCAAACACTCGCCCCATTATTTTATTGCTACCTGTGGAGAAAGAATACTAAATGTTCCCCAGGAATGTGGACTCAGGGATGTCCAGGGCAGGTGATAAGCTCTGCCAATGATATCTTCAAATATTTGAAGTTGGCTCAATAAACATGAAGTTCATTGCCACCACCTCTGAGAAGCAGCTCTGGTCGTAGATTAAGGAGTCACAGAAAAAGTATATGTGCTTATTTCAACACTACTGTAGACTGTAAGACTTAACATTGAAATCCTTAGAGTGCACACCTGTACCCAAGGTATGAATACATCCAGGAACAATCCCTTTGTGCTCCCACTTGAGGAGGGAGGGCATGGTCCACTGAGTGCCACCACTGTGCACGCCTGTCCCTGGATACCACGTGTGTCCTGGGTCACTCAGCTCCACTGTTACTGAAAGAGAGTCCAAAGAGTGCTATGCACTCTCCTCGGAGAGTTCAGAGCCTAGGTCCAGCATCATTGACGGTTCTTCAAACCAAAGTTGGGACACAAGAGGCAGATGCACCAACCAGAGCTTGTGCAGCTGTAAGAGACAGATATCTCATACAAATAAAGCAGCGCTAGAAACAGCTCAGTCGGGAAAGTACTTCCATTGCAAACACAGGGACCTGAGTTTGAGTCCAGAAAGTTGAGCACAGCAATGCATACTGTTATAACCCCCAGGTGCCTGAGAGGGTGAAGGCGGGTAGATCCTTGGTGTTTATTGGCCAGTCAGCTTAGGCTACTGGGTGAGTTCTTGGCAGAGAGAGACACTGTCTCAATAAACAGGATGAGGGCTTCTTGAAGAACCTCTGGTCTCATGCACATGCACACACACACACACACACACACACACACACACACACACACACACACCCTACCGATTCCCAAGACTAGTGTTTTAAGACCAGGCAGGAATATGTGTTCACAGTATACAGACAGACCTAGCTGATTTCCACTGACTGAATTCCAAGGTAGTTTGTCCATATGGTGGCAAAGATGGTCATTGACCACTCCAGGGAACCTCTGGCCAGTTGGCTGTAAAAGGTCCTCCATACCCAAACTTGGGGGGGGGGCGCCACTTGATTAATGTGCCATGACCACAGCTGAACTACCGTAGCTCAGAAGATGGAGTAGGCTGGATGTGGAGGCCAGGTTCTCCCAGCCTGGGGATTAACAGTGATAGAGGGTGGCTCCTCAAGTGGACGCTGGAATTTGGCGTCTCAGTGCTGGGACACTGCCATCCAGAGGCCCCACCTTCTCAAAGGCAATGGACGCTAGGCAAACTTTCACCATCCCTCCTCACTCTCGACTCCTTAGAAATACTTAAGTCTGGTCAGGGAGGAAATCATTGAGTTCCCCATCCTGAAGCTAAATGGCCATACCATAGAAATTGAGTGTACCTTTCACATGTATGTCCAGCCTGTAGTCCACCCACAGCTTATCCCCTTCTGTGCAGAGCTCACAGGGATTATTCAAGCCATGGTGGATGGCCAGCCAAGGATGCAGCAAGTGCTGGAGAGGGTTGATGAGTGGATGGCAAAGGAAGGCCTCTTAGTTCTGAACGTCAAGTCAAGTCACCTGCGGAGACTGGGACTTGAAAGTCATGCTCCCAGGCCAGTGCCCTTATTTAGGCCTGCCAGTGGTGGATTACTTCAAGCAGTGGATTAATCTGAAAAAGACTCACAGCTTTGCCATGGGCTGCTGACCAAGAATGGACTCCTAGACATGAACAAGGGTCTCAGCTTGCAACACTTACATTTCTGGGAGCCCAAGAAAGTCCACCTTCAGAAGGGGAGCACCAGGCTTGCTCATCCCAGCCCCTGAGCTTGGTTCTTCACCCCAAGAGGCTGTGAGAGATGGAATGCTGGTCTCTCACAGCATCCAGAACAAACTCCTACTCAGGGCCTTAAACAGAAGGAGCCTCCTTTCCTCTAGAGAAGCAGCTGGGGTCTGAAGATTGGTGTCAACCTCTCACAAGAGCAAAGAAGCCCAAGGACCTACATTGCCTAGAAAAGCGGAGTGGCATGGTGACAGCCTCCGGGACCCTGAGTAACCAGAGACAAATCTTCCCCACATCATTAGGAGGAAGAGACATCCCCTCTGTCTTCAGCAGGGATGGGAACAGATGTGTATCTGGGGGTGGGAAATAGATGATAAAAATAGGTAGGTAAGTAGATCAATAGATACATACATACATTTATATACATACATAATTACAAGACAATGGATTTATAGACAAATTGTATATGGATGATAGATATATGAACAGATGACAGAAGATAATAGACAGATGATGATGGACAGAGATAATAAACAATAGATATTAGACACCAGATGGCAGATAGGTCAATAGATGGGTGGTAAAGATAAACATGGATCTCTCTCTCTCTCTCTCTCTTTCTCTCTCTCTCTCTCTCTCTCTCTCTCTCTCTCTCTCTCTCTCTCTCTCTCTCTCTCTCTCTCTCATACACACACACACACACACACACACACAAACCCCACCCTGGAATAGTATAAAAATGGTCCTAAAACACCAGTGAATCTCTGAGGACTGACAGTTTGAGTGAGCTCTGCTGCTTCCTGTGCCACAAGGACTTTAATGCTTCCTGACCATGATGGCATCCAACAACCAAGGTGGGCTTCCCTCAGAACACTGGTGAAGTAGAAGTTCTGCTCCCAAGGCCGAGTCTCTCACCCTGAAGAGCCTTGATATGGGATTCCCTTCTGTATGCCATGAATATGTTTATTAGCATTGGTTATTAAAGAAGCTGTTTTGGCTAGTGGCTTAGTAGAGTAAAGCCAGGCAGGAAATCTGAACAGAGATATAGACAGAAAGTAGGCAGAATCAGAGAGATGCCATTTAGCTGCCGAAGAAGAAAGACACCAGACCTTACCTGTAGTCCACAGCCTCATGGTGATACATAGATTAATAGAAATGGGTTAATTTAGGATGTAAGAGTTAGTTAATAAGAAACCTGAGTTAATAGGCCAAACAGTGTTGTAATTTATATAGTTTTGTGTGATTATTCGGGTCTGACCAGTCGGGAAACAAATGATCAGTCTCCGCCTACAGAGCCTGGTGCTGCCTGGCTTTCTGCTGTTCATGGCAGCAAATGAAACAGCTCACACAGACGCACACCAGCAAAAACATGCCAAGCAAGGAAGCTGTGCATGGCGAGTCCCATCCTGGCTCAGTCTCAGACCAGTTACATGAGCCCTCCCAACCCCAGGTAGGGGCACCTTGGGAAGAGTATTTACACCGTGTGCGGGGAAGCTGGACGGCTGGGAACATTTCACTCTGAAATCATGCCTGATACACTCACTCATCACAAGGCTACAAGCAGCATGTCTCTGTGTGCTTGTGTGTGTAATAGCAAGGGCTATCTAACGGGGCTGAACCCTCCATAAATGCTTTAAAATATTAAAAAATTAATGATTCCAAGACATGAATGTTTTTGCAGGTTCGAGTATAGGTTGAGAGTCTCCCCTGAGAACTCATTAATCTTGTGAGTTTGCTCATTTCCCAAGCAAGGGGCTGGTGTGGGTGAATCAGGAGCCTGCAGAGGCAGAGAGCCTTTCAGTAGCCAAAACTCAAGGAACAAGGGCCAACGGCGTGGCGCTGTCCGTGGTCCTGATGGCAGAGACTGCTTCCTAGAAAAATGGCCTCTTGTTTCCTTCATTACAAAGACACTTCTCCCACGAAGATAAATGGTTGGGGGAAGAGTAAAAAAATAGCATGGCTATCAGAGAAGGGAGGACTGTGGAGGAAAAGGGGAGGACGTTAGAGGAAGTGGAGAGGACTGTAGAGGAAGAGGGGAGGGCTGTGGAGGAAGAGGGGAGGACTGTAGAGGAAGAGGGGAGGGCTGTGGAGGAAGAGGGGAGGGCTGTGGAGGAAGTCACTTTGGGTTCACAGGGAGAAATTTCTCCTCATTTATTATACCACAGGGTGATCTCAGAATGAAATGCTTATGTGTTTCTTTACACCTGCACCTTTCCCTGGGAGTGGGCCCCCCAAAACTGCCTCCAGATCTCCTAGATCTGGCAAAAGGATAACCAGGCAACTGTAGCTAAAAAAAGCTCATGCTTGCTGTGATCTTTCCCTGTGTTACCCACTCTCCCCTGGACGCTCAGATGAGAGCGCAGAGATGTGTGGGAATGTGTGGATTTTGAGGAGACACGCTAACCAGCCAAACTCCAGGGGATACTTTCCAGCCACCACCTTGTTGAGCCCCTCGAAGGCAGCAGCCCATCCTAAAGAGCAGCGTGTCCCTTGAAGCCCTTGGTGCACGGCAGCCGAGCTGCTTGTGGCTTATTTGTGACCTCATCAGCAGGAACTGGACGATTACAAAGGGCCTCCCTTTGTTAAAAGCACTGATTTACCGGACCTCTTCAACTTCCCCTTCCTTTGAGTGTGAGTTACGGAGGCCTGCTGCGCGATAATTAAATTCCTACATTACCATCAAGCCGCTCGTTTTACCCATCCAATCTGTAACAGCACATTTTATTGTCGCGTTTTATTTTTTAATTAAGATAGAAACGGTTGTGTTCTGTGAGAGACAGAAGAAATGAAATGAAACAGACTGCCTCTCAAGTCAGTCACAAGGACTCTCCAGAGTCCAAGTCAGGGACCCTGAGGGGACCACAGCTTGCAGTACACACAGCATTCCCTCAGCAGGTGGGTAAGGAGCACTACTGTGTGCACACAGCATTCACTCAACAGGTGGGTGTTGAGCGCCTACTATGTGCCACAGTCTCTGGAATTCAGTGGTCAGTACAGTAGAACTTGTTACAAGGGAGGGAAGATGGCTCTGTTAAGTTAGTAAACTTTGCACGCATGAGGACCTGGCTTTGCTCTCCAGAGCCCGTGTGAAAAGATCCAAATGTGGCCGTGTGCTACTGTCGTTACAGTCCTGGGGACGCAGAGGCAGGCGGGTGCCTGAAGGTCAGTGGCCAAGGAGCCTAGATAACTTGGTGAGTTTCAGGCCAATGAGAGAACCTGCCTCAAAAACAGAGGCGTGGACTGCATCTGAGGAATGGCAGTCAAGGTTGGTCACTGTCTTCCCAGCACAGCACTGCCCGTCCTTGGGGCCATGCAATTGTGGGACTTCACACACTTGCCTCTGGTCAGTCCCATCTCCCTGTCCTCTAGGTCTGTTCCCTCCTCACTGTCCCCAGGGCTTTGTCTGTGAACCCCATTCTCAACCCACGTAGCCTCCTTAAGTCGTTTCAGGCTGTCAGGCGTTAGGATCTACTATAGATAGATTATGAAATGTATACCACAAGCCCGTGTGTTTAAAGACATGGTCCCCACCGCTGTTTTCACTGTAGAAGTGATCAGCTGCTTCATGCTCCTGCCGCCATGTCTTCTCTGTCATGTGGACCTTATCCCTGAACAGAATCCAGAACACACCCTTCTTCCATAACGTTGCTTCTACCAGACCTTGGACCACAGCATCGAGAACAGAATGAATGCAGGATCCGATCTGCTTTCTCCTGGCCAGGCCATGAGAGCAGGTTCTCTCTTTACGGAAGAAATCGTCACATTGACGGTTGGTGGTCAGAGCAGGGATGAGGTTCTGTGAAGCCAAAGATGCTGAAGTTCTGCCCATTCCAGCAAAGGCCAGGCTGCTGCAGCTATGATGAACAGTGTCCAGAGATGCCCAGCAGGAAGCCCATTTGCCACACACACACACACACACACACACACACACCCCTCTGGTAACTGCTGGGTGGGAGTCAAAAGACATCAGAGACTCCAAATGCCAAGGACCTTCAGGTGACACCAACAGAACACTGTAGACACGGCACCTTTCTCCTCCCTGTCTGTCACTATCAGTCTGATGTCATCACTAACAGACCCGGCTACAGAAGGTGACAGCTCCCAAGAAACAGAAACAGGCATTGTGAAAAAGCCTGTCATTTCTGTGTGCATGTGTGTGTGTGGGGGGGGGGCAATTTACCAGGAACCATGGTGTTTACCAAGACAGGGGACTGACTTTCAGTGTCAACATGGCTTAAGCATGTCACCTCATACATATGTGTGTGTCTGCACGTGTGTGCTTGTATGTACATAATCAGGTATATATTATGGAACTCTTTGTATTTGTGCCAATATGTATGTACCTGTGTCTGCATGTATGTATGCTTGTGTAAGTATATATTGGTGTGTGTATGTGCACACGTGTGCATGTGTGTGCTTGCGTGTGCACACACAGTGGTGTATGTGCATGTATTTGCACGTGTTTGCACCTGTGTAGGCATACTGGGATGTGCATGTACTAGCATGTTTGTGTGTACCTGTGTGCCTTTACATAGATTGATGACATTCTATGGTGTACTTTCCATTCCTTTGGACAGCCCACTGAAGCCACCTGAAATAGGCTGCCCCTGGGTCCTTTCCTTTTATGGACGAGAGATAAGACCACACATGGTCCACAATGCAACAGGGCTGAAGATTTTCCCTAAGTCTCTGTGCTGGAACTACCAGAACTGAAAAGAATGGGATGACTGACAGAACACCCCAAATTTGTTCTTTGCCAAAACTAAAACACAAGATATGTGCACATTTTTGTTTTGTGTTTTCAAAAGTGCATCTGAAGCTCAGCGAAAGGCCCATGTCCTCCTGCTGGAAGGCAGTGGGGAGGATTTCTACAATTCTGTTCTCATGTCCTCTAGGACCATGCTCTCCCCAGATGCAGGCATCTCAAAAGAGACCATGGGTATCTCTTCAAAGCAAACCCACCCTCCTGCCTGTGATCCTTCATTCTGATGCAGAATTTATCCACTCTAAGCTGTTCTCATGCCCCGTACAGTGGACCAGTGGCAGGCAGAGGTGGGGAGTTGCTTGCCGGGTGTTCAAGTGAGTAAAGAGACCCTCTCTAGAGGGAGGCAGCCAAGCTGAAGCCAAAGCTACTGGATGGCATCTCAAGGAGACCATGGGTATCTCTTCAAAGCAAAGCTATCCTTCTGCCTGCGGTCCTTCATTCTGATGCAGAACTTCTCCACTCCAAACTGTTCTCATGCCCCATGCAGTGGGCCAGTGGCAGCAGAGGTGGGAAGTCCTCGCTACATACACTGGGAGTTGGAGTGAGTGCAGCCAAGCTGAAGCCAAAGCTACTGGATGGCGCATCACTCACGGCACATGCTCACCATGAGAAGGACACAGCACAAGGCTGAAAGGTATGTGTTAGTGATGGCAGAGGGGAGGGACCTGAGTTGAAGTCAGTGGGGTTGGGAGTGGCGGCACTAATATGGAGTCAGATACAGAGGTTCCTCAGGGAAATAAAAATAGTAGAAGGACTTAAAATCAACACCACTGCCTGTGGCTCCAAAGGACTTAAAATCAATCAAATTGCTGGATACTCTTCTAAACCCTGTGTATACTGCAGAGCTGCTCACACCAGCCAATTTACAGGGTCTACCTAAGTGTCCATGGACAGAAGAATGGACCAAGAGAAGGTGCTATATATACACACTGCTTGCCCATTAAAAAGGAAAGAAACAAAGTCATTTGTGACAATACACATTGTCATTTATGAAACTAATCTGCCTTAAGTTATGTGATGCAATCCAGGTCCAGGAAGATGCCCAGCACATGCTCCTGTCAGAGCATGGGATCTATAGCAAGGGCCACAGCACAGCAGAGAGCAGACTGGGGTTAGCAGAGGCTGAGGAGGCAAAGGGCGGGAGAGAGACAGTCACAGAATGAGAGGAAGACCAGCTAAGGAGAAACACTTGGTCGGTGCTGAGGTTACAGGGAAACCCACAGTCTCTGAAGCAGAGAGACACTTGAGCTTGGCCATGGCTATTATCACTGTGCACTGCTTTGATGGGTTTGGGGAAACCTATTCGGGCAGGTCTTGTGTGATTATAACTAAGGAACCTCATTGTAAAGCAGTCTTGTCTCAGCCCTTACCCCTCCCCGCGCACCTTTGCAGGCTGCGTCTCTGAAATCTTTCTCTCTGGACAATCCAAGCCCTTCTCGGTGTGTTTCTATCCTCAAAGCCTTCAAAGGCCACTGTTCTTTCTTAGATATTTTTTTATGGCTCGTACCCTTCGGCACGCTGAGCCTTTGATGTGAGACACCAATGCTTAACTTTTAATTTTGTCTCCAGAAAGTGGTGCGAAGTGAATTAGAAAGGTTAAAATAATACTTCTCATAAGCACACGGCAGCAAATTTCATGCCTAAGAATGGAAAATTATATAAAAAAAATTGAGAGTGCCTCATGCTCTTAACTCTTAATGTGGTAACCAATCCTGGCTATCTGCATTCCACGGAGGTTCCTCCGGAAACCAGTTTCCCTGGGCCCGAGGAGGTGCTCAGTCCAAACAAAGAGCTTGCACATATAAGGACCTGAGTTCAATCCCCAGAACCCACAGAAAAAAAAAAAGGAAAATGAAAAACCGAATGTGGTAGCATGTGCGAGTAAGAACTGGGGAGGAAGACATGGGATCCCTGGGGCTGCCCGCTGGACAGCCAGCTAAGACTACTTGGCAAGCTCCAGACCATGGAGAGATCTTGTTTATTTTTTTAAAAAGATATTGGGCTGCTGGAGTATCTCAGCAATCAAGGCACTTAATGCTCAGTCTAACATCCTGAGCGTGGAAAGAAAGAACTGGTTTCTATGTGCCGTGTTGTGATCTCGCAAGCATGCACACACAAAAAGATAAATAAATGCTCTAAAAACTTTAAAAGTAAATGATACCTAAGGGTGGTTTTTTTGACCTTCAAACCCCAAATATGTAATTGTATGCATACACAAAAACATACAGGAGAGAGGGGGAGCAAAAGAGGGAGGGAGGGAGGGAGGGAGGGAGGGAGGGAGGGAGGGAGGGAGGGAGGGAGGGAGGGAGGAAGAGAGAAAGAAGGGGGGGAGTTTTCCTGTATCTGCTTGGTTTCAGCAACCGGAACAAGAGATTTTTTCCAAACTGAGATACAGGATGAGAAGGAGAAAGCTCCAGTGTGTGTGAGTGTGTAATGTTGCCCCTGGCTTATGTGTTTGAATACTTGGTTCCCAACTTCTCCCTTGAAAGGCTACGGAACCTTCCAGGTGGGGTCTAGCGGGAGGGAGGATATGGCTCTTCGGGCAGGTGACAAAGCCAGACCTCACTTCCACCCCAGTCCCTTCTATCTGTTTCCTGGTCAACCAAGACATGAGGGGCCGAGCCACACACTCCTACCTGCCATGACCAACTCTTCCATGCTTCTGCTCCCTCTGTGGACCTCAGATCATGAGCAAAACCAACCCTTCCTCCCTGAGTTGCTTCTCTTGGGGTCCGCAATTGTAGACGATTACCTGCTCTCTCTGAGTCGTGTTTTCAGATGGCTAAGAGAAACTTAGCTCTCTGCTCCTTAAAGATTCGCATTATCTGTGTGGCCCCAGTGCCGTGAAAGAGGGCACAGGAGTAGGCAGGGACTCTTAGGGGCATTTTACAGTTACTGTGCCAAGGCTGTGGAGCCTGTGGTGAGACACAGTAGAGCCATCTGCACCACCATTCCCCAGAGTGGAGCAGCCTTGGACTCAGGAAAGGCAGGGAAGGGCTGAGGAACGAGGAACCTCCTCAGAAAGGAGGGACGCAAAGCTGGGCGCCAGCTGGCTCAGTCTGATGACAGAGAGCCACCAACCACAAGATCCCGCAATAGCAGTGACATGGCTTTGTGAGTGTGGGACTCAGGTGAAAGTGGCCCATTTCCCACACAGGTCAGAAAAGAGAGCCACAGAGAGTCTGTGTGGAAGAGATTCCCCAGGGAGATGGGGGTCCTGGGACCCACCGCAGCAGTGGGTGTGGGTGTGGGTTGGCCCTGGGCATCCCACTCAGCCTTCAGGGCTCGGATGAAAGTGCTTCTCATATCGCACTAGGGAGACAGATGGATGAATGGTCCATGTGTGATGTGTAGAGGAGCCTTTAACCCTGTGTGTCAGGTACGTGTCATGATGATAAGAAGACTTAAATTTGACAGTGACTGTCCCTCATGGGAGAAAGACAAATCTGTATCTCCATATGACAGCTCACACAATTCTCCACCTGATAAACAGGGACCTTGACACCTGGGGACCTTAACACGTGTGCCCAAGTAGCACAGAGAATGGCAGCTGAAGTCTTGCTCTGATCAGATCTGTCTGACTCCAGGATTCTCTTTCCCTTGTGTTTTACCGAATACAGGATGCAGGCTCAGTCCTGGGTACAGGGTGGGGACCAGCTTCTCAGTCTCTGAGTAACTCATTCCCTTTGGGTGTGTCATTAATCTTGTCTAGTGGGCAGGCTTCTCTCCGCTTTCAGATGTTGAATAAGTAAGTACACACAGAAGCCTGATAAAGACATCTTCTGCCAGCTTCGTTGTGGCTCTGAAATGATTCTCGAAGCACCCGGAGATGGTAGGAGACACCAAGAAAGCCAGCAGAAAGCCTCCGGCTTGAGCCTTTGATCTCTGCAGGGCTCAGATCATGCCTCAGACCCCCATGCCTGGGTTTAACGGGTACCCTAAGGATTAACAGAGAGCTCAGAGCTCCCACCAGCGCCGTTCCCCGTGAATGTGTGAATGCGTTGGACACCCCCGCACCACACGGGGCAGTACACTGCACCGAGGCTCATTACTTCTCCCCCTCACTATAGAGGGAATATTTAACTATACTTTTTTCCAGCATGGGGCATTTTGCCTCTTGAATAATAATTTACCAGGAAAACAAGGGCAGAGAGAGAAAAATCTATTGAGTTTTCATGTTTTGCTTTTAATAGATTCCTTTTAAAGCTGCAACAAATCCAGAAACTTGACCCCTGACAGTCAAACTTTTGGGGTCAGAAGACATAGGTTTGAGCCAGTGGCTAGACACAACCCTGGTTTAGCATCCCTAAGCAAGAATTACTGTTTTGGGATTTGGAGCCCGGTATTCCTGTTGCTAGGATGCACTGCGCAGGTCTTCGCATGGATATGGGGCAGGCGCAAGGGGAATAGGGCGCAGTAGCCCCAGGCTAATAAACCACACTGCCGTCCTCCAGCACAGAACTACAGGGTGGGAGGAGACAAGTCCTGAGGGCTGCAGGTGCTGGGAGGAAATCTCAGTACGTGCCCTCCTCGCCACCCCAACCCCGCCGCCTCTGCAAAACAGAGCATCTGACTCTGTGCTTTGTTTGTGTCTCCACTGCACTTCCGCCACCTCCATAACAAACACACAGCAAGGATTCTGGGTACCAGTCACCAATCCAGGTGCACTGCCTGCATTGTCTCCCTCTAGACATCAGGGCACCGCTCAAGGCCTGTGCCAGAGTTTCCAACTTCAAGGACAACCAGATCCCCTGCTTGAGCTCAGCCCCTGCAAGAATTTACTTGTCCTAGGGACAGTGGCATCCCTAACCTGAGCTTCCAGAGAGCTGCCTCACAACTTGTTTCTAACCACAGGACCTCCCTCTGTTTCCAGCCACCATCTCTACCTGGTCACCTGGGCCAGGTAGCTCCACACCTGCCCTATTAGCTCACTCTCCACTGTAGCTAAAGGGAGTTCAGATCTCAGTGGATCTAGACCTGTTGGTGCAGGCCTCTCATCCTAGCTCCTCAAGAGGTTGAGGCAGGAGGATTGCTAGTTTGAGTATTGTCTGAGCTACAGAGTCCAGGACCCACCAGCCTGGACAATTTCGTAGACTATGACTCAAAAAATATTTTAAAAGTGAAACGAGAGATAAGGATGCCAACATATCATATCCAAGGTCCTGGGTTCCATTTTCAGCACTTAAAAACCAAGTAACAAATACACAAACATATACACAAATAAATGAATAAATAAATACTGCGGGGCCATCTTGATTACACACATCCATGTTTAGCGTCTTCTTGAACTCCAGAGAAAATGAGAGATCCCTGCCCAGTGCCACTGCGTTCCTAGGCTCACCGCCCTCTGTGTGTAGAAGGAGCTACGGGCTGCATTCCTGCCACCCAGCTCCCGGCCTCCTGGCTAGCTTATACCCCGAAATAACAACACACAAATTGTATTGATTTAAACATTGCTTGGCCCGTTAGCTCTAGCCTCTTACTGGCTAATTCTCACATCTTGATTAACCCATTTCTAATAATCTGTGTAGCACCATGAGGTGGTGGCTTACCGGGAAAGATTCAGCATGTCTGACCTGGTGGCTGGCTTCATGGCGACTGACCCAGAGAGGAGAGGCATGACGATTGCCTCACTTCCCTTCTTCCTCCCAGCATTCTGTTCTGTCTGCTCCACCCACCTAAGGGCTGGCCTATCAAATGGTCAAGGCAGTTTCTTTATTAACCAATGAAATCAACACAAAACAGAAGACCCTCCCACATCATCTGTGCTTTCTCCCTGGTCTCTCTGCTCCTCTATGCTGGTGGCTCTTCCAGTACAGTTTGGCCACACCCTCTTCATCTCATGATCTTTGCACACATCCCCTTCTTGCCTGCTGAGATGTCATCATCTGTGGGAAACCTTCCTTTCTAGGCTTTCTGAGTAGATGGGCAGTCAGAACCACATGGGAGCTCACACATCTCAACCACAGAAACCTGGGCTTTACCCCAACACCATTTGTAACTCTCTAGTGGTTCTTTTATTTGCTGCTGGTGTGGTGTGCCTTGCGGAACTAAGAAGCCCTATGGGACAGGAACCCTCAATCCTGCCATCATCAGAGTCTGGTGCGTGTGTGTGTGTGTGTGTGTGTGTGTGTGTGTGATGTCTGTGTGCCTATGTGGAAGGCAGAGGTTGATATTGGGTATCTGCCTCAATTGTGTTCCTTTTTGGGGGGGGGGCAGAGCGTCTCACTAAATTTGGAACTGATCTATTTAGCCAAACTAGCTGGCCATCCTCCTGTCTCCACATCCCCAGCTCTAGGTTCACAGGAATGAGGTTTGTTTTGGTTTCTTCCCCCCCCCACGTTTGTAGGTTCTGCAGATCCAAACTCAGGTCCTCCTCTTGCCCAGTAAGCATCTTACAGGAATCCCTCTCCCTGATTTGGGCACCTGATGATACTGGGTCGATGATCAGTGTCTACTACCGTGTGGGTGAGCGTGAGAATGCTGTCTCCGGAGCAGACTTACTGAGTTCTGAGCCGGGGGCTGGTGGGAAGCTGGTGGGAAGGGGGATGCCAATCTTCCTCCCTCCCCTTATGGCAGGGGAGGCTCAGACACCCAGGAATCCCAGAGGGTTGTAAGCCTTAGGGCTGTGGAGATGTGATGGGTGTGAGTTCACTTTGCAAGAAGACCCTGATTTGAATACCCAACACCATGGCAAACCAGGACACGGCCATAACCAGCAGTAACCCAGTGGTGGGAAGAATCAAGATTTCAGAGTTAAGGAGCAACCCTGTCTCAAAATATAAGGTAGAGAACAATAAAGGAAGACTCTCAAGTCTTCCTCTGTCCTCTGCATGGGTACACATGGGTGCACCTACCTGCACACACATTAGCATACCACACACCACACACACACACAGGGTGGGGAGAGGAAAGAGAGAGAGCTTCAAAAGCAGGAACAATTGCTATGGAATGAGGACTCCTTTTGGTGGAACAAGAAGTTCCAGGGGTGCAGCCTCAGCAGGTCATCACCTTGGTGCGGTGGGTGTCTTGGTGATGCAGCTGCCCAAGTTGTTCCTGTTCTGGTGAGTAGCCTGTGGCGATATCTTGTTTGTACAAATAAAGCTTGCCTGAAGATCAGAGGGCAGAGCTAGCCACTAGCTAACCATAGAGGTCTGGAGGTCTGTACAGACAGACAGGAAGTGATATGGCTGGGCTGAGCGAGGAAAGGATAAGGCGGGAGGAGACAGGAACTCACTCTCTTTTTGGCTGAGAAGTTGAGAGGAAAGGAGACTGTGGTTTTGCTCCCTCATCTCTCTGATCTCTCAGGGTTTTCTCCTGTATCTGACTCCAGGCTTTTATTATGAAGACCTATCAGAACTCATGCTACAGTCACCCCAGTCAATTCATTGGTTCAGCAAGCCCGACTTCGGCGGGATTTTCTCCTTTGGTCTGCTGCCAGTGCCCCATTGGGGTTAACAGACATGTTTTCATGTCTCCCCAAGGAAAGTCACACTGCAGATGCTAAGGCCCTGTGCCCCTGCTCAAAATCACATTAAGAATCTGACCCCACCTAGCATTCTTCACGCCGTGGTTGCTCTGCATGCTTACCTATGTAGACAGAATCTCTTCCTCCCCGTGGTGTGTCTGCCTGCTGTTTCCACAGCCCTCTGGGCAATCAGCAGTGAGTCCTCTGGACCAGGGACCTGCCTCCTGGCTGGGGCACTGTAGGGAGGCCAACTGGAACAGTATGTCCTGGAGAACAATTCCAGACCTGGAGCTCAAGTGTCCCGGGGATCCTACCAGTTCGGGGAAGTGCCGCACTGTGAGAGTCTACTGACTGCTCCTGCCCCTTGGGGCCAGACTGCTAGACCCACACCAGAGGCCGGTGTTGATCTCTACTGGTTGCCCAAATGACAGCCAGCAGTCCAAGCAGGTGTAAACATTTCTTGATGAAAGAGACAATGGGGCTGAGCAGAGGCAAGACGGAAATACACAAAGAAAGCAAGCAAAGAAAGTTCTCTGAAATCATGACATGTTTGTAACAAAAGCAGATAATGGCTCAGCAGTATCTTCAATGTGCAAAGCTACCAATTAAACCTCTGTTGGGCCAAACGCCCCCTACAGTTAGGGATGCCTGTGGAGCTCAGAACAGAGTCCCCTCTGCTGTGCTGATCCCCCACCTCTGTGATTACTGAAGCCTCTGCCGAGACTGGCTGGGGGCGGCAGAGACCTCACAAGCTATTAAAAACCTCTTTTGATTTATTTATTTTTCTTAAATGAGAAAAGGAGAGAACAGGGCCCGGAGGAACTGATTACAATGTAACTCCCAATGTGGGTGGAAAAAGAAAAGAGAGAAAGCACGTTTATGCCAAAGCAACAGCCCCCCCCCCACCCCCACCAGTGTCAGGTGCCATTCCCTGTGGCTGGGATGAGCCTTTCTGGGTCTCCTTTGACAGGTAATAGACAGATGCATCCCAGCAGGGGCAAATGTCACGAGGATGCATTTTGATTTTCATTTCCCTCTGTGTTGTTCGGACACATAATATCCTGCACTCCCTATTTTGAAACCACGATGGGTGGAGGTGGAGCTATGATTCCCTTCTTAAGGACTCTGCATTCATTCTTGGAGAAGAACAAAGCAATCTGCTATGTGCCTTTCTGTTTTGCAAAAGCAAGGAGCCCACACACAGCCTGGGAAGGGGGGCGGGCTTAAGCTAAGAGAGGGGTCACCACCTGGCTGGTCACATGGGTGCTGGGCATTGTGTCCTCCTGCTCGTGTGGTAAACATGTTACCAAGCCAATCCTCTCAGCCCCAGAACCTGTATCTTCTGTTCTGTGTTGTTGTGAACATAAAACTGATTATTAAAATAATCTAGTTTTAAAATGGGAGGGAGAAGAGAGAGGAGAAAAGATGACAGAGGTGGGTAGAAAGTCAGTCACTTTCTGGGGATGGTGGTCTGAGGAAGGGTCAGCCATCTCTAAGAACAGGTCACAGGTATCAACAGATGTGATGCTCACATGCTGTCCTCCTGTCCTTCATTCTCCCAGACCCCATCACGCACTAGGCTCAGCCAATCAGTATGCTTCATGACTGAATTCTGCCCAATCAGAACCTTCCTATTTTTTGAGCTATCCTCTGTTGGTTAAATGACTGTGATAGAGGGGCTGTCCCTTTAAAGTGGCTAGTGGCCAGTTTTGGCTCCCAGGAGACAGCAACCTAACCAAGAATAACAGAGGGCTGAGCTCACCCTCCTGCCAGGACTCTCTCTTCAGTAGTTGAGGCTAGCTTTTCCTTCCTGTGAGCCCCCATTTCTCTTGGGTGCCCCCTCCACACAGGCAGAGCTCCACAGCATTGTCTCTTCTATGACAGTAGTCCTGGGGTCTCAACCTACCCCTTTCTACTCATTTCTTCTTCGTCACTCATGGTCAAGTTCATGCTGAACTCTGGCCCATACCCAGCGAAGGACAGATGTCTGTGGGCAGGCAGATACAGCCATCCATCACTTAGACCAAAGAACAGAGACGTCGGAAGACATTTGTGTTGAACTTCCACGAAGTATGAGGTTGCAAACCTGGTTCACAATGGCTGAATGCAGGGGAGAAAGTGCTCACAGACTAAGGCTGTGAACACTCAAAACCAGGAGACAAGCAAACCGTTCCTTCCAGCCAGGTCTGACCTTCAGGGCTGGGTCAAAGTTCTGTCAGTTTAAGCTCAGCAAACACCACCCAGCAGGGAACTAATGAGGCTTCACAGTAGCTAGTAGCAAAGCCTGTTTCCATTTGAGCGAAGGCGAAGGCCTGGGGTAAGGGTAGAGAATGTTCCCTAAGAGATGAGCAAACCAGCTAAATCCAGTTCTGCTTCTGCTCTTTCCTCGGGGTGTTTGCACACAGGAACCCACGGTTGTAATGCTTTTTATGTTTCCTGAAGCCCCAGGCTCCGGTTGTGATTTAAACTTACAGACCTCTTCGCAACAGACGCTCCTCTTGCCTGGCCTCAGGAGCCACCTCAGCTGGTCAACTTGCTCTTGACTTTGATTTAAAGACACTAGTAATACGAGTTAAAAGAACCGTAATTCTGATCTTTCGATTAAGAAAAGACAGAGACTCGCCAGAACTCTTCAGTTTTCCCCAGTAGAACCCAGTAGGATACAGCTGACATGATATGTCTTCCCCCAGTGCCAGTGGGCAGACCCAGGCAGCAGGAGAGAGTCATAAATCACAATCTCTCTCTCTCTCTCTCTCTCTCTCTCTCTCTCTCTCTCTCTCTCTCTCACTCTCTCTCTCTCTCTCTCTCTTGCGTGCATGTACACACACACACACACACACACACACACACACACACAGAGAGAGAGAGAGAGAGAGAGAGAGAGATCTAGAGCCACAAGCTCTTATGAGATAAGAGATACAAAGTGTTGTTTTTAACACAATCTCAATTGTCAGATTTTACCAATGAAGACTTGGGAGCCAGATGCTGGAGTCAAGCTCAGAGAGGCTAGACAGCACCCAGCTGACTTTCCTCCTCTGCCCTCTCTCCTAAGCTGTCTCAAACAAGACTCCTTAAACTGAATTCCCTCTCTTCTCCTTCCTGTGTATCTCTCTATCCATCCTCCTGACTCCCCTTACTCTGTATGGGTTTTTCTTAACAATGTTCACTTTCTGTCAACTGGCTGCTTGCTCCTCCTCTTGACCTGTGATTGACTTGGTTTATAATATTTAAGCAGAAAGTTCTTGGATTAAAGGTCTGTGCTAGGGCTGAGCCATACCACAGCTAGAAACAGGCTTCTCAAGTAAACAATGCAATCCCAGGATTGCAACATATCTAGTAGCTTTGTTAGGGAGTCACAAGTCTGGGGCCAGCTGGCTCATAATATAACTCCAATCCAATGGGCCTGCATGGTAACACAGCATAGCCAAGAAGGGCTTGCCTCAGTAGAAACACTGCTACTGGCTTAGTCGGGGTTCTTTGGAGACACAGAACAAAGGAGAGGAATATATAATACATCCATGTATTTATTTTGTGAACTTTAAAATAATAACAATAGCCAAATTATATCTGGAAAGCATGGACACAAGCATAGGAGTAACCACAGATTCTGTCTCTCACTAGGGAGCCAGCGGCCACTCGTCTGTAAGGTGGGCGCCTCAGCAGAAACTCAGTCTGTAAGGTGGGCTCCTCAGCAGTCAGTCTGTAAGGTGGGCGCCTCAGCAGAAACTCAGTCTGTAAGGTGGGCTCCTCAGCAGTCAGTCTATAAGGTGGGGCTCTTTAGTAGTTATGACCTTTGGGCCCAGGAAATTCCTGAAGAGCCTCCGCACCCTATTCCACAGTGAAAGCTTAGAAATGCTTATTCCACTGTCAGTGAAGGGATCAACAGCAGCAACAGCAGAGGCATTAACGTAAGGGCAGAGGGACGCCAAGCACACAAAGGCAAGATAAAGTCCTTCAGACACGCCCTTTTAACCTCAGCCGCTACCAGAAGGAGCCGCCACTCACAATTGGGGCGGGTCGTCCCACGTCAATCAAGGCAGTCAGGACTATGCTTCACTTGAAGCGCAGATGAGTCTATTTTGTGACTAGCTGAGATTAAACTAAGTCACATAGTTCTCAGCCAGAATCTGAAATCCGGGTCTGTACCTCCTGGAAGTTCCATAGAGAATCCATTCTAGGTTCTGTCCCAGGAGATGGTGGCTGTTGTGGCCTAGGTGCTCCTTGACTTGTAAAAGTGAAACCTCAGGTTCTTCCCTCATTCTTCCTGTGACCTCTCCTCTCTGAGTCTCCCACCAGCTCCTTCCTTCCTTACACCACGGTGGTCACCAGCTTTAGGACACTTCTGCCTTAGTTACTTTCCCCACGGCTGTGACAAAATGCATGAGAAGAAGCAAGTAAAGGGAGGAAGGGTTCATTCCGCCTTATGATTTGAGGGGCTGCAGCCCAATTTAGTGAGGAAGGCATGGTGGCAGCAGAAACAGGGGTCGGACTACTTGTACTAAGTAGAGCCAGGCTACAAAACCTGAAGCCCCGCCCCCTTCGGTGACCCACTTCCTCCAGCAAGGCTCCACCTCCTAACCCGTCCACATTTCCCACAGTGCACCACCAGTTTACACACAGCACTTTCTCAGTCCTTGGTGAGTGGCCTCGTCTCCAGGCCGTATCCTCAGACCCTGCATTTCCACAGGGCTGTGGCAGTTCCCGAGTCCTGGGACTCAGACACAGTTGGGGAACATAGCTAGCAACTAAAGGGATGTACCAACCCGGGGTTAAAGTCACAAGTGTCAGACTTCAAGTGCTCCGGCGTCCTCAGAGGGGAAGGAATGTGCACACAGTAGGTGGCACCGAAGGACAGGCTACCAGACCTCTGTTTTCTAGGAATGGCACTATGACTGGTCACCAGTCTCTCGGGTGGCATTGCTTAGGTACTAATAGAAGGGAGAGGCAGCTTTACTGTTAGACAGACCCCGGTCAGTGCCCATGAGAGAACAGGCTGACTTCCTACTCAGGCCTCCTCTCCTTGGTCGTGAGGAAGGCAGAGGAGGAGGTCATCCCTCCAGCTGTTCTGTTTATGAGCCCATGAGGGCTTTGATTTTGTTTCTGATCTGGGTTAATCATTTATTCATGAGCCTTTGAAAATTAGACACCAGCTAATTGAAAGCTCATCAGAAGAATGGGTGCCATGCTCCTCATTAACTTCCACAAGAGTGATTATAGTTAGATGGGACAGATTACATCGGCCCCTGGGAAGCAGGCTGAGCCACCTTGTACCAGGGTCCTCTCATCCAGCGCATCCCTTTCTTTAAGGATTCTCCTTCTAAAAGCAGACGCCTTTGCAATTCCCTTTCTGCTGATAAGAAGCAATGTCAAAGCACTGGACCACAGGCCCTCGGAAGGGACTGCACTTCCAGACACACGCTGGGCCCACAGTGAAGGCTGAAGTTCAGAGGAAGAAACACGTGTGGTTTCTAGCACACACATATCTGAAGATTGCGTGGATATAATTAGACTTTACATTTTTGTTGTTGACCCAAAACTCATATTGGCTGTAAATCTTGTGTTTTTCTTTGACAGCCCTAGAATGAGGTCAAGCAGATCCCATCAGGTGCTCCTGCTGGGGATGGCTGGATCAGGATTCTGGAATAATGAAGCCAAGTACTTTCCCTATAAATCCAAGTTAAATGGCCCAGGCACCAGGCTCTCCTCAATGTCTCTTCTTTATAAATAAGGGATCAGAAGTCCTTCCTGTGAGAGGGAAGGATGGGGACTGTGCCTTGCTATAATCAGCAGTGTGTGATAGAAGTGCAGGGGCCTCGCCTATGAGAAAATACAGCTTCCTCAGTGGGACACCTGCCTTGAAGCTGGCAGCCACCATGTTGGAAGTAAACTCCGGTCTCAAGGAGGCACCCGCTGCAGCCATTTCATCTGAAGGCCAGAGCCTCCATCGGGGTTCCAGTTAGCAACTGCCAATCAAATGCATGAAGATGTCACCTGTGACTCTCAGTCCCAGCCTGTCCCAGAGATCAGGGCCCATCCCAGCTCCTCCCCCATGTTCTGCCTCTCCCTCTATCCATGCCCCCCCCCACCGCAGACACCAGCTCCTAGTGTCCAGAATCTTGCCCATATGCCCATTTCTGCCTGGGATCAAAGCCTCCCCAGCTGAGCTGCCTGCTGTCTGGCCCTGCTCCTCTCGCCTGCTCTGAGCCCTTCAGGATGCCAACAGCCATCCTCCCAAGGCTCCAGTTCTCCCTGCTTCCATTTCCAACTGATAAGCCAAGCACAGAACAATGAAAGGAAATGGCTTGAATTCTGGTGGTGCTTTGGATGGGGATGCAGGAGGAAGTGGCTCTCCTGCAAGCTAGAATCTAGCAGAGAAGCAAAGGTCAGGGAAGGCTGGGGAGCCAGCCCAATCTGTAACCTGCTTACCTGCAAAATGCGAAGACCTGGGTAGATGCCCGGAGCCCAAGGCAAACAGTAGGATGTGGGGTAATTACCAACGGTGAGGAGGTAAAGGTAGATGGATCCTTCCATCTAGCTGGCTGACCAGCATGTGCACCCGCATCAGCTCACAGGCAGACACAGACACACACGGGAGGTGGGGGAGAACACCTGGGCCAACCTGTGCACCCATGTCAGCACACACACACACACACATTCGCACACGTGCGCGCACACACGCACACTGCAGGTAGGGGAGAGCACTTTAGGGGACAACAGAGCCCCGAGTCATGTTAAGTTGATCAGGCAGGCAATTGGGATGTAATTTGTCTCTAGATCAGCAGGTTGAACATGTTTGTCTTTTACTTTCTGATTTTAGGTTTAAATGGAGAGAAAGAGCTGTGTTCCGGGAGATCATTGACAGTGGATGTCTCTTAATTTAGTCTGGTGGAAGTGGAAGCTTGGGAAATAGTTTACAGACCCGGCTGCAATCCTTTTCTGAGATGCAGTAGGCCAGAGCTCAGTGGCTGACTTCCAATCACCCCCTTCCCTACCGCCTTTTGAAAGCAGACATTAAAGGTCAGTTTAAAGACCGTCCTTGTAAACATTTCACAAGGCTGGCTCTTGCCCGCAATGCCTGTAAGGACTTGTCTGCGTTATTCTACATTTTAAGCACAGTAGCCAGGGTTAATTAGATTCCCGGCCCTGAGAATGTTTAAGTGCCTCCTGATGACTTACTCCAGCTGATAATTTTGTGTTAGGGACAGAAAAAGAATAACAAATAGAGAACGAGTAAATACGGTCTTCCTATTCCTCCCAATGAGTGCAGAGAATATATTTCTGAAATTTAATTAAATATCAAGATGTCCGAGAGATCTATAATAAGCCACTTTGCAAGACCTCTAAATGTCAAGGAAAAGCACGTTTTACATGAAACACCCCCTCCTCCCCAGGAAATCTGTGAAGATTCAGAACTTTTTTAAACCTCCAGAACCTACAAGTACATATTTTATCTTGAAAGCATTTTTCAAAGACTTGGGAGTAGTCACTCATCTGTGGAATGGCCAAGCCGGTACATTTTAATTTTTCACAGCCATGCTTTGTATCATTATTCTCACAACTAGGCCAGAAGGGTCTAAGTCCTTCCAGAGATGGACCACGGAATCTTGAAGCAAGGAACTTAGTAAGAGGATAAGCCATCTATCTCTTGGGACTGGAGAGACGGTTCAGTGGGTAAGAGGAACAGCTATGTGTGAGTGAGGACCTGAGTTCAAATCCCCAGCGCCCACACAAGAAAACCAGGGATAGCTGTGCATGCCTGCAACCCCATGGAAAGGCACAGACGCGGATCCAGGAAGTTCTGTGGCCATCCAGTCTAGCCAGAAATGGTGAGCTCAGATTCCGTAAGAGACACTGCCACGGGTAATAAGGCAGAGGCAATCAGATGAAAAATCCTGACGTCCCCTCCTGCCTGCCTGTGCTCAAATGTGCGCAAGTGCACATGAACACATATGAAAACATGCACACATGTGTGAAAACATGCACACGTACTAAAAAGGCACAGAAAAGGTCTTCGTTGTCTTTCCCCCTTCTAAGTAGAGTTAATCCAGGTGCTTCACAGCCAGGACAGACTTCATGAAAAAGAATATGGATCTTTGGCAGGGAGGTAACGAAGAAAGGCACAACACAGCCCAGCTCTGACTGCTTCCCCTGAATGTGTCCCTGTGAGGATCTTGTGTGTGTCCCTGTAGGGCTCTTTGTGTATCCCTGTAAGGACCCTGTGTGTCCCTGTGAGGACCCTGTGTGTCCCCATGAGGACCCTGCATGTATCCCTGTGAGGACCCCGCATGTGTCCCTGTAAGGACCCTGTGTGTCCCTGTGAGGACTCTGTGTGTCCCTGTGAGGACCCTGTGTGAACCCTGTGTGTCCCTGTGGGAATCCTGTGTGTGTCCCCACGAGGACTCTGTATGTATCCCCAGGAGTACTCTGTGTGTGTCCCTGTGAGGACCCTGTGTGTGTCCCTGTGATGACCCTGTGTGTGTCCCCATGAGGACCCTGCATGCATCCCTGTGAGGACCCCGCATGTGTCCCTGTAAGGACCCTGTGTGTCCCTGTGAGGACCCTGTGTGTGTCCCCATGAGGACCCTGCATGCATCCCTGTGAGGACCCCGCATGTGTCCCTGTAAGGACCCTGTGTGTCCCTGTGAGGACTCTGTGTGTCCCTGTGAGGACCCTGTGTGAACCCTGTGTGTCCCTGTGAGGACTCTGCCTGTGTCCCCATGAGGACCCTGCGTGAGTCTCCGTGAGGACCCCGTGTGTGTCTCCGTGAGGACCAGCCCTTCTTGTGGTACCAAGGACTTGGGACTCGCAGTCCATGCTGAGCACCATGGATCCCATGCTTGACTAGAGCTTCTGCTTCTTACTTTTGTTTGCTTGTTTTTTTTTTTCCTTCTCTCTCCCAGTTTTCTGCATGTGCTGCCTTTTCTTTGCTTAATGTTTTAGTTGGTATACAAAACAGTGGGCTTCCTTATGGCATTTTAATTGCACTTACTTCCTTGCTTGGGTCTGTGCTTGTGGAAGTGGGAGGAGAGCTCCTGAGGAGGCCATTGTCTCCTCCCCCATGCGGGGTTGGTTTAGATCTCAGGTGTTGGGCTCCACAGCAAGCCTCACCTGCTGGGCCACCTGCCCCACAGTGATACTCTCTCAAACACAGAGACAGCACCTTGCTCATATTCAGCTCCGCTGGCTACCCACCCATAATCCTCCTTGTTCATTCTTGCTGGTCTATTTTTTGTACCCCCAGACCCCCACCCAATCCCTCTGCTCAGTGAGTCAATTTCTAAATACCTTTTAACCTTCCACTTACAGGAAGGACAAGGCCCTGTCTGCCACTAACAAGTCCTCCCTGCTTACTGGCCACCCCCTACTGTGTCTTTAGCAGAAACAGGGCACAGGGCCCTGAACTTCCAACTGACGACATTTTGGTTAGCATTTTGCAGTGCTGTTCTCTCTAGCTGCCTCTCTTCCTCAAGACGCCTCCTGTTTAGGACAGGGGGCTGTTTTACTTGGCTATTTGTGGTGGCCGAAAGTTGATAAAAAAAAAAGCTAGCAACCTGTGGGGTGTGAAAACCGTGTACCCTGCTACCATAAAGACAGCAAACCACGACCCTCCAGAAGTCCACATCCTCACTTTGGGGTGTTGTGCTTAAACCTGTGTTAAGATCCCATGCTAATGAACTCCAAGCTAGCTTCACGTGGGTTCCTCCTAAAATTCTTTTCTGCAGCCAGATTGAGACTCCTGCTTCACCAGAAGGGAGGTGTCTGAATAGAGAGCTCCAGGCTGCTGCAGGTGGCGGTGTGCAGCCGTGTGCAGCTGTGTCTCCAGTCCTGCCCCACTGCTGACATCATCCACTGAGAAGATAGAAATCTCTGCAGACCCCGAAGACTGTCTTCATGGTGCTGATGGGAGCTTTAGGCTCCAGGAGAGAAAGAATTGGGCCGGGGATGAAACATATGTCTGATTACGCAATCCTTGTCAAAATGCAAATCTTCCCACCCTCTCTCACCTGCGCTTAGGTGGAGTGGTGGGAAGACCTCATCACTTAAGAGCATGGTTGTGTTCAGCAGATGTCCCTGCTGCTGCAGACTGCAGACTCTCTCCTAGACAACTGCTGTCACCTGGGACGTGGGGTCCTGTCTTCCTGGAAACCATAGCGACTGCGGGCTGTGGGCCTCAGCCAACTTCTGTGCTTTCAGCCCTAAAGGTGGGGGCGGGAGGGGGGAGTGACACAGATCAGACAAACACTCCTTGTCATTACCATGATGATGGAGAGCCAAGGAGTTGGACCCAAAAAAGAGACAGCCCCAAATTGAAGGCTGAGCTGCCAGGCTACCAGCCTGAGCTTGGCTACCTTAGGGGCCAAGCGAAGAGTCAATGTTTCTTTTAGTAAAAGTGTCTTCTGGATTCTCTTGCGGTTGGGGCTGCAGCAGGCAGTTTTCCCTCCTTGTGTGCTGTTTTCCACACAATTTATCTTACAAAAAAATCCTTCTCAATCTGCTTTTTAAAGTATAGCAGAGATGGTCTTACTTCGCTGCCCCTTTCCTGCCCCCCTCACCACCCCATTACCCTACACACACACACACACACACACACACACACACACACATACACACATGCTCTCTGTCTGCTTCATTCCAGGAGGCTTGGCTATGGCTGTTTTTACTGTTTAGAATGCAAGCCGAAGGTTAATTAGTTTTTGTGACCCTGGAACTCTCAGGAAAGATGTCAACAGATTCACTAATTGCCCCTCAAAGCTTGCTGGGGATGGAGAGCCAAGGTCTGGGGAGAAAGTTGCTAAGCCAGTTTCTAGAGTTGACTGTGAATGCAGCTAGCAAGCTGGGAGGGAGCAGGGCAGGCTATGTCCTGCCTAGGTTTTGGTCAGCTTGATGTAAGCTAGAGTTATCTGGGAAGAGGAACCTCAGATTGTGAGAGTGGCTCTCTCCAATTGCACTCTAGGCCCCCGTGGGGCATTTTCTTGATTAATGAATGAGGTGAGAGGATTGGGCCACATTTGGTGGTGCCACCACCCTTGGGCAGGTAGGTGATCATCCTGAACTCTGTCAGAGAGCAAGCTTAGCAAGCCATGGAGGGCAAGTCAGTAAGCAACGTTTCTCTCCAGTCTCTGCTTCAGTTTCTGCCTCCAGAACCCTGCCTTGAGTTCACATCCTGACTTCCTTCCGTGACTGACCGTGATTGATTGGGACAATGACATCACATAAGCCCTTTTGCCCGTGGTGCTCATCACAGCAATAGAAAGCTAAGTAGGGCGGTGTTTTAATCCCTGACCCAGCCTGCTGTGACAGCCATTCTCAACTTGATGGGACACAAAGTCACACAAGTATCAGGGTGTGGGTTTGAGGAATTATCTAAATTAACTTACCAGAGGTGGATAGACCCATCCTGAGTGTGGGCAGTCACATGCTAAGTTTCAGGCTCAATACTGAGGAGGAAGTGAGCTGAGAGCAGGCCTCCCTTCTCTCTGCTTCCTGCCTCAGCGTGCAGTGTGAGCAGCTTCTTCCTGTTCCTGTTGCCGTGGCATCCAGGTACACATGAGCAAGTATCCCACTGGCTACATGTAGACACCAGCAGACGTGTGCACTCAGTCCTGCCATCTGTATCTCACTGACTCTAGACTCCCTCTGAGGTCTGCATGTGCCTCTGCTGATTCCCGCTCCCTGCACACAGCTTTTCAACCCCCATGCAGTTCTGGGGGACCTCAGACTGCATACCTGTTTGGCCAGGGTTATCCTACCTCAGCCATTTTATTTTGAGATAGATTTTCCCTCAGTTTCCAGGCTGGCCTTATGCATATGCCTTTAGCCCAGGCTTCTCTTGAACTTGTGAAGCTTCTGCTTCAAGCTCCCTAGTAACTGAGATGACTGACAGGCCTGTGTTCTCAGGTCTGGCTGCATAGTTTTGTCTTAAGGTGCTCCAGCTTTCAAGAATATAAACAGACTTCTAACTTACTCTGGGTGTGAAAGCTTTTATGCCCCTGAACTCTGGACACCCTGGCCCCACACAACTGCTTCCTAGTGTCTTCCTCAGCAAACCTGAGAGAATCCACAAGGGCCACCCTAGCTGCTGTCCTCAGCATTGCAGGGTGACCACAGGCAGCTGGCCTCTGCTCACAGAAGGTACCTTCCACATAGGAACCGGACAGTATGCAAAGAAGCAAATGCCTCTTGCCAGAGTAGCTGGTCTGCTGACTGTGAAGAGGGAGGAGCCTGCTGGAAGAGGAGGGCTGACAGAGCCCTCTGTAGGCAGGAGCTCTCTGAAGAGACAACACATAGCAGAGGTGAGAATCTAGAGGGATACAAATAGGGAACGAGGAAAGGACTCCTGGGCTTACACATGCAAATGGACTGAGGTTCCAGCAGGCAAGCATCCTGTGTTCCGAGAAGAAGCCCAGTGGAGACAGACCTAGCCATGTAGGACTGGGACATGCTGCAGACTGCAATGACCTTAAGGGTGGCCACAGTGGGACCTGGTCTCTGTGAACTGGTCCCATGATGCTAAAACTCACCCAAGTAGGCAGAGGCTCACACACTGTGACTGCCTCTTCTTCATACCGTATAACAACACACCAGCTGACCTAACGGATGCCACATCAAGATTTGTTGGTTAGTCTAACCTTCAGACATGAAGCTTCCCAGGGCAGGATGGAGCTTATCATTGAACATTTCCCACAGGAAATGGAGATAATGTAGATCCCAGCAGTGGAGTCTTTGAGAAAACCAGGTGAAACTCCTGCTAGCTAGAACCATTGCTTCAAAGCCAGAGTCCAGCAGAACCTCTCCAACTTCTCAGCATCATTTGCCCAGGGTCATCTCTGCTTCCTCCTGAGCTTCCAGCATTTCAGAGGCTGACATAAGAGGACTGCTGTGAGTTCAAGGCCCGCCTAGGCTATATAGCAAGGCCTGTCTCCAAAACAAAACACAACACATACCCCAAAATGCAGGCACCTTAAGGCGCCTGAGAGTAGCTAGGTAACCATCACATCCTGTCTCTTGGGCCAGAAAGCAATCTGGGATCACTCATGGGCCCTGACATGCATGCTACCATGTCTTACTTTAGCCACTGCAACGGAACCGAGTATTTGCAAAGCCTGGGCATTCCCCATGGTTTCTTGTTCAGACAGCATCCCTAGGGCCACCACACAGCAGCTGCTGGCTTTGGGAGGAAACTGGAGACAAAGGGAGCCTGGACATGAGATACTTTCAAAGTTCCCTCTAAAACCCACATCCTCAAAGGCCCGGATGTGGAGATCTGGCCAGAAGAGTGAAGTCAGTGTGAGAAGCTCGGTGCTGCTGGCTGCTGGATGTTTCACGAGGCCTCACACCCTGGCTCAGGCCACGGGCTTCTTCTTCACGCATCCTTCACACCAGAGCATCCTCCATCTGAGGCCTCTGCTGGGGCCAATGAGTGAAGGTTTCCTAGGGCCCCAAGGTGGGCCCGGGGAATGCCCCCTTCTCTCCTGGTCAGCCCCCAATCATGAGACCTGTTGTGTGGAAGCTGCCCATGGAGTGGAATGTTTTTCCCTTTCTAGGATTCTTACCATAGAAATTTAGCACCCTCCTTTCCTTCAGGTGACAGACAGTTATTTCATGTACTACTGAGAAGATAATTCGGAATTCTGTTTATTCTAATGTGGTTCAAAATTTCTGTGACTCACATGGGAAAACAGTTCATGGTGCTAAATGCTGACAGTCAGAGAGCTTGGCAGACTAGCCCTGCCCTGAGAGCCATCTGTCTGTCTTTCTGTCTGTCTGTGCATACAAAGGGGC
Source organism: Arvicola amphibius (assembly GCF_903992535.2). Lineage (NCBI taxonomy): Eukaryota > Metazoa > Chordata > Mammalia > Rodentia > Cricetidae > Arvicola > Arvicola amphibius. The sequence continues at coordinate 3,206,691 of NC_052051.1, forward strand.
TTCATTGTCTCTGTTTTCTGGTGCTCTGGAGAGTGGGAGTATAGTCTGGGAAGGAGCCCTGGGTTAACCTTCATGGGTAGCTACAGTTCTCTGAGACTTGAGTTTCCGTCAGTAAGTGGAATAGTTGGTAGGAACCTCAGGCTGGGCTCTAGCCTCTGGCAGATTTTGGCCTGAGCACATGCAGGCAGACGGCAGGGAAATGTGCAGTTGCACAACGAATTGCTTCCATCCCAAGTCATGCTTAATGTAGTTCCTTGGGGTGGGGACTCTGAAGACAATGTGACTTTCATGGCCATGTTTGGGACCCAGGGAGGTAGCATGAAGAGGAAGGGTCAGAACAGAGCTGAGCTCTGAAAGGCCAGGTCTGTCTGAGTTCATCTCTAGAAGCATTTGTACCTGAGACAGGTATCGAGGGGGGAGAGCCAGCCAGTTCCCATGGACAGGAGAGTCAGGTCGGGAGGACAGAGCTGAGAACAAGGCTGCCCTGAGACCGTGTTGGGATATGGTGTGTCTGAGCCATGAGGTCAGGTGGTCAGAGCTGAGAACAAGGCTGCCCTGAGACCGTGCCAGGATACAGTGTGTCTGAGCCATGAGGGCAGGTGGACAGAATGCTTCCCTTGTGGCTGCTTCCTCTTACTTTGTGGGAATGTAGCTTCAGGGTTTCCTTAAAGCTCCTTGCATTCCACACCCCCTTGTGCCCCAGGGCCTTGGCTCATAGCACCTGTCCCTTCAAAGCCATGAGCACCTTGTCTTCATTTTCTGTTCAAGTGTCACCTTCTCCAGGAAGGCTTCCTACTTTCTCTTTCCCCAAGACGAGATCAATTTGTCTTGTTTTCTGCTCTCACAGTTCCAGGCCATGTGCCTCCCTAATACTAGTTCCTGTGGAAATTCTATGCTTATATTTTACGAGATTACCTGTCTTTCCTATTAAGTTTAAATCCTTGGAGACAGGCAGGGGCTACACAGCTCAAAATGGAGTCTATATAGTAGGAAAGAAGCCAGCATCTGGGATAGATGAGGGTGGGGAAAGCAGGACTAGGTCCATGAAGCTCCAGGGCCAAAGTGACCCTGAAGTGGACTTAGGACCTACAGAACAGCCTGTGGGTGCATTTTAACAGTCCAGATATAGAAGCCTCTACTGACCTTGTCTCTCTGGGACCAGAACACCCCTCTGAATGGGAAAAATCTAAGTAGAATAGTTGGACTTTTAAACCCACAAACCATCAGGTAATGAAATGTCTGGGCTAAACTCACCTGAGTATAAAAATTATCAGAATGAAGAGAACATGACTTTGGAGCTCCAATGTCAGACCTCTGGGCAAGCCTCTCCTTGTACCATGTGCTGGGACAATTGAACAACAATTTCTGGGTACCTCTGCCACTCCAGCTGTTCTCTGTTCCATACAGACCATCAGAAGCATGTCCTAGATTGAACCACATTGGAACATTCTAGGCAAGAAATTCTCACCCAGTATTGACCCTGTTTCCTCTAAGCACATTCAACAACAAACATCATGACCCTGGTATCTGGCTCAGACACAGTGAGCCCCGGTATCTGTCCCAGGAAGGCAGAGTCCCCATATCTGGCCTAGGCATGCTGAGAGCCCAGAGTCTCCTGTACTGCACAGCTCAGAACTGGTAAACTCAGCTGCAATGTCAACAATCACTGTGCCATGGCCCTTGTAACCTCTCCAGAACTGCTGGTAACTGAGAGAGCCTTGGAATCTCCCAGAAGGGAGGGATGCCTAACTAGTAATTCCCTAGATATTTCTGAAACCCAATTACTGCTAACAACAGAAATGAGATACGCATGCCAGAGAAGCATGGATGGGTTCCAGTCCCTCTAGATCCTTAACTTGGCTTCTCCATGGAGCTTTCTGGACATTGCAATGGGGTAAAGCCTCAACAGGTGCTCAAGGCTTTGGGCCCACTTCCTTTTATGCTCTATGCCTTCTTCATCATTGGAAATGCTTGGACCAGGTGGGGCACGTGAGCCTTCTAGCCCCAGCTCAGGTGCCTTGAATGTTCTGAGGGCCAGTCAAGGGAAAGGATTCTGGGAAGAGGAGGAATGGGTACGGGGCCACTAGGGAAGAGACAGCTGAAGTCTCTTCTTCATTAGCCAACCCAGTACTTGTCTTCCTCTCACTGCCTTTCCCACCAAGGGCTGTAAATGGCAAAGCTGAAATCCTATGGGGAAGAGCCTGAAAAGATAACAGTGCATGAACAGGTACACAGAAGAATGACAGCTAAACAAAGAGCGATGGGTGGATAGATGAAGAGAGAACACAGATGTGTGCATGGATATATGGATGAATAGAGAACACAGATGTGTGCATGGATGGACAGATGGATAGAGAACACAGATGTGTGCATGGATGGATAGATGAATAGAGAACACAGATGTGTGCATGGATGGACAGGTGGATAGAGGAAGAAACGCATTATGGATGGATAGATGGATGGATGAAGCAGATGCATGCATGGATGGACAGGTGGGTGGCTAGATATGTGGATAGAGGATTAGACAGATGATAGATGGACAAGTTAGTGGATGGGTGGTAGAAGAGGTGGAGAGATACAGAATCGCCATTTCGGACTGAGGTTGAGGTAAGAGCCAGTGGCTGGCTGCTTTGCTTTTCGGGTCTTCAGGTTGGACTCCAATTTCTCTCTCTGAGTTTTTATTAATCATGTTTTATTTGGCACCCAACTTTTTGTGGCAATAATTTATGAAAAAGCCATTTGTCTGAGGCTTTTAAGCCACCAACCCAGACAAAGGCTGGGTTTGGAATTCTAGTTCTAGGAATCATAACCCAAACCTAGCTACCTGGGCTCAGAACAAAAACTAACACTCCCAGCTCCCATCCACCCCATCTTAGCTTCCATGCAAAGGTGGAAAATACACAGAGTATCTGGATGCTGTATGTTATTATGTTGCCTTTTAATTATTTTGACTGCTGAGGAAGGAGCAATATCTGCTAAAAAACATTTGATTATTAATGTTGCTGGATTAATCCAACCTACATATTTTGAAAATGCCTTGACTTCAAATTTTAAGTCAAAAGAAATATTACTTTGGAGAAGAGGTTTTGCTTTTGTTTCCAGAAAATAAGAGTCTGTGGATTCATTCTTGGTTAAGAAAAATAATGTTTGATTGAGGAAGACACTGTGAAAAATCTTCAGTGGGAATGGATGGCCCAGATGATCCAACATTTCAGAGCACCTCTATTGCAGTTTCCTCTGAGTTCTACATCCACAACAGCCTCAAGACTGCTGGCTAAGATGATCCAGCCTCACAGAATACTGCAGGAAGGAATTGACCATAATCCTAAATTTTCTTTGGGTCCCCATAAGATTATCAACACCTCCAATCAGCAGGAAGTAGCCTAGAAAACTATGCGCACATTCCCAAAAGATGGATTATGGATATTTATCTTTGTTTAATGTGTTGAATACAAGTTGTTATGGACAATGGTCAGGGAAAAGGATAAACAAAGGAAATTAGATTCAAGGTTCTTGTTTTGAAAAGAAAAAAAGGCCAGGTCATGGTCATGCACACCTTTAATCCCAATACTCGGGAGGCCGAGACAGGCAGATCTCTGTGAGTTTAAGGTAAGCCTGGTCTACAGAGCAAGTTCCAGGAATGGCTTTATAGCTACTGAGAAACCTGTCTCTAAAAAATCAAAAGGGGGAAAAGAAAGAAAGAAAGAAAAAAGAAAGGAAAAGGAATAAGGTGGATATAAATAAGATAAAAGGGTAGATTATCCCCAGCACTCGGGAGGCAGAGGCAGGCGGATCTCTGTGAGTTCAAGACCAGCCTGGTCTACAAGAGCTAGCTCCAGGACAGGCTCTAAAGCTGCAGAGAAACCCTGTCTCAAAAAAAAAAACAAAAAAAAAAATAAAAAAGGATAGATTATTGAATCTACTTTTCAAAAGCAACTATTAGTTTTAAATGTTTTACATTGGCTTTACTTTTGTATATTATATACAGATTTTATATATTGATACAAATTTGAGATCAATTTTGTTAAAATATACTGTACGTACATTTCTAATCTTGTTCAAGGTATTGTACCTATACAGTTCATTTAACAGTGCAATACAAATCTCTACTCTTGAAAATTATTATTACCAATTATTTAGGATAATATGGAAATTCAGGTTAATAATTAGCCACCTATTACAATCAAACTTGTAGGTACATTAGGTATGTTTTCAAGGTCAAACAAAGATATATTTTAGATAGGTCATCTTCAAACGCTTCAGAGATCTACAGAATATGGCATTTAAGATGTTTTAATAACCTAGGCTCTTTTTCATGACAATGAAACACGTCTGCTCCTGGCAGCAACAATTTACTTCAGAGAAGATGATGGGCATCGAAGAAACTCCACAGGGAGTTTACTTTCTTTGTGGCAGAAGTAAGTCACTGCACATGAAAATGCCCATCTCGACTGTTGACAGCATGCTGCCCTAATTAAACAAGCAGCACACAAAATATCCTGCTTCACAGAAAAATCTGTCAGATATGCTAGGCCTTTAGGCTGAAGATGGATGCCCCAATATTGCAGAGGAACTTTGAATGACTGTTCCAGGACGGAGGGAGGATGGAAGAAAGGAAGGAAGGAAGGGAGGGAAGAAGGAAGGAAGGAAGGAAGGAAGGAAGGAAGGAAGGAAGGAAGGAAGGAAGGAAGGAAGGAAAGAAGAGAGGGAGGGAGGGTTTACTTTAGGCTCACCATTTAAGGTATAATTCATTGTGATGGGGAAGTTATGGTGGGAAGAGCCTGAGGCAGCTGGTCACATGATGTCCTCAGTTAGCAAGCAGAGAGAGAGATGAATGCAAGTGTTCAGCTCATGGTCTCCCCTTGTGCAGTCTAGAACTTCTGCCCATGGAAAGGTGTCACCTCTTCTAGGGTGGGTCTTCCCATCAAGACTAACCAGATCTGGACACGCCCTTGCTGGAATACCAGAGGCCACTCATCCATGTGATCTTAGACCCTGTTAAGTTGGTAATAACCCCAGAGGGGACCCAGAGCTCTTCTGCCCTCCACAGTCACTACACCCCGCTGAACAGGTTCATATCCCTTCCGTAACCAGACCCCTGGCCCTGCCTTCCTTCACACAAACCATTTAATTTACCCTCCTGCTCAAACCCCAAACTCAGCCTCCCTTTGTTCTCAGGAGTCTGCTGCACACGCATCCCTTGCTCCATCCATTAGACTTGTTCTGATTGTTCCCCCAAAGGTAACTCCCCGAGGACCTCCTGGGTCTCAGAGCAGGGCTCCCATCTCTGTCAACATGGAACTCACTGATTACTGAATAAGTGTTGGTTCACTGAATGGCTTACCAGAGAAACAAGTATACAGATGTATGGAAATAAGAATTCCCCAGTAGAACCCTGGCTAAATGCCCTCTATCTAATGTAGACATGATGAGAGTATTTGGAAATCTATTTGAAAATGAATTCATACTTCTGGCAACACTTCTTGAAAAAAATATTGGAAAATGAAACTCTAGGTTGGCTTTGCAGAAGTTAATTCTGACCTTGTTATAAAGCAGTGCATATTTTCACCATTAATCACCCCAGGTGACATTTACTTTGGGAAAATGTGCAACAGAGGGATCCAGAGGACAGATGAAAGATAGAGCAACTGTAGATTCATTGGAGACTTGGATCTCTCCTTGTCCGTTGTTCTGAGCCACCAGCTGTAACCTGACCATGCCCCATGCCACCCACTCCTCATCTACCCATCACCTGCCCATCCATTAAAGAAAGGCTCACCAAGGTCTCCTGTGTCTCGGACACAGTCAGCTCCATGGGAGCCCTGCCTGGATGGTACCAGGTAAAGCTGGAAACAGAGCAAAACAAATCATCACAAGCATAGAGGAAGCCAAGACCACTGGGGGTGGGGAAAGGTGGCAGCAGAGATGATGGACTCGAGGTGTATAGCCATTGATGGGGTGTCCTGAAAACTGATCCCCAAGACTCTCACATGGGACCTAAAGGGGACAGAGGCACATGGAAGGCCCATCCTCACAGGTGCTAGGGCTCAGACTTGTTCTTCGAGATCCAGAATGCAGATTCTGATGTGTTTGTGGCTCTTGAAACTGAGTTTCCCACCTGCTAAACAACTCTGCCCTCTACCGTGTTAACATGCCTTGCTTGATGCCTGGGCATCTCTGTGTAGCTCTCAAAGTCCACAGAGACTAGAAGATTTTATGGTGGTCAGCTACACATATGACTCCTCCCTCCTGCCAGGTCCTTTCTGGGGTTCTCCTTTGGGTGATGTGTCTGCCTGGCTGTGTTGTTACTGGCTGAGGAATGGAGATAAACAGACGCTGAGGGCTTTGATCTCCTATATGTTGTTTCTACAATCTTCCCAAATAAAGCAGCCAGCTTCCTTGGCCCAGATCCACTTAGAAACAGTGCCCTCCATCATCCAGGTCCCATAGGCTGGGAAAGAGTGGGCCACATTTTCAGCTTTTCCTTCCACGGGAATCCAAAAGAAAAGAAGCCAACGATCTTCAAAGCCAAGCTCCCTCTCTCCCTGGAATCATGCATCCTTTCCTCAAGTGTCTGCCACATACAATTGCCAACAGAGCTTGGAACATGAGCATCAATCACTGCTGTTTCCTCTTAAGAAAGTCATAATGGATGAAGGAAACTTTCAGGTTATGCCCAGGCTAGGAGCTATAGAGGGAGAGAGGGAGTTGGGAGATGTGGGTTCCAGGTCTGTGATCTTCACCACCAGTCCTTACAGTCTGCGGGAGCAGAGGCCAGGCACCCTGTGAGCCATCACCTCCTTGGTGATGGTTAGTATATCGCTGATGATCAAGAAGGGAGAATTAGAAAAAGAAAGGACAAACCAAGGTCTGTGGAGAGACAGCAAACCCCTCTTCAGGATGGAGACACAGCTCCCCCTTCACCCATAAAAAGAAACCTGGCAGATATCCTGAATCTACAGTGTGTTAGTTAGGTACGCGGATACATAACTCATCCACAGTCATAAACTTGGGGGCCATCTCTTTCCTTGCTTGAATTTCATGCATAAAATTTGCATGCCTAATAACCCTTGCCAGATGCTTACAGGTGACAGACTTACTGCCCCCTCTCCTTTTGAAGAGATCAGCAGGTCCCTCAGTAGGTGGATGGTAAGCATCCGCTCCCTCTCTCTTCACCAATGACCCATTAGAGGAGCATCAAGGCTGCCAGAACTCTGCCAGAGAAACTGACTTCCAGCTCGGGTCCTCCCCGTCCAGGTGTTGGTGATCGTTGGAACCAGGTATCCCTCAAGCTGGGTGAAGCAAAGTCTCCAAATGTCACACTTTGATTCCCTGTCTAGTTCACATGAGAAATGAAAGTTCTCATGACTGACAGAAGATGTCGTTGAGTATCCAGCAGCCCCTGTGGTCAGAACCCAGAGAGTAGGAAGCTTCGAGGTCTAGAGAGCCAACTCGGGTGAGGAAAAGGTGTTTTAGCCAGGTGTTTTGCCATGTAACATTTATTTTGACTTATTGTTCCAGGGTTAGACCCATGGTTTGCAGGTTCTGTTGCTTTTAAGGAGTGGTAAGCAGAATGTTTAGGTTGGAAAAGGTAGGGAGGCAAAGCCGCGCATCGCATCTCAAGGAGGACAGGAAGTGAGAAGAGAGGAGATGCAGTACAAAGATAACACATCCCAGTGACCCACTTCCTCCCTCTGGGTACCACCTCCAAGAGTCCATCAACCATGACATCTTCCATGAATGAACCCATCAGCGAGGTTAGCACTCTCATGAGTCAGCCATTTCTAAAGTGCCAAAGCCTGGGGACCAAGCCTTTCACGGCCACACCCAACTATAACAGAACTGGGTGGCATGAGTGAGAAATGCCCCCACAGGTTCTGGCATCGGGGTACTCTGTTCCTGTTGGTGGCATTTGTGTGTGTGTGGTTAGGTTGTGCAGTCTTGCTGGAGGAAGACAGTCAGTGCCGAGCAGGCGTTGCAAGTGCACAGCCCCAGCCTACCTCCAGTTTATTCTCAGTGCTTGCCCTGGACATGGCTGACCACTGCCGTGCTTCCTGGCCATAAACCCAGAGAAACTCTTCCATCAGTAAGTGTTCCTTCCCAGCAACAGACAAGTAACTAATCCAGAAGCTACCCAGTGGGTGTTGAGTTGAGGAAAATGAGAAACTGTTTCCTTTAAACTGAAACTCTTCCCCTAAGGGGATGAGGAAGCTGATAAGGTTTGAGAAACTCACAGAACTCGCCAGACTCATGAGCCCCTTCCCAAAGATTACATAAACAGTAAAGAACTGAAGGTGTGAGAGAGGCTTCCTCACTGCCTGTATGCTGGGGGAAAGGGCGAGGGGGGTCTGGATGCTGGAGGGAGGGGCCTGGATACTGTGGGGGTCAAGGGCTGATTCTGTGGGGAGCTGGATGCTGTGGAGAGGAGGAGGCTGGATATTGGGGAGGCTGGATGCTGTGGGGGAGGGGGCTGGGTGCTGTGGGGAAGTGGACTGAATGCTGGGGAAACTGGATGCTGGGGAGAGGGGACTTGATGCTGAGGGACAGAGGCTGGGGGTTGAACTCTGTGGGCAGGGGGCTGGATGCTGTGAGGGGCTGGATGCTGAGGGAGCCAGGGGTGCTGGATGCTGGGGTGGGCTAGGTGTTGGGGAATCTGGATACTGTGGAGGAGGGGGCTGGAGGGGCTGGATGCTGGAGGGGTTTCTAGTGGTACTAGTTTTGTGAGTTCTCATCCACACTAGGGCATGCTTTTTGGTTGACTTTGAGGCACCTGTACTTCTGTAAAGTAACCCCAGTAAACTCTCTGGTCTGTTAAGTTCAGCCTAACCCCAAATCCCTTCCTTCCTGAACCAGAGGACAGGGTCTGGAACATGCCAGACAGACCACTGGTACCCCAGCTCTGTGCCCTACACACAACACATAGAAAGATCAGGACTGTTACATGTCAACATTCTCTTGTCCTGAGCTATTCATTCAGGGCAAGGAATGTACCATGCTGGGGGATTCCTGAGGCACCTTCTTAGGCCCACAGAACCCCAATGGAGATTCTCTCAACCAGTGATGAGCACTGGGCAAGCCCAAGCCAGCTAGAGCCACTGCACCCTGTGTGGCTAGGTGGGTATCAGGGGAGAGACACAAAGCCTCTTGCACAGTCACTGTCCACGTCTTTGCGATCCCCAGAAATTTCAATACCTCTTTTCTAAATCACAGGGTAGAATGGCACAGACAGCTTCAATTCTTAAAATACAGAAGGGACAGGAACCGACGATAACACAGTGGGTGTCTTCGATATTTTTCTAATGCTAAGACGAGACACCATGACAAAGACAACTTACAAAAGAAGAAATTTGTTGGAGATCACAGTTCCGGAGGTGAGCGTCCATGACCATCATGACAGGGAGCATGGCGGCAGGTAGACAGACTTGACTCTGGAGCAACAGGTAAGAGATCAAAATCACATCCTCAGTCATAAGCACAAGCCCATCCCCAGTGACACATCTCCTCCTTGTTAGAGACGTCTCATTCCACTGACTCCTTCCCAAACAGCTCCACCAGCCGGGGGACTAAGACTCAAACAGCTATGGGAACTGTTTTCATTCAAACTCCCACAGGAGGTAACGTGCCTGCCATACAAGCCTGAGAAACTGAGCTGGGATTCTAAGCACAAACATAAAACCCAGGTTCCTGGTGCAGCCTCAGGGATAGGTCAGGGAACAGAGCTGGGCAGATCCTGGGGGCTTCTCGTCCAGCTGGCTAACCAATCAGTGAGATCCAGGTTCAATGAAAGACCTGGTCTGAAAAAGAGAGGTGGCGATCCATAGGGGAAGATGCTTCAAGTCCATTTCTGGTCTCCACAGGCACAGGCACACATTTAAAAAGACGAGAGGGAGGGAGGGAGAGAGAAGAAGGGCCAATGGGAATTTAATTTCTCAACACTATCAAGATAACCCTGGCTCTTCCCTGGCTCTACTTTGATTTGATTAACTTTCCCAAGATATCTATATGAAAATGACCCACCCTGGGCCAGCACACTCATTTTTCCAAAGAGACCGTGGCGCTGGTTCCGCTGTGTCTGATCCCTGACTGTGACTCCTCGGAGGGACTCTCTGCTGTGACTTCAGGCACATCCATCAAGCAGCACCCTGAGATTTGCTTCAGTTCCCGCTTGCTCCTCACAGAATTTCTGCCTAGAAGGAAGGGGCCGGGCTGTTCATTTCAGAGAAGCTACTCGGTACCAAGTTAATTACGGAAGAGAAAGAAACAGAGGACGCTGGCCACTCTCCAGGCTCTTTTATTCCAAGACACTTCCAGGCAACTGGAACCAAGCAAGGGAGGCTGGGACAGGGCGCCTTCCAACAAGAGAAGGAGTGAGAGAGCCAGGAGAACTGCCAGCTCTCTCTGCTCTTGTTAGACAGACTCAGGAAGAGGGTGGAGGGAAGGCGGGCTGCCACATCCCACTCTCCTCGTTACGATGCTGTACAGTCTTCTCCTTCCGTTTGTTCCCTCTCTCTTCACACTCCAGGAACTGCGGGGATGGAGGAATCTGGCTGCTGGTTCTCAGTATAATTGGGCCTGGTTACGGGTGTGTACAATCCTCTCCCCAGCTGCAGGAGGTTTATCTCACAGCGACTGTGCTCTGGTGACACAATCAGGAGCTTTGTAAATGTATTTTTTACTAAGGGGAATCGGTGTACTTTTGAGGGCCTTAATAGCCCAAAGCTGGACAACCTAGGGACACGCATAGTGGCCGCCTGTGTGTGTTCCCTTCTGGGTCTTCTGGATACCGTGGCTGTTTTAAATAGCACAGGGATGTGTATATTGCTGATGGTGTCATCCTAAGAGGTGTTCTTCATCGGTTTGCAAGCAATTATTCCAGGAGATGGATTTAATTGCTCATATTTGTCATATAAAGATGGGGCTGGAAAAATATCAGTGAACAAAATCTACCTGTGCTTATACAGAATGCCAGGTGGGGATCCTGGAAGCATCTATTACCTGTCTTCTACCTCTCACCTGCCCTGATGCCACACAGCCAGCTCCGAACACCATTGTGAAGAAACTTCAGACCTGGGGCATATGAAGGACCATCCTTCAGACCTGGGCTGGGAAGCTTGGCATGGGAGAGCCACCAAACTTCAGGAGCTTGAACAGGCTACCAACTGCCATGCTAGCCCAGGACTGCCCATAACATGTTAGTTAGATCAGTGCCTATTGACGGAACAGAACCATCCCACTCATGCACTCTAATGCTAGAGGAGATGGGAGCCGACCCTCCAAGGCAGACCAAGTCTGCTTTGACTGGGCATGAGGAGACCTGCACCTTGTCTTCTGGGCGTGACTCAACCCGGATGAGTCTCCTTACCCATCTAGATGTGGAGGTATATCTGGACCCAGCCTCTGTTGAGAGGTTATCTCCTGATAGTGTAAAGCCATCTTACGGTTTTCCATGTTATGAGTTCTTTAAGAGCAGGATGGTTTGATGCCAATTGTCCCTCTCCACAGCCCCATTTGAGACTACCTGGCCCAACACAGCAATGACAAGCAGGCACACCCAAGCTTTGACTACTACAGATACCCTTTGCATGTCTAATGTGTTTGTGTTTCCTAAGATAGAATGGGTTCATTGAAATCCTCTCTTGGGAGATGCTATAGCCATCCCTCGTTCATGGTCCATCGCACACCCTTTACTGTGACTGGGCACAAAGATGTTCCCTCAATAGCAGTGGCAACAATGATGACCACTGAGGGGTCAGAAGGTCTGGGCTGGACTCCACAGTACCTGTTCTCATCTGTGTGACCTGCTCCTCGGTCACTATTCCCATTCTCTATTGTTTTCTCTGGCTCTGAAAAGTTCTCCAGCCTAAGACCCTACACTTCTACCTGACTTGAAAATTCCCCTTTGTGTTTCCATCTGTCCAGCTAAGTAAGAAAAGAAGTACTGGAGGGTAGGAGAGGTAATTACCCTACCTGCCTCCCATAGCTCACTCTAGCAGCTGGGCAAAGGACTCAGGGCCCAAGGCAAGGGTCAATGCAACCAGGCTAAGTTAGGGTCTCTTCCACCTCCATTTCTGTGGCTGTGACAGACACCCTGACTGAAAGCAACATAGTGGGGTGAAGGTTTAGATGGCTTACAATCCCAACTTAGAGCCCTGAATTTTGAAAAAAATCAAGGCAATCACTCTAGCCTAGGTTTCTTCTCTTCTGCTTTGCTCAGGAACCCCTGCCTAGGGAATGGTGTCACCCACAGTAGGCGGGCTTTTCATATCTCTACAAACCATCAAGACAATCCATACAGATGTGCTCACAGGCCAACCTGATCTAGATAATTCCTCATTAAGACTGTACTCCCAGGTTATTCTAGGTGTCAAGTTGAGAGATAAACCTGACCAGTGTCAGGTGGTGGTGTCACACATCTTTAACCCCAGTACCCAGGAGGCAGAGGCAGGTGTATCTCTGTGAATATGAGGTCAGCCTGGTCTTCAGAGCTAGTTCCAGGGCAGCTAGGATGAACTTCGTGTCCAACATTTGGGGACACAGAAGGTCTTCCCTGAGCTCAGCTGTTTTCTCAGAGGGAAGGCAAAGGCACCAGGAAGGGGGAAAATAAGCAACTTTAAGATGCAAACCTTTACCTGGCTCCACTCTAAATTAAATTTCAGTGACTTTCGAGGAAAGCGTGTTCCTTTACATACCTCCATATATCACTCATTTCCACGCTACATGTTTCTTTTTTATTACAGAAAGAGCTAAAAATGTTCAATAATCCTCACGAGCTGTATTTCACCTTTTAAGAGGTATTGCCTTGCAACCAGACACCAAGCAGAGCAGGCTCTGCAAGCCAAGTGAGCCCACACTTCAGCGGGTGACTGTCCAGGTGTTGAGCTGTGCTTCCTTGGTCCCAAGAAGCCTATTGGAGGTCACCCTGGGGACATCCATCAGGCAGGGTGGGTGACTGCCACTTCTTTCTCATCTGTTTGCGCCTGCCCCACCCCCCCATCAATGTGTATACATTTTCCCAGGATTCTTTTAAAAACTTGGCTACATTTGGAAACATCACAGAAATAGTGGGGGTTTATACTTCCTAAGAAATAAAATAATGGATGGTTGAGCTGACGATAAAGATAGACAGACAGATGGACAGGTATTTATTCTTTGGAGATGGATGATCATATCTCTTTCTTCTCTCTACATCAGAGTGTACAAGGCATGGCAGGGACTGCTAAAGCTACCACCCACCCCTGTCATTTCAGTCTCGAATGCTCCGATGTCGCGTATACTACTGTTGCCTGTTACGATTTAGATCTGAACGTTCTTCACAGAGTGGAGAAGGTAATCTGGCCCCTGGGTGGTGCCACTTCTCTGGCAGATTGTGGGGACCTGACTGGCAGAGGTTTGTCTGTGTAGTCAGCATTTGAGGATGTTAGACCAGTACTGCTCCTGAGTCCAGGTCTTTCTGCACGTTGATCTGCAGGGGTGTGAAGTAGCCATGCCAAATCTCCTGCCACCACAGGTGGTGACACACAAGCCACAGTGTCTTCCTGCCATGATGAACTAACTATACCCTCTGAAGCATGACCCCAAACAAACCTCTTGATGCTTCTGCCAGTTATTTGGTCACAGTGACATGCAGGTGACCAACACACTGGTGCCTCCAAGCTGCAGGGAGGTCCTCATCAGATCTCCACAAACTCACCAGACACTACAGCTAGTCCCTGAAGGTGATATGTGTCCCAACATCAGATATCGCGGGCTTGTCCCTGGAGGCGCCATGTGTCCTAACATTAGATATTGTAGACTCATCCCTGAGGTGGCATGTGTCCCAACATCAGACATTGCAGGCTCACCCCCGAAGGTGGCATGTGTCCTAAACATTTTAACATTAATATGGGTTCAGTGACTCATCTGCCAGCATTTCCCCTGTGCTTGGGGCTCTACCTGCCCACGTCTATGTAGAGGGAGCATCTAACCCAGCCCAAGCACACGTGGGTGAGTTAACACCATGGTGGGTTCTGCCATCAAGCTGCATGTCAACCTCTTGCCCCCCCAAGCCCCGGCTTTCTGTTTCTTGCAGACAGAACTCACGGGAAAGTTTTCAGCATCTTGCCTCTTCAGCATCTTCCCCTTGAATCCCAGTTTTTCCAGGAACAGCAGCCATTTCACTTGGATGCTGTTGTTTTCGGTAATATTTAACTACAGGATGTAATTACAGCAGCAAGTGCTGCTGGCACCAGCAGGTTTAGGAACAAGCATAGCAGTCTTGATACAAAAACAACTCCAGGCAGAGGGGTGTGTGAGCCCTTGGCGCTTTGTGTGTGATGGGCATTTTGATCTTGTGAGCACAAGAGAGAGATGCGAGACTTCGTTCCACAAGTTGGTTACAGTGGGTGGATACGAAGTAACAATCTTTGGCTCGGTCTGGAGTCTCTGCCAGGCCAGTAAGAACCTTCACACGGGTGGGCCCATGTGGAGGAGCTTCCTGCAGGGAACTGCTGGGGTCTGACTGGAAATGGGGCAGATTGTGGAGGAAGTGGGTAAAGGAGAGTTCAGCATCAGGACCATTTTCCAGCCTGACAGAGAACACAGCTATAAGAAGTAAAAAGAGCCAGGTCATGGGGCAAGAATCTCTTGTTTGCTGTCACCCCAGAGTGTGCTGCAGAGAGGCCTGTGATGCTCTTGGGGAGAAACTGCATAGAGAAGCCTATGGGAGAGGTGGAACCAAGATAGTGAGGCTTTGTATAATGTGTCACTGATGGGGGCTGTGTGAGGGTGGCTGCATGGGGAGGCTGTATGGTAGGGGCTGCATGGGGAGGCTGCATGGTAGGAGCTGCAGGGGGCGCTGCATGGGGGAACTACATGGGGAACTGTGTGGTGGGGGCTGCATGGTAGAGGTTGCATGCTGAGAGCCTTGATGAAGCTCAGGATGCAGCCTGTGGGAGGAAGAGGAGGCCACTTGGGGGAGACCTTGTTGCTATAACAAAGACAGAGCCAGACTGTAGTGATATTTGAAACTGAGAAAGAAATCAGAGAAACATCACCATTCACAACAGTCACACATATCATAAAATATCTTTGTGTAACACTAACCAAACAAGACCTGTTCAACAAGAACTTTATGTCTTTGAAGAAAGAAATTGAAGAAGATATCAGAAAATGGAAAGATCTCCTATGCTCGTGGATAATTAGGATCAACATAATAAAATGACAGTCCTACCAAAAGCAATCTATAGATTCAGTGCAATCCCCATCAAAATTCCAACACAATGCTTTAGAGACCTTGAAAGAACATACCCAACTTCATATGGAAAAACAAAAAAACCCAGGATAGCCAAAACAATCCTGTATAATAAAGGAACTTCCAGAGGCATCACCACACCTGACTTCAAGCTCTACTATAGAGTTACAGTAATGAAATCAGCTTGGTATTGGCATAAAAACAGACAGGTTAACCAATGGAATTGAATAGAAGACCTTGATATTAATCCACACACCTATGAACACCTGATTTTTGACAAGGAATTGGTGTCAGTTTTAACTGTCCACTGGACACCTTGTAGAATTCTCTCAACAGAGAATCCATGTGGTGTTGGGTCCCTAGAGGACAGGCCTTCGCACCCCCAACTTGATCTGTTTTGCACTCTTTAGATTGGTTGAAAACGGGAACAAAAACAGGAACAATCTGTTGTTTTCAGCAATGTTTCTAAGGATGTTTACTCCTAAGCCATTGAGTTACGGTGATGAGCTTCCTGCTATTGCTGGTTTGGCCTCCCCTGCTGAGGGCTATATATACTTGTGAGAAAATGGAATAAACGGCTTGTCTGCAGAACCTGAAGTTGTGTTGCGTGTTAATCCCGACGTCCCTCACTCAGAACGACAGTTGCCGTGCTGGCGCAGCAATGTGGGATTGTCTAGATCAAGTTGCCTTGTGGGTGTGAGCTGGGAATTGAATACTATCAGTTGGGTTTGGGTCCTGGACTGTAGAAGAAAGTGAGCTGCATAGGAACCATGCATGCATTCTCTCTCTGCTCTTGACTGGGTGGTAAACAGGAGGTCCAGTTCCCTGCCTCAGCTTCTCCACAATGGTGGACTGTGACCTGAGAGGCTGGGGCAGAGCAGCCACGCTGGCTTGGGCTCTGATCTGGATTTGAGACCCACGGTCTCTCCGTGAGGTGAAAAGCTGCTTGATGACTGGCAGCAGAGCTGACTTCTCACAGGGCCTGTTGGGCCATTTCCAGTCATAGACTGACCATCCCCCATAACCACACAGCATAGAGCCAGCACCACGTATCTCATCCCTAATTCTACCTCCTTCTTCCTGCCATGCAGAACACACAGAGAGAAAGAGCCACAGACACCCTTAGGTTCAAAGATTAATTTTACAGGAAACTGATTACCAGTCCAATGTTAGGTAAAGCCAGAAGTTCATTACCTCAGGGCAAAAAAATAAAATCATTAAAGTTTGTCATTTGTGCCCTCATTAGCTGCTGGCCTTACACATCATAATTAAATAACTCATGATGGCTTCTATGTGAGTTTGCAAATAAGGTTTAAAAATGGGCAGTGTTACACATGCCCTTGAAGTGTTGGCCCGGGCACTTTGTATCCTGCCCTATGCAGGAAACCTTTGATCCCACTTTCCTCTGGGGAAATGCTAGTACCTGAGCCGCGGGGAGGGAGATGCCGCCCTTCTTCTGTGGACCCTGTGTGCTGTGGTCCTGCCATCGTGTCCCTCGGCTCCCCATCCAGCTGGGGAGATTATGCCCCTTGCACACTGACTCTCTGAAGAGGGTTGATAGAAAGGTCTACACACGCCTTTAATCTGTGATGTGCTGATGGCAGTGAGGGGTGGCTGGCTGGCGGCTGGTGCAGACCGGAGCTCTTCACAGTTCAAAGAAAAAGCCAGCATCAAAGAAGATCTGCTACAGGGTGCATTCACCACTTAGGGTAAATATTGTTTCACTTGAGGTAAGCGTGCTTTCAATCAAACATTCTCGAGCGACCGGAGTTCAGAACCAACATCATCTTTCTCTTCCATTCTTGCTGGAGGTGGCTCTGGCCTGTCAGAGAGCAAGACAACCTGGCCGGGTGATTTCCAAATGAAATAGCCATGAGCATGAGGGACTGTTTTCGGTGCTGTCCCTGACACCCAGGTAGAGACAGCAGGTTTCCTCAGCTGGAGAATGAACTTGAGTGGGCTGCAGGCCAGCAGAATGTTCCAGAATATTTCCTCAGCCAGCACTAACACCTTCCTTTCAGGGCCCAGCAAGCCTCACCATCCCCCTCCACTAGGTGACCACTACCTAAGTTCTGCCCTCTAACGATGTTCTTTCTGCACAAGGGTAGCGTGGTCAGTCCCCCAGCAGTCACCTCAGTCCCTGGCCTCGCACCCTTCAGTAGAGCTTCTTGCTACTCTCAGAATAAAAGCCAAAATCCTGCCCATGTCCAACAAGCTCTTGTACATCTGCATTGGGAGAGTTTACCCAGCCCCCTCTGGGGACACCCTCCCCTCTAGTGGCTCTTGTCTTCCTTTTATCTCCTTCTCTACCCCAGAACCTTTGCTCAGGGTTTCAGAGGTTTCTAGTCCAGCACAGCAGGGAAGGACGACAAGATCATGTGACTAGTACTCCCACCACAGCAGACCAGGAAGGAAGAGAGGAAGGTAGAGGAACCCGTGTAACCTTCAAAGGCACACCCCTAGTTTCCTATCTCCTCCATCTCCCTCCACTTTTTAAAAGCCTTTCCCAAATCATGCCATCACCTGAGGGCCTGATAGATATTAAACCCATGAGCCCACGGGAGGCAAATCAAACCATGACCCAAGGGCTCCATCTGCATCTACACCGACACCGACTGCTGCACACAGCTCCCGTGGTGAACCGAAGACAGAGAGCAGTGACAGCCAGCTCAGGGGACACCCAGCCAGGCAGAAGCAGGACACTGAGCCCTTGGAACTGAGCTCTGCAGGAAGTGCCAGCCTGCTGGAGGTAAGCTGAGCAGAGGGTGTGCTCAAAGGGTGAGACCTTACAGAAGCAGCTCTTGCAGGGGCAAGGGGGTATGGGGGCTCCTGAACTCTGGGGTCAGACACCAGAGAAGCATTTGCTGAGCAGGGTCCAGCTGGAAGCTGGGAGGTGGGTTGAGGTTTGAAAGGCTGATTCAGGGCCCCTGGGAGGAGGAAGGGAACTTCCCAGAGCTCAAAACGTAAGCACATCCCCTGTGAGACACCTTAATCCTATGGGCCTCATTCTACAAATGCCAAACTGGATCCCATGAGAGCTTACCGTTCCAGGTCATTAAAACCCAGTGCCCTTCCCACTGCAAAACACCTGGCACACGCTGTAGGAGCCCTGAGCTTCTGAGCCCCAGGCTAGCCCTTCTTGCTTGGTCAGAACCTGAGGCATCAGCAGAATTTGTGAAATGAACAGAGAAACCACAGACTTGCCATTTTGGTCGGGGTTTCTACTGCTGCAGTGAAACTCCATGAGCAAGAAGCAAGTTGGAGAGGAGTTTATTTGGCTTACCCTTACACATTGCTATTCATCGCTGAGGGAAGTCAGGACAGGAATTCAAAGAGAGCAGCAGCCTGGAGGCAGGAGCGACGCACGAGAACGTGGAGGGGCGGGTGTTGCCTCCTGACTTGCTTCCCATGGCTTGCCAACCTGCTTTCTTACAGAACCCAGGACCAACAGCCCAGGGATGGCGCCACCCACAGTGCAATGGGTTATCCCCCACCAATCAATAATTAAGAAAGTGATTACAGCTGGATCTGACGAAGACATTTCCTCAACTGGGGCTCTTTCTTCTCTGATGACTCCAGCTTGTTTCAAGCTGGCCTCAAAACCAGCTAGTACAGCATGTGTGTTTTGAAAGAAATAGTCCCCAAAGGGAGAGGTATTATTAGGGGGTGTGGCCTTTGTTGGAGTAGGTGTGGTCTCAATGGAGGAGGTATGTCACTGTGGAGGTGGGCTTTGAGGTCTCATATATGCTCAAGCCATGCCCAGTGAGGGAGTTCACTTCCTGCTGCCTTTGTAAGATGTAGAACTCTCAGTCCCTTCTCCAGCACCTTGTCTGCCTGCAGGCTGCCATGTTATCCACCATGATGATAATGGACTAAACTTCTGAACTATAAGCCACCCCAATTAAATATTTTCCCTAATAAGAGTTGCCGTGGTCATGGTGTCTCTTCACAGCAATAGAAACACTAACTAAGGCATATGCCAATCCAATCACCAAAGTCTGATTGCTTGCTTACTTAGAGGACCTGTATTTCCACTTATATAGCTTTGTCTAAACTCAGCCAGTGTGTATGCCACAGGAGGCATTGGGTCTGTGGTATCCGCTTTGCACAGATCTTGGGGTCCCATCTCCCAGTTGTTTTTCCATATTTCCTCTGTCGGCAGCTTCCAGGTGCAAACACAGATGAATATGGAGCCCCCTGAATGAGATATTCACACAATGCCCTTTGCTCCCAGCCTCAAGGCAAAGGTTTCTGTTTGCAGCTCTCTGTTATTTAAATGTGAACATTCAAGGTCACCCATCTCCAGAAGTGTCCTTGGAGAATATACACATCCAGACATCAGTGTGTCTCTATCCACATCTGCAGTGATGAACCTCACTGTTGGGGGCAAAGATACACGTTTCTTTTCTTTCTTTCTTTTCTAACCATATCTCTGTTTTTATAAAAAAAAAAACAATTACTGTATGCAAATGTGTTTGACATTTGTCAGGATGCCAGAGGCAAAGCACGTGGTAATGATCAATTAAAACCCACATCTCTCATCTCAGGGCCCCCAAAGAAAATAAGGTAATTTTGAGAGGAACAAAGGGTATTCATTGATCCTAAGTCATGCAGTCATGGCTACAAACCCTTCTGTTTTCTGGGCACCAACGTTGTGCCCATCATTCTGCAGGCAGTGTCTCGGCTCCTTCTGCAGAGATGGAGGCTTGCCTTGCTCCCAGCTCAGCCTCATCCAGGGCTCAGCTCAGGGCCGTCCATGGCTGATCCCTATTCTACCTACCACATAACCTGTGGCTTTCGGTGTCAGTGGTGGAGAGAGCGCCACATGTAAATAAACAAATGTTTGGACACAGGGCCTTGGGTTAAATTTCTGTTGGCAATCTCTTCCTATCTTGCATATTTAGCTTTTTAGCTTTTAGCCCTTAAACAAAAGTGTCTCTTATTGAGAAATAGAATGTGTGGAGACATCTGGTATGTTGTTTCTAGGTGCTGGGACAAAAGGCCAGGCTCTTTAGCTGTCCCCCACGACTCTCAAAGCTTTAGTCAAGAATCTGGTTGGGGTGAGATCTCGGGGGAATGTTCTTTTGGTAGCTGGAGAGCAAGCCCCTGCAACAATCTATGGTTTCCGGTCCTCTGTCCAGGTGGCACAGGAAAGGGCATACTTGGTCACAACTGCATTGCCGACCAGCTGTCCTCCTTGACTTCTCATTCTGGGTATAAACCAATCATGGACTGTTAGTTACAGTCCTTCATTCCAGAAGTTTCTACACAGATGGGAGGGAGAAGGCTGTTATGGCGGAGGAGGAACAGAGGGCCCTTGCTGATAGCCTGTGGGCACCAGGTGCAGGATAGGAGAGTCCCTATCTGGCACCATCATGCCTATTTCTCTCACTCTGACTTCAGAGCACATTTTCTGAGCTAGCAAGATGGCTTAGCAGGTAAAGGTGCTTGCTTGCCAAGCTTGACGAGCTGAGTTCGATACCCAGAGCCCACATTGTGGAAGGAGAAAACCAATTCCCATCTACAAGCTGTCCTTTGACCTCCACAACCTACCTTGGCACATGCCCATCCACCACCTTCCACATAAACAAACAAACAAATAAAAATGTAAAATAAATAAATACACGTTAAAAACTAACCCACAGTTCTCCTCTGTGCTACATGTATTGCAACCACATCACAGCCAAAGAACATGCATCCTGAAAGGAGCATGACTGCTTGTACAAAGTCCAGGATCCGGTTCTTAAGGGACAAAGGCAGAATTCATACCCAGGCCCTATGCACACAGGAGCTCATAGGGGGGGTATCATGTTACCCAGACATGAGACAGAATGCCACGTGAGCCGGTCACAGTCCTGAGAAACACAAAGAGACTGGCTCAGACAAGATCACACTGACAGCCGCAGATAGAAACTGTATTGCTTCCTTCCTTATTGCTGTGATAAAACCCTACACAAACGACTTAAAGAGAGAGAGGTTACTCTGGCTCTCAGTTCCTGAAGAGCACACTCTACATAGGACAATACGGTCAGCCCCCCTAAATGTCAGACTCTGTGACCTGAGCCTTGTTTCTCTTTTAGAAATCCAGGCGTCCCTGGCCCCATTTGTCTTGAGTTGGACCAACAAATATTTCAAAAGAGCATAGAGGACACAGAGACCTTTCATGGTTAAAGAAGTCTGATGTTACCCATCAATGTTGAGGTGCAGGACTCCAGATCCGAGACTGATGCTCTGACCCCTGACTTGCCCCAAGGGGTTCAAGAGACCGCCATTGTGAACTGAGAACAAGGTCCCTGGCCCACAGGCCCCCATGCAAGGGGCTACATTAGGTTTACTTTTTTGTTTTTCTTTTTGTTTTTGGTTTTCGAGACAGGGTTTCTCTGTAGTTTTGGAGTCTGTCCTGGTATTTAGGTTTTCAAAGAACACCCCTCTCCCATGTTTATTCTGACCACTACAACAAACCAGAAAGCAGGCTCTCCCTGAGAACTGGGTCTCAGCATCTCTAAGAGCTGGTGTCTGTGTCCCTGCCCTGCCATATCGACTCTCTGGCCCATGATTTAGGAGTTCAGCCCTAGGAATTTTCAAGGCAGATGCAGCCTTCTGCACGCCAAGAGCCAGATGGGGTTTTTATGGACTCATCCTGCACAGGGCATAATTAGACAGAGGCAGAAACAATACCACCTGGGGCACTTAGATGGGCTCAGAGGAAAGAGCTGTGGACCCTCAGCACTGTCCCGCTCTGAAGTGGACACCGTGGTGGTGGCTCTCTCCTACCCTGCAGCAGGCAAAGCCTGCTCTGGGTCATGAGCAGTTGGCAGTGAGGTAAAGCTGAAGCCCTATGAGTAGCTCTGGGCAGGCTGTGCCCTGAGTCAAAGGTAAAACACAGCTACCTGCCTGCCAGCCATGCCAGAAACGCCCCGATCCCCAGGCCACAGGGCACTAATGAAACCCACCCACCCCTCCTCTACAGGGAGCTGTTGAACACCACCTTGGACAGGGATTCTAAGATGCCCTCCACAGTACCACTCTTCCTAGACATTGGAGTCTAGTGATATTTTGTTTGTCTTAACAAATAAAACTTGCAGCCGGGCGGTGGTGGCGCACGCCTTTAATCCCAGCACTCGGGAGGCAGAGGCAGGCAGATCTCTGAGTTCGAGGCCAGCCTGGTCTACAAGAGCTAGTTCCAGGACAGGCTCTAGAAACTACAGGGAAACCCTGTCTCGAAAAACAAAAACAAAAACAAAAACAAATAAAACTTGTCTGAAGATCAGAGAAGCAGAGCAGCCACCCACTAGAGAGACCTTTTACCTCTACCAACACTCGGACTGAAGGGGAGATTCTGTCCTCAAACTGCTCCTCAGACTGTGTCCTCCGACTGACTGCATCCTCAGACTGACTGGTTCAGACAGCACCTCAGACTGCATCCTCAGACCGCAATGAGCTCCTGTCTCCTCCCACCTTATATTCCTCTCTCTGCCCAGCTGTACCACTTCTGTCTCCAACTCCCTCGTGCTGGAATTAAAGGTGTGATCCCAAGTGCTGGGATCACCTTTGTGTGAGCTCTGTTTCTCTCATAGACTGGATCAAATTTGTGTAGCCCAGGGAGGCCTTAACAGGGATCCATCTGCCTCTGTCTCCTGGGATTAAGGTGTGTGCCACCACTGCCTAGCCTCTAGTGACTTAACTCTGCACCCTGATCTTCAGGCAAACTTTCTTTGTTAAAACACAAACAAAATACTGGAGGGTCACCATAGAAGGCCCCCAGTCTCCTTGATTTTCAAAAAAAAAATCATATTTTACCCTGTATACACTCTGAACTGCTATGAGATAGTTTAAAACTAACCAGAAGTTTCATTATTAATCAGGTGACAGAGGCACATATTCCCACTATTCAGAAGGTTGAGGCAGGAGGATCTCAAGTTCAAGGGCAGCCCTGACTACAAAGTGAGCTCAAGGCCAACCTGGACCACTTAGCAAGACCAGGATTCAAAAGTAAAGGGATAAGGGTACTGTCCGGGTTTGCTTCCTGTTGCTGTGCTACTACCCTGATCAAAAACGATGTGGGAGGAAAGGGTTTGTTTCATCCAGCACTGCCAGATAACAGTCCGCCTACAGCCTTCCCCTGGGGAAACCCTGACAGAGTGAGAAGCAAGCCCCAAGACCCTGGAAACGCACCAGGACAAATCCGTCTGACAGAAACTTTGTAACAAGGTTAGCCCCACCCCTGCTCCACCAGCTACACTTGCCTTCATTCCCCTCTTAATCGGCACCCTAATTCCAGACTGGAATGTGTAGACGTCTCCCAGCTGCCTTTAAAGCTGTCTTATCGCTCTAAGAAAGCATCATACGTAATTACATTTAATAGACACAGAATTGATTGAAACACTTAGCTGGAACAAAAAGCCCAGACCTAATTTTGTAAACATGTTATTGTACAGTAACCCCCAATGAGTTTGCGCTTAAATCTCCTAATTAATTTTTAATTAAAAAGCTCAAAGATGCTATTACACTTGTTGTTAATGGCAGCCCCATGCAAGCAGAAACCACGGAGCAATGCAGATGAATATCTCCCATTAAAATCTGCGTTAATGAGAACGCTGTGCTCCGCATTTCTGAGACAGAAACGGAAAAGAAAACACCATTTAAGAAAAGGTTTGAGAAGCTTCCTCAGCTTTTCTCCCTTCTTCCTAACTTGTAGAGGTGTGTGTACATTGGGTGGCTCGTGATGGTTCATATGTGACAAGCTGTCCGAACCTTTATCTCAACAGATCTTTCTTCAACCCTTTCCAATATCCAGCTAAATGTATCTGGTGCCTTTAGTAGCAAATTATATTTAATATGGTCACAAGCCAAAGAAGGCTTCCACTTCCTGCAGTGATGAATTCCATTGTCATATTCAAACACTACCCAGAGCTGGATTAAAGTCCTCCCTCCCCAGCCCCCACCTAGCACCTTCTTCTGTCCTCTCCAATCTAATATCTCTGTCTATCTGTCCAGGCTTGCAAGAATTCTTTTGAATTGCAGTAATTGAAACTTTATGTTTCTCTGGGGATGTGGGTGATGTCACCAGCGGAGAACTATTAATAGCACCAGACACAGCGAGAGTCTCTGTTTCGATGAAATATCTTAATAATAGGAGGGAGAGCATCTCGGAGAGGGACCGAATTGTTCTCTTCACCCATAACTCAGCCAGGATGAGAGCCTCATGAGACCAGGTATCCTTTGCCTGCATGGCTGCTGGGGAGATGAGCCCTTCCAAGGACTGTGATTCAGAAGTCCCTGGCTGTTTCCAGCTGCACTTTCTAATTATAGAGCAGCGCCCACTGCTGTTGTCAGTAGAAGGGGTGTGGTTTGTGAGTGGGGGCCTGCTTCTCCTTCTCCGTGTTCTGAAGTAAGACTCTAACACTGTACACACGTCCTGGGCCGAGGTTCCTCATTGAAACTAAGCTTTGTTCATTTTATCATCGTGGTCTTCCCTTCTCTGCCAGAGTCTCAGCCTTGACACCCCTGACCTTGAATCACTGTGGGTCCTGAGGCCTCCTGAGGTCTGTGGAAGTTGGGAAGAGTGCTTGGCTTTTCCTTTCTCCATGTCAGCAGCAGCTCCTCCCAGCTATGACAACCAAAACGTCTCTGAACACTGCCATTTCTCTCCTGGGAAGAGAATAAAACCAACTGCAGTTAGCACAGCTTCAGGTTAAACAAAGATGGACGCTCACAGAGAAACTCCCCTGAGAGCCAGAAGGACGTACATCGGTGGTGGCAGGCTTGCTGTCCTTCCATGTCCTTCTTGAGGGTTTCAGATTTACTCAGGCAGTTAGAAGGACAGTCTGATGAGTGTGTGTGCACTTATGTGTGCACAAGGACACTAGTGGGCACAAGTGTGTACAAGGGGCAGGAAGGAAATCCACAGTTCGAGGTAGACAGAGAGACTCCTGGCTCAGTCAGGGACCTAGGTTATGACCAGACTCTTAGGAACATCTCCATCTGATTGCTCTTCCTAGACAAGATTTCTGAGAGCCAGGGGAGGTGGGCTCGCATTTGGGGTTGCCAACAGTGCTTTTATGACAGGCAGGGTGGGCTACATGCGTGCCTGAAATGGAAACACCGGAAGAGGCGTGGCTCTGAGCACAGCAGCCAAGGCAGACTGAGGTGGGAAGACAGCCACTGAGGGGTGGACCCCATGTCCTCCGGCTCCCCTTTGTACTAGTGGGATCAAGGACACATCCAACACAAGCCTGTTTTATGGGAACATAGGGCAAATTCATTTGAGAAGGGAGATTATTTTTTTTCTGATAAATGGAGCATTTATTTTCATTTCTGTTTTCCCTATATTTGGACATTTGGAAATCCCCCAGCAAGAACCTAGTGGAACCAGGCACAGGCGTACCTGGGCAAATGAATGTCTAAGCTGGGAAGCTGAACTATACACTGTCTGGACCACCTCAGCTCTGCTCATCTGAGCTTCAGCCCTGCCAGGGAAATAAAGCCTGTGCGTACCTCCAGGGCAGGTGAGGGCCATTCTTCAGGTCAACTGTGTTTTAGTAAGAAACCAACAGCAATTTAATGGGGCAAAGGTCGAACCCTGGGGATCCTCGGCTGCCTCCCTCAGCTGCAGGAAAGCAACCCTGGCCTCCCATCTCCAAGGTTACCCACGGCTCTCATCCTTCCCGGTACAGTTCTCTCCAAAAGTCCCTATTTTTAGCGACTTCTACAGGGTCTCCCAGGGGCAAATATTGTAGAGGACCCACAGCCTTCACGCTGTGATAATCCACAGCTGAGCCAAGGGAAGGTAACCTTTGTAGGGAGGAGGGTTGGTGAGCAGACTGTTATAGATGCGATTTGGAAGAAGCAATATCAGCCCACTTGGCTCCTTCTCAAGCATCTTGAAACCTTTTGGAAACACCTGACAATTGCCAAGATAATTGCAGTTCACCTCCTCTACCCTGGGAAGAGCCCTAAGGTCTTCCTCCAGGGGAGGCAGCGTCTCTCAAAGGTCCTTGTATCCTAGTTCTCCTCTGTGTGGTGATGTCCTTCAATCTGGTTTCCGTTTCTAAACAGGCAAACCCAACCTCGGTCAGTCAAGATCACCACCAAATTTCATCTGTTCTGAAAAAAAAAAAAAGAGAAGAAACAGGAAATAGGGAAAGTGTTGTTCTGAATTCGCACCTCCCTGCCAAGTCCACCTCTTATGTGTCTGGGGCTAATTCTCCTTAAGTGCATGTATCTGTCTTCCTCCTCAGTCAGGGCAGGTGCTCGCTCTGCATCCTGGTACCCAATTCCCCTTCATTCCCATCTTCTCTGTCTCTTAGGATTGCCTTGAAGTCATCAGGGCCTGAATTATCTAGGTCACTGTGATGCTGTGTTCCTGGGATGTGAGCCTTAGCTTTGAAAGCGGAACAAGCATGTCAGTAGCTCGGAAAGGGCTACTCTGTGCAAGGCTGTATGGAGCAGCAGCCCCGATCAGCCTAAACACGAACGAGTGTGCTCGCAGGTACCCTGAATTCTGCTTGCCTGTGCTTTCTGGTTGCTTGTCCAGTTTTTTGAATGGGGTCTGGAGCTGAAGATCCCCCAGCCTCTGTCTCCCTGGTGCTGGTTTTAAGGACTTGGGCCACTATGCTGGGGTTCCTGAGAGTAAAATGTACTGCTGGCACCCTCTCCCTTCTGACTGCATGTCATTACCTCTAAGGGCCTCTGATCCTTGTCTCTAAGGAAGTTCTTTTCCCTGGGGAGGTCGTCATCAAACCCAGTGTCCTGGTTTCTGGGACCACAGTGTTTCTAATAAATCTCTGAGTTTCTCTATTAGATTCAAGTCTCAATACTACATTGCTATAAAATGTCGGTGAGATTCTTAACTCTTCACTCTCCAGGCCTTCTGTGAGAAATGGTGAGTCAAGTTTCTAATGAACTAATCTCTCTCTCTCTCTCTCTCTCTCTCTCTCTCTCTCTCTCTCTCTCTCTCTCTCTCTCTTTCTCTCTCTCTGGTCACTTACAGAGATCTTGCTTAAATGTTCACTGATGACACAGTCGGATTGTGCAAACGCCAGATACAACAAGTGATGGCTGTTACCTCTGTGCCACACTGCTGGGGAAGCCTGTGTCTTCAGTTTACAAGGTATCCCGATGGTGACAGAGCCCAGTTATTAATGTTCTTGTTCTCTGCCCAGCTTCCAGTCTGATCTATCAGCCCATGGCCTGTGAATAGCAAGCCCCACAAGCCTGGTGTGTGTGCTGTACCTAGTGCTGAGCCTCAGGGTGTGATTTTTGTGATCGTCCCTACAGCCCATTTACAGATGAAGGGCTGGGATCCAGAGGAGGGGCTCAGGACCTGGCAGGCACCTGGGGCAGGGAGACAAGAGCTGGGAACCTGACCAGCCTGGGGTACTCCTGTCTCCCCAAGGCTTATGTTGCACACCTTAAGAAACCTAGACAATATTTGCCATTCTTCCTAAAACACCCCCTGGGAGGTGCCGAATTTACCTTTCTGATAAAGCCTTGGGAGGTGTCTGCACCTCCCCTTCACACATAGGCCACTGGAACTAAGGAAAAAGATGCCATAGCATAGCCCATACCTCAGAGTGGTGGGGCTGGAACCCACCCAAAAGTGAAGCTCCACGTGGTGCTACTTCCAGAGTGTCCTCTTTGAAGGGCTCCATAATGACCTAGAGAATGTGTCCTTAGCCAGCCAGCTTCTGCCTCTTTTCAAGTGTCCTCGGACCTCAGGGAAATCAGAAATAGCCCTTCCTTAGAAAAGGCTGAAGCCCCTCCAGCAAGGGTGCAGGGAAGGTGCGGACACTCGGAGCTAATGAACCAAAGACAGACAAATCGGGTCTCCTTTTCAGTCTGTCCACAGTGACCTCCAGGAGTTTCCAGGCTGGGAATAATTGATTTGTGAGCTCTAGGATTAGATGCAGGAGATTCTGTGTGGTGGGGGCAAGCCTGCACTGGGGGGAAAGAAGATGTTTTCTGGGCCTTCTGCTGAGCAGTCTTAGAATAAATAAGATGCAGCCGAGTAATGAAGTCAGGACAGCTTTTGTCTTGGTCGGTCAGAGTCATTACGCAGGAATAATTCATGGCCTGGTGCTGTCGGCCCTGTCTAGGTTCTGCTTGGCTGTCAGATGCTATGAAACCAGGCTCCCTGCGAGCCCTCCTGCATGCCTGAGTGCTCAGTCTACTTAGACCCCTGGAATTTTAAGAGTTTACCAGTCGTCACGGGCCTTAACCAGCTTGCGATCTGTGGGGACCATCAGAAAGGACTCAGCCCCTCCTAAGACATGTCGACTAAGCTTACCCCTCACCTCTGCCCCCTGCACACTCTATCCAGGAAGGATGGCACTTGCTTGCCCTCTCCGCCATTGCCTAGCTGAACAGGAGTGGTTTGCAGGACAGATTAACTAAGCTGTGCCCCAGCAGCTGCTGGCCAGCTCCTGAATGAGGAGACATTTACCCTCCGCCTGTTCAGGGGGTTGAGCATTCTGTGCCCCACTGTCTGTCAGGAGCAGAGCTGCAGCAAATCCGGAGGGACCCACTCTGTCTCCCATGCGCTCTGGCATTTTAAGAATGACTGTGAAGGGCCATTCAGCCTCTGCACGACCGACTGCTGCCTGTGCCTGGGTGGTGAATCTTTGAGGGGACATTTCTCTTCCCAGGGATCTGGATCCAAGTTCTGTCCTCACAGGAGCCCTTTGATGGCCTGGCACCTGGCACCCTCCGCAGGCAGCAACCTCTGAGACTGAACCCAAACACACCACAGGGAGAGAGGAGCCTTGTTCTGTGTTTGCAGCTTCCATGCTTGTGCTGGTTTGTATGTTTTCTTTCCTTTTTTTCTTTTTTTTTTTGTTTTTTTTTTTTTTGTTTTGTTTTGTTTTTTGAGACCGGGTTTCTCTGTAGCCTTGGAGCCTGTCCTGGAATTCACTCTGCAGACCAGGCTGGCCTTGAACTCACATAGATCCATCTGCCTCTGCCTCCCAAGTGCTGGGATTAAAGGCGTGCACCACCACTGACAGCTGTATAGTCTTTTTTTATGGTGCTCTTATTTTTTCATTTGAGAGTGTGTAAGTGTGTGGGTAAACACATGCCAAGACACACATGGAGAGGTCAGATGACAACCTAAGGGGTTGGTTCTCTCCTTCTACTCATGTTAGTTTAGGGACCAAACTCAGGCTGTGTGGGGCTTGGTGGCAAGCATCTTTATACTCTGAATTGTCTCTCCAGCCCTGGTCTTTGTGTTCTAAGAACACCTCTAGGCTGCTGCCACGTCAGATGTTATCAGGTTTGATGGTCACTCAGACAGAATTCTGAGGTTCATCAAAGAGCAAAGGGTACAAAGGACCAGGGACAAGTACCTGGGATGTGTGAAGCCAAGGTTGTACAGGGACCAATGAGGTTCTTACCAGTGCTGAGGTCCCTGGGCAGCTTGCTAGGAAGTGGCTTGCCCCAGAAATGGCAAGTGTCCTTTCTTATAAAACAGTGAGAAGCTGGGGACTGTGTGTCCTTTCTGCCTCCAGCCTGTGTCTTTTTGCCAGTTTCCAGACCATGACATGTGACTTCCATGCATTTCCTTGTCATTCTGAGAGTCTGACAGTGGTACGCTGCTTCTTGGGATCCCCAAGGCCCTTTGTACATAGCCCATGCTCACCCAACACTCAGATTGATGGCCACACTGCTGAGTTGAGAATGTCCCCAAATAACTCATTTGTCATTCACAGTCCCTCAGAGGTGTCTTAGTGTGACTTCAAAAAATAACTGAGACCTGTGCCATACCAAAAATCTAAAGGGAACCCCTGAGGCTGTAGGTGTCACAATGTCACACCATGAGAGCCCTGATCTCATGGGCATCACAGTGTCAAACTGTGAGAGCCCCGATCTCATGAGCATCACAATGTCACACGGTGAGAGCCCTGATCTCATGGGCATCACAATGTCACACCGTGACAGCCTATGCCGGGACCAAGACAACCTTCTAAAGAGACTATGGTGCTCACAGCCTAGGCTTTCCTTGCTCTCCCTCACAGTCCATCACCCTCCCCTCTGCAGAGGCCAGGTAAGAGCCCTTGATTACTCAGCCTGCCCTGAGGTCATCGTAGGAGTCTACTGAGCACCTCCTGCATGCCAGGCCTCTAAGCCCTGTGATGCATAGCTCAACAAAGAGGAGGGGCAGATTTGCTCACCATAGAGCTCTCGGAGGACAGGACACAGGTCAGATGGGACCGGGGACAGTCTCACAGAGGAACCTGGCAGGTCAAGGTGTCCTTCTGTTTAGGGAAGACCAGTAGAAGCAGGCGAGAGATGAGACCTAGTGGAACTCATCAGGGGAGCAGAGGGAAGCAGGTCCTGTCAATAAGATGTTCTTTAAAACCTGTCAGTCAGGGAAGGACTTGAGAGAACTGAGGAGGGGTCTTTGGGGTCCCTTACTCCACCTCTCTCCCTTTTCCCAGGACACAGATCCAAGGAAAGATGAGGTCTTCCCCGATGCCACAGTCAGGCTTCACAGAGAGCTGTGTGGAGAGCTAAGTGGGTTGTTTCTAGAGTCTCAGCCTAGGTCAGATAGACCTGCAGCCTGGGATGATGGACATCAGACAGACCTGCAGGCTGGGATGATGGACATCAGACAGACCTGCAGGCTGGGATGATGGACATCAGACAGACCTGCACCAGCCTGGGATGATGGACATCAGACAGACCTGCACCAGCCTGGGATGATGGACATCAGACAGACCTGCACCAGCCTGGGATGATGGACATTCATGGGTAGGGAAAGCCCCAGAGAATCTGGCCACTTCCTTGGCTTAGAGGGCAGCTGAGAAGAACAGACCACAGACTCAGCCACGTCAGACACTGGCAACCAGAACCAGGCCACCTGCTGCTGGATGGGTGCTTTCCAAGACAGGCAGAGAGAAGCTTTCATGGAAAGCAAGATGGAGCCAGCGGGAAAGACTGTGAGCAGATGAGGACATGAAACACTGGAACCAGGTGAGACTGTAGCACACACAGCAGTGACAGCAGCCAGGAGTGGTCACCTGCTCCAAGACCACCAGTAAGCCAATATGCACAGGGCAGGCTTTATGTGTGCGATACTCACCAAGACACAAGAAAGAGAATCTGCAGGCATCTGCAGTCAGATGAGGTAAGGGGTCCCTTAGCCCCCAGACATTATGCCTCTCATAGAGGACGGGCAGCTCTCAATCCTGGTACAGCCTGTGCCGATGGCTCTGCTCTCAGTGAGGTTTCTCTACTGCAGATTGATTGACACAGTGCCAGAGGGGTCCAGATAGGGACTCTTTGCTTGTGTACTGTAGAATAATCAATAGTATCCCATCCTTGCCATGGATTCCAGTAGCTCCCACCAGGTGTCACGACCCAAATGCATTCCCATGTTGACAGGCGTCCTGTCAGAAGTGGGACAAGGGTGCAATCAGCCGGCTGAGAGCGATGCTTAAATCACTGTTATGTACTTGAGCCCCAGGGAGTGCCAGGGGCCAGGAAGGCGCAGCAGTGTGGAGTGGCGTCACCACGTGGAACAGAAAGGAGTGTGTGGAAATGCCAGGCAGAGCACGGCCAAAGCTGAAGGATAAAGACAGAGAGAAGGATTCGGTATCACCACCGCTTAGCCACGGCGGGTGTTTATTTAATAGATACAAGTGCTTATAAATATCTGTGACCCTGTTGTCTTGGGCTAAGCTCTCTGGAAGAGAGGTGGTAAGTAGTGTCTGCACGGATTTGTTACAGCCGAGGCGAAGAGCAAGCTGCAGCTCAACAAATAACCTTGGCGACAGTGGAGACTGACGTGGCTGGAACAGGCTGCCAGTACACAGTGCTCCAAGTTCATCTTCCGCAATCCCACCCCGCGTCTCCCTCCCACGCCTCACCCACAGGCCCCAGCACACCCTCACACAGAGAACCTACCTCCAAAGATGCTGGCTTCCTTCCCAGATGGAGCCTGAATGTGTGAGCAGGAAAAGGCCCCTAACAAGCTCACAGACTGAGCCGTCCCTGAAGTTTAACTGGCACTCAGTTCCTTGAAGGCAGAGGCCCATGCCCACTTTCCGGCAGCCCAGACCACAGCTGGAACCACAAAACCAAAGCTTTTAGGGAGCTTCCCTACACTGTGACAAACCACACACGGAAACAAACTCACAGAGAGGCAGGGTTTGCTTTGGCTTCTAGTCTCAGGGCTTCCGATCTGCAAGCATCTCGCGTGTTGAGACAACTTGTCATAGTATAGAGCTCATGACAGAGGAAACCCCTCCTCCAGGAAGATAAGAAGATAGGAGAGGGAAGCAGCTGAGGCCCCCAGCTCCCCTCAAGGGCAGGTTCCCAAGGACCCAGTGTTCTCTGCAGCCTCCTGGGGACAGTGCTCATTCCCCAGCAGGCAAGGCCATCTGTGCAGGGCCGGAGACTTTAGGGACAGTCTAATCAGTCTGCATCGTATTTCTTCAACACCGGTGCCGCTTTTGTTTCCGAAAACGTCCACTGGGACTCAGGGCTATTCATTCCTGCCACGAAGTCTTGTGACCAGAATTTCCTCCTAGCACTGAGAGCATGGGCACGAGCTGTTGCTTAGACTGGGGAATTCAGAGCAAAGCGTATATGCGTGGTGGTTGGGTTGTTCTAGTCTTCTATAGTGTAAGAGAGGACGAGGCCACCAGGATTTCCATGACAGCGTGTCCTCTGGTTCTGCAGTGAAAGACATTGAGAGTCAATGTCTCAAGCAGTTTGACAGATTGTTAGGAGCCATTAAGGAGCTTGCACGTGGGAGGAGTCTGTAGGAGGGAGCGGGTGTGAACTGGGCCTCTCTGAGTGGACTACCGTGGTGCAGAGATCTGGGGCTGTCTGCACTGCTATTGCTGTTAAATCAGGGCAAACAAGCCCAGATGAATACTCTGCTGTCTTACCCCTATTATTTTTCTGTCTTGCCAATTTAGTTGGGGAGCAGGAGCAAGAGTTAACAACTACCTCTTTTCAGAATGGGAGGGTGAGCGCAGGTAACGCCGGAACAGATTATTAAGAACGTGTTGAATTATCTGTGGTTAGGAGCTAGCCCATGAATAATGATTCAGGCTCCCACGGCAGGTCCAGCCCTTCCTGGACGGCAGAGCCAGGCTGCTGGTGAGGCTGTGGATGGGGAGGGTCTGTGGAAGACAGTCCACACCCTGACTCTCCCCACCTTCCAGAAGGCCAGAGTTTTCATGGGAACTTGCCCTGCCCAACATCACCTGGCCACTTTCTTCTTCCCTGGTGGGACACAGGGAATTTCTACATTGCTCTGGACAGTCATCAGTAACGGAGTCATTAAACGCGAGAGGAGCAGAGAGAGCTGTCTGCCAGCCTCCTCCATTACATCCAGGGATGTTGGCACATCTCTAATTAAGATCCGGAGGCTTGGGTTCCAATTGATGAGGCACATTCAAGAGTGCTCGGGGGCAGCGGGTAATGCAGTGAGCAGGGTAATGGCTTGTGTAATTCCAATGAGGATTTCTGGTCACACTCAATGCTAGAGGTTAACCGGTGCCACCCAGAGAAGGAGCCTGGGTCTGGATCTGCTGCTGCTGGTCTGTCATTGCTCCATCGATGAAGAGACAGTTCTGGAAGCCTAGCTAAGGAATCTGCCTACAGTCTTCTGGGCCACCCGGGGAAGCCAGGATTTGGACCTCCTCTTGTTTAAACTAATGTAACAACATTTGGCTCTAAGCTCGGGGACTTGCAACAACCCACAGTTCCGAATGGATTCACTCTGGGGAAAAACAAAGAGACTGATCATGTTTAGAGAAAATGGACGGCCAAGTAATTCCCCAGGGAAATCACATTGTTTTATTTTTCATTCATTTAGAAGTTCGGAGAAAACATTTTGACATTTGCTGATTGTTGCAGTATTCCCTGAGGGCCGAAGCCTGCGTGCATTAATTTTATATTCTCAGCTGAGAAACTCATGTCTGATATGAGCTGGGGGTGGCTGAGGGGGAAAACCTGGAATGCTTAGGTCCCTGCAACTTCAAGGATGTCTTTGATTGGAAGTCAAGAAACCAGAATTTCCCAGAACAGACAAGAAAGAGAAAGTGGGAAGTTAGGAGAGGGACTGGGCTGGGATCCTTTAGGGATGTCTGGGATTGCAAGGAGCCCACAGGCACCCACGAGCCAGTTCGCAGGCTCACCTGCCTGTCTGCAGTTGGCAGGCCCCTGTGCACTGGGTTTCCAGGTCTTCTGCAAGTGCTCCTCCTCCTGCCCTGTTTCAGAAGGACAGTCATGATCTTTGGAATCAAAAGGCCTCCTGGGGCTTATAAACTGTCCTTCCACGTGGCTTCTGGCAATGGCTAGATGGGATGTCATTTGCTGCCATTAGGTGACAGTCTACAGTGTTGAGATACCAGAGCTGGCAGCTTGACCTGGGCATCAAAGAATAATCTAGTAAAACTCTCACCTGATCTGGAGACACAGTCAGGCCAGGCAGCCTTAAAAATCTCTGGTACACCATATTCTAGACTTCCAGGCTAGATATTCATTGGCTGAATTGGAGGGCACTGCTGTGAACCAGTTTTTAAACATATATTTCTTAAAATTTAGTAAAAGGTGTACTAAAACCTTATACCCTGAAAAGCATTGCCTGTTTGGAAAAAAAGTACACACACACATATATATTCTAAATTATATATATTTATATATATTCTAAATTATATATTTATGTATATTTAGAATTAAATATAAATTCTGAATATATAAACATATATATTTATGTATATTGGGAATTATAATATATAAATTCTGAATTGTATATTATATATAATTCTATATATATAAAGATTATGAGAAAAATAACATTGAGAACTAGAAATCTTCTTTTATGGGCTAAAGCAACTCACTAAGGTAGCTTATGATAGTTCTAAATAATTGAAGCCGTAAAGAGGCATTAAAGGGTAAGAGCCTCCCCTGCCACTCTGCCCTGCACCCCTGAGTCCCCTAGGAAGACTCACCAAGGCTTTGTGGTTGAAGTTATAAAAGCTGTACTTTTGTCACATGAGAAAAAGTAACTTTAATAAGTAATTTTAAATTTTAATAAAGTAACCAAGGAAGCGAGCAATAGAGCAGGGGGGAAGGAAATCTTGATAAAATTATCCCAATGAACATGGCCGCTGCAAGGCTGGCTCTAAACCTCCAGGGACAGCAGCAGGCAGCGTCTCAACCTCTGTCAGCAAGAGCTCCTGGCTGCTCTGGCTTCCACATGGAGCATGGCTGTGAAAGGGAGAAAATTAGAGGGGCCTCTTGCCACACCGGGTGGAGAGAAAAGATGCTGAAGAAATACAAGCAGAGGAAAGAGTCCGGCCAAAGTGGAAGAGGCTGGCAGATCTGAAGAGGGCATTTCTGGTGGGGTGGCCAGGTATTCTACGGGATTGTGGGGGTGGCGCATATTCCAGGTACATCCCTCCCCAACTGTGCAAGAGCCAGTCTCTCTCAGGAAGCAGACAATGGATGCCTCAGGGCTCGTCCTGCCTGGCGTTGATAGAAATGACAGAGCTAAGGGACCTGGAAGGAAGGAAAAGCCTGGGTACCTCAGAGTCCCCTCTCAGCAGGACAAGGTCAAGGAAGGCTCTGGGAACCACAGTCTCTGGTCCCTGTCCCAGCTTTGCAATTGGTGCGGTGTGCAGGCAACCTTGAATAATCACGTGAGCCCTCTCACACTGGACTTGCAGTTTGGCCTAGGTCACAAGTCCCACATTCATGGACAATGTCCTGCTGGTGGCCGTCACTAGGAGGCCGCAGAGCAGAGGTCCTGTCCAGAGCCTATAGCCTCCCATCCCAGCTGCCACTTTCCAGGGAGTTACTATAAAAACGGATACAGGGCTTCAGGGCTTCACCACTTCCTTAGGGGAAAAAGCTATGAGCTAAAGAGGTTGTTGCTGAGAACCAAGAGCTTGAAGACAAGAGGGATGGAAAGAGGAATATTCGGAGAGTCACAGAGAGGACAGACGGAAGGGGAGAGGGAGGACAGGCTCCATAGACAGGGAGAGGTATCCAGAGACACAGGAAGATGCGAAAGGAGTCTGAGAGAGAGGGAGGGAGGGAGGGAGGGAGGAGAGAGAGAGAGAGAAGAGAAAGAGAGAGAGAGAGAGAGAGAGAGCGCACAAAGTGACTCCAGACTCTGCCCTCTCCAGTCTCACTTTGAGCACTTCCTGAGAGGGCTACGAAGTGGGTTATGGGACAAATCTTGAAGGGATTTTGTGATTTGACTTCCTGCTAGGAGAATTTGATCAGCAGTCTGGGCAGGGTAGCCATTACTAGACGTTTACTCCAGCTCTGCACCACCTCCTCCCCTCCCAGCCCACAGGCTCGACACCTCACACAGGGGCAGGACAATAGCAGATGATTCCAGAGTTGTATCCAGCTCCAAAGGCAACCCTCAGAGCCGTGAGGAGGGAGGATCTGCATGGTCTCTACACGGAAGGGTCGGGTGAATGCACGTCATTGTAGGGAGAGAAAGCACACACTCTGGGCTCCCTCTGCAGCTACAGCAAGTCCCCATGATATTCAGGATTATCATGGTTGATGTTGTCCTTGGATTCCTTACCTATAACGGGAAGGACCACATTATCTCTAAGGGGTGGAATACGCAGCGTGGCTTTGATTTCCACGGCGTGACTTATTGACAGCACTCCCTTCGGGAAATCAGCTCCTTCCACATTGCCAGACACCTGAAGGATCACGTCTCTCTCAGGTAAGTATGCTCCACAGAGTGAACATTGGATGTTTTACACTGCTGTAGAGCAGACCCTCAGAATGAACGTAATTATAGCCACACCCAAAAGTCCTCTCCATTGGTCGCAGTCCCATACACCCTGGTGCATGACCCTCTTGTCAGGCAAGTATTGCATGAGCGTGCTGATGTGGCTGAGCAAAAAAACAGCAATGCACACCTCGAGCCTCCCGCAGGTCTAGCAGGTTGAATTTGTAATAAGAATATCCACACCACACACGTGATACATGACTATCCGTTGGATGCAGTAGTAGTGGTGGGGTCACTGGGGATCAACCTGATTACTTGCTGGCTTCTCCTGTGCAAGAGCTTCATCTGAGACTGTGGATGGTCCTGGGAACAGACCTGGTAGGCTTTCTGGAAGAGGTGGCTTTGGGTACCTTTCCTCTTCTACAATTTCCACGGAAGCACTCCCTCAGCATGATGCAGACCTGATGTTGTTCACTGGGGCCTGCCGATGCCTGAGGTTATTTTGAGGAGAAGCCCGAGCAATGATGTCACAGTCCGTGTGTCCTGGGAGAGGTAAACTCTCCCTCCCTGTGCTGAGTGGACATGGCTTTAAGCAAGTTTCCCCACCTGGGCCACTGCCCTGCAGCCCGGGGCCTCTTACTCTCTGTTTGCTTGTATCACCAGCCTGCCCCATGTAACCAAGGGGTCACTCCTTCCTCTGTCTCCCAGCTGGGGTGAGAAATCCCCCTCAGGACTGTGGCTAGTGCTCACATCCACAGGCCCCAGTGCATGGTGGGTAACGGGTAACGAGAATGGTGTATGTGTGGAGCGGCGGGGCTGCGTCCCGCCACCCGCCGCTGGCTAGCTTTAACCCAAAATAATTACACGGAAACTGTATTCTTTTAAACACTGCCTGGCCCATAGTTTCAGCCTCTTATTGGCTAATTCTCATATCTTGCTTAACCCATATTTAGTAATCTGGGGTAGCACCACGAGGTGTGGCTTACCAGGAGAGATCTTAACCAGCGTCCATCTCGGAGAGGAGCAGCATGGAGACTCACTATGGGCGACTGCCTGAGCGTCTCCCCAACTCTACTTCCTTGTTCCCACAATTCTGTTCTGTCTACTCCCCTACCTAATTTTCTGTCCTCTAAAGGGCCAAGGCAGTTTTCTTATTAATTAACCAATGAAAGAAACATAGACAGGATTAACTCTCCTCCATCATTTCCCCTTTTCTGTTTAAACAAAAAAGAACGGCTTCAACTTTAACATAGCAAAAATTACATATAACAAAACAGTTATCAAGCAAGTATACAGTTACAATATTTAAATCTATTTTATCTTTTATCATAACTAAGGAAATCTATAACTATCTATTTATTCTTCAACTCCATCAAAGACTCCAGAAGGATACAATGCTACCTAAGTAAACAAGAATAAGTAACTTATAAAACTCTAGAAATGACAGAGACAACTCGCTGCCTAGACAGTCACCCAAAGTTCCTCTGTACCGTTGGGGCATCCATCTTCAGCCTTCAGGCCCATAGTGTCCAGCAGACATTTCCATGAAGCGGGAAATTCCAAAGACAGTTCAGTCACTTTCTGCTGTGTCCTGCAGAACATCTCGCAGACTCTTTCATGAATCAGGACCCCAAAAGACCATCTCACACCTTAGGCAAGTTCAGCAGTCCTCTTTCTGTGGGATCCTTGTGTCCAGTTTATGCAACAGTCCAGCCAAGAGCAGTTTCTTGCCCAAATGGCTAACAAACTCCATAAGTAGCCTCTTCGATGCCCATCTTCCTCTCGAAGTAGATTGGTGCTGCCAGGAGCAGATGTGTCTCATTGTCATGAAAAACCCTAAGTTATTAAAACATTAAATGCCATATTCTGCAGTCTTTGAAAGATATGAAGAATGTCTATCTAACTGAAATATATCTCTACATATCTAGAAAATCTAATAACATGACTACAAGCTTAACTATTATCAATGATTATCCATTAACCTATATTTCCTAATTATACATTACATTCTTAAATGAACTACACAATCACAATACCTAATCAAAAGCAGAAACACATATACATATAACAAAATTGACCTTAAAATCTATACCAATGCAAATTCATATCTAT
The DNA here is from genome assembly GCF_903992535.2 of Arvicola amphibius. NCBI lineage: Eukaryota > Metazoa > Chordata > Mammalia > Rodentia > Cricetidae > Arvicola > Arvicola amphibius. Next base: position 3,245,744 of record NC_052051.1, read on the forward strand.
ATCATCTCCCCCTTTAAATGTAAAAGAACATTTATAAGCAACATTTGGGAAAATGGGCGCAGTATTTCTCTCCAAACTGCTTCCTGCTGAATGGGGGCGCTGTTATTTAGGTCTTTCATGGTATAACCTGTCTGCCAGTTCATCTCAGTCGGCAGTTGAGCAAAGTAAATTTTTTGAAGATGTTCATAGCAAACCTTTCAGGAGGGCGTGGTCTATCATACCATATTGGGATAGAAGCAATCCACAGAGTCTCGTCCTCTGTGAAAACAAAAGAAGAAACTCTTTTCCAAGCATCATGTTCTTAGATCCAAATTCTGAAGTCATACCATTAAGATGTCCATTCTGGTCTAACCTGGCAGCCCATATAATGAAATGTCCTCTCTGTACTTAGCTCCTTACAGTCAAAAAAATCAAAGAAAACACAACAAAATACATAATCCAGACTCCTCTGTGAATTTTCCATTTTTATGCGGCTTATTTTACATTCTAATCACTTTACTTTATTCTGTCTCTTTAAAGACTTTAGACCTTTTTTAGGCATTATTAACTTTATTTTTTTTATATTTTCTTCTTCTCTCTCTCAAGCCTACATACATTCATCCAACATTATGACTCATTTAAAAAGTCTTTTATGTCTGAATCTGTCCTACTGTGAATCTGTAATTTTTTTAACTGTCGAGAAACATGTTTGATTTGCGCCTTTACATAGCTAAACACTTAAGACTCTAAGCTGTGACATTCCTAGGTTAAAAACAGGTACTGTGTGCTTGCCCCGCCCAGTCCAACATGGCGGAGCCACTTGTGACTCTAAATCAGTTGCACCTCTGAAGCTGCAGAGCCGCTGGGCTGTTCTAGATGTTGGCTCCACCTCTCTCTCCAATTTCAAAATGGAGGACGTACCATTTCTGCTAGCTCTGGGGCCTCCAGGTAGGAGCCACACTCAGCACTTTAATTCTGAGACTGAGTGTGGCGGCACAGAAACTCTTTTCATCCAAGTTGCGCAGCCTGGAAACATCGGCAGAATCCGCCATGTTTCTCCCTCCTCCTCCGCTCGCCTAAGCCTGATTCCGCCATCTGCCCAGGTGCAGGCGGGGAGCAGTGAGCCACTGGCATGGTCTCAGAGCACTTTCTTTCCGATCCCAAGTAGGCACACAAACATCCAGTCCATAAAGCCACTGAAATGCTTTAAAGCCAGAAGTTCGCACCTGGCAGCACAGCATCAGGAAGCCGCGTTTTAAAATGACTCAGCTTTTTCGTCTGCCGCTATTGGGCCGAAACAGGAAATCTCTCTACGGCACGTCCAGGCAAACAGCAAAAAGCTGTGTTAAACTCTTTCTCTCCTTTATTTAAAGCCAACTCAGGTTTTTAAGTGGATTTAGTCACCACGTTGGAGCGCCAATCTGTAGTGGGAAACGGCAGGGGCTGAGTCCCGCCACCCAGCTGCCGGCTAGCTTTACACCCGAAATAATTACACGGAAACTGTATTCTTTTAAACACTGCCTGGCCCATAGTTTCAGCCTCTTATTGGCTAATTCTCATATCTTGCTTTAACCCATATTTAGTAATCTGGGGTAGCACCACGAGGTTGTGGCTACAGGAGAGATTCTTAACCAGCGTCCATCTCGGAGAGGAGGCAGCATGGAGACTCACTATGGCGACTGCCTGAAGCGTCTCCCCAACTCTACTTCCTTGTTCCCACAATTCTGTTCTGTCTACTCCACCTACCTAATTTTCTGTCCTCTTAAAGGGCCAAGGCAGTTTTCTTTATTAATTAACCAATGAAAGAAACATAGACAGATAACTCTCCTCCATCAAGATGGTAGAATAGGAGAGATTAGATTGCCCTGGGACAGGAAGAGGTATGTGGCCACCCAGACAGGCCCATAGTGTGACTTGATTCTGCAGAGGGCTCCGCCCCCTAGGAGCCTGCCCAGGTGAGACACTGCAGCACTCACAGACAGACCTGGCTGGTCCTCAAGGCAAGGCCTGTCCAACATGGAGAAAGGAAAATATTGGCTTTACACATTAAGAGGCACGTTATTAAAGTTTTAAAGGCTAATATAAAATGGCGAGTCACTTATGCCCGGTCAGCGCTCTCAGAGATGACTTGTGATAATCCACTTAAGCGCCCCTCTCCTGGCCACTTAAGAGCCCTCCCCCCCCCCCCCCCCCCCCCCCCCCCCGCTGTAGATCAGCTCTTCCCTGATTGTGACAGCTCCCTTCCAGCCTCCGTATCTGATGTAGCCTCATGCTGCAGAAGCCCTGCAGGGTTCTGATTTGCACCACAGGCCACCCCTTACCTCCCCGCCCCAAACTTCTCAATCTCCTTAACTTTAAGACATAGAGACCAGAAGACTCTGAAGCAGCTGATTTGATGACAGCAGGTGAAGCCCTGTGCTCCCCCTCGGAGGGTTCTATGCCCTGTCACTTTCTAATATAAAGTTTCCTCAGGAACAGTGTCACAGGGTCTGTGGTCTGTGTGCCTGCCACCTCTCTAATGAAAGTGGCCCAGGGGTCCTGCCCTCCTGCCCCTCGGATATTGGCTTCCCTAAGGGAGGGTCTCTAGGCAGCCATGTTCTTCCTACAACCACGTCCAGTTCTTTAAACTGGTCCCACTGACCATCCAGCGTCTGCTCACTGACGGTGGATGCAGTGTAGAAAAGCTTGTCCTCACACTTGGATCACTGACTTCTCCACCATGACGGACTTAAGCCAAAACAGACCCTCCCTCTCTTGATTGCCCTCTGAGATGGGCAATGGACAACACCAGCCTGCGTCAGAAGCCAGGCACTCAGACTGCTGAGAGGAACAATTGCTACTCACAGAGCAGGGGTTCCCTTCTGGCAGCTTCCCAGAGCTGGCCCCATAGCCTTGCCGGTCAGCCCGCTTCCCGAGTCCCTGCTGCCTTGACTTCCCCAAGGCATGACTCAGATATGACACAAGGAGAGACCAGAGTGGGGAATCCACCAGAGTCCACTTTGGGGAACCAGTGAGTCTACCAGACTTCCTTACAGGGCATGGCTGAGTCACTACACTCAGAGGAGTTTGGGTGACTGCCACGCTGCATCCCAGTAACGTCCCATCCCACCATGGACGATGTCATAAAAGTGTCATTATAGAGACCCCCTTTCATCTGCTAGCCTCAGTCCTGTACACTTCGGCTTAGCACAGACCCCCAGAGCTAGAGAGAGGAAAGCAGAAACAGTGCGGGAGCCCAGGCAGCTCCGGCGGCCCTCTCCTCCCTCCCCGTCTGGGAGTATCAATAAACAGCTTCACTGCTATTGCCATTACTATAGACCTCGTCCCCTCACCGCTGGCTGCTCTGTTTAATTAGTTGCCATGGCTACAGGAACAAGATGGCAGCGGTGGGAACACGTTTTCCTGAGCTTGTTGGAGGGACATATTATGAATGTTACGGCCACACATCCCACAACTGAAGACACTGAGGCACACCACACGGGAGGAGGAGAATCAGAGTCCCCGAGACTCTAAATGTCTGCGTCTGCCCAGATGACAGGGATCAGAGCAGACAGCCACGTGGGTAAGAGTTTGCGTGTGAAATGGAGTTTCGATGCAGAAGAGAAATCACATGTCCAGCCACTGAAGAAGGACTTGTGTATTCAGGGGAACAGATGCATGCCGAAACTGTAAGGTTAGCCGCGGGCTACAGAAAGGCTCCCGTGTCAACACGCTTGGCTCATGGCTTTCTGCACGACTGTAGCTGCTGTGGGTTGATCGTTGCTGTTTTAAATGTCATACAGTAGATGCATTTGGAAGTGGGACTCTAAAGCAATACATGTGTGCTTCTCCCCTCCTCAGGCCTCTCCTTATACATTACCTTCTAATGAACCTGCAATGTATTTGGGGATATTTTCAGCACACTAAACTTTTATAGCAATGAACATGTAAAGTATCTCCAAAGACTTAAAATTAGCTTGCAATACAGATTCAAGATATATTTCTTTTTGACCCAGTTTATCGCTTAAAAAAGTCAAAAAAACATCAAAGGAGTTCCCCCCTCCCTCTTGTTCTCTGTTCTTTTTTATAATCCAAACCATTTTTGACACCTCATCGTCCTTGAGGCTAATCACGGTCGATGGGTAAGCACCACCCTGTGAGGTAGGCTTGAGCCAGCACTCCAGTCTCACTAGGTTTATCTGTGTTATTTTTTGATTGACGTATAATTGCACATATTTATGGGGAACTGCGATGTTTTGATACACATGTGCATTGTGTAATGATGAAATTGTAGGGATCGACACACTATAAACATTTGTCGTTTCTCTGTGATGAAAACATTGCCAGCTATTGTCTGTGTGGTGCTATGAAGCGGTGGTGAAGTCAGAGCTGAAGCTCACACAGCTTTCACAGAGGACTGGGCTGAGTTCCCAGCACGTGGTGTCTTAAACCAACCAGGTTCCATTCCAGGCTCGTTTAGCCTCCACGGGCAACAGGTGTGTATACACACACACACAAAATAAAATATATCTTTTTAAAAATTAAAAGGCTAACCTCCTGACATGGTGACATCATGCTAAGCCTAGGGGATGCCATATTTTGTGACCTCATCCAGGAGCAGAAAGATGCAAAGCTTGTCATCTCACTCATCAGCGGTCTCCACACACACACACACACACACACACAGAGAGAGAGAGAGAGAGAGAGAGAGAGAGAGAGAGAGAGAGACAGAGAGACAGAGAGACAGAGAGAGACAGACAGAGAGACAGACAGAGAGACAGAGACAGAGAGAGACGGAGAGCAACATCCTAGAGTCCTTCCTAATCACAGTTGATTGCAGGGTAACAACATGCAGGTTTCGGTTGAGAAGACCCAAGGCTTTGAAATCCTTAATACAAGAAGAGAGAGCCACATTCTGACACTCACCACCCATTCTTCCAGAATGGAAATATCCTGCTAGGAACAGACTCCCCCTGAGATCCCCAGGTCCTGGAGGGGCACCTGCCATCACCAACCCCCAGCCAAAGACTATGATACTCAAGCCACAGCCAAAGCCACAGAAAATACAAGGAGAAATGTACAGAGGTTTTCATAGAGAAAAATGTATTTGAGGAGGATAATGGACGGAGAAGAATCTTTTCTAAAGACGTTCCAATTAGTAAAATAAAAGCTTACTCAGGATTTGTGTGGGAACACAGGGAAGATGGTACTTTCTAGTAATTGAAGTCAAATAACCAAAGGGGATTTCCCCAAGGGAACAAAGGTTGTGGCTGGAAGTACACCAGGAGGGCTGCATAGATGGCACCAAGCTGCAGGGAAAAGCCCTCACTGTGGCAGCAAAAAGACCCCAATAATCCCCAGAGGCTTTGTTAAAACCAGGCATAGCCAGTGTGCTTCTAACTTCATCAGGGCCGTGGAAGTGGACACAGGCAGATGCCAGGAGCTGGCTGGCCAGCTGATCTACCCCAAATGGCAAGCTCCAGGGTCAGTAAGAGACCCTGTCCCAAAAAGCAAGGTGACGTAGAAACTCAGCCCCATCCTCCTCTGACCCCTGTGTTTGTATGTACAGGTGGGCCCACCTATACACATGTTACTACACACACATACACACACACAAAAGACTATTACATTTTCAGAATTTTAAAATGAATAAATAATGCCAGTAGCAAAGAACTCAGGCAGTGAAAAGAGAAAGTCCTTTCCTTTCTGTTCATCCTTCTGGAAGATTTATTGGTGTGTATATACATATGAGTGTGTGTATGTGTGCACTCGTACATGTGTGTGTAGGTGTGTGTATGTGCACATGTGTATAGCTGGATGTATACATGTGTGCACATACCTACATGTGTGTTTGTGTGCTCACAAACAATCTTATTTGATAGCACAGAGACAAGACCCTTCATCACAGGTCATTTTTAAACCTTCTAGATTAGCATTCATTGGCCTAGGCCCTGTAACAAAAAGCATTCAGAAACTTGAATGTGTGTTAAGCTGAGATTATTACTTTTCTAGAAATATTAGTAATGAAAAGTAATATTTCATGCTTCAATGTCTCTATTTCCTCAAAAGAGGCAAAGTTCTGCTCCAGGTTTATTGCATGAGGTTGGGGTTAAAAATTAATTTGCCCAAAACTCACCTCACGTTCAATATTAACTTCCAATATGGCTTTAAGATTACAGGAAGCTGAACGGTTTCTTTGCTTAGGAAATGTTCTGGTGTCTGTCTGGTGCCAAGCGGGTCCACATGTCACACGGAGCTCGCGGCTGGGAGGTGAGGCTCGTCACCTAGGGCTCTTCTTTCCACTCAAGGGCTTTTCTGAGTGTTGGGACCATTTGGAGTCCTGGCCTCCAGCTGCTCTTCCCTGCTAGAGATCTTTACATTCCTTCTGATTTGAGTTACTGAAAGCTGTGTCAAAGTTGTTTACCAGCTCTGATTCACAAGCACGTGTTGCCTTGCCTTGAGGATCAGAAGATAAAGTTTTCACCTGTTGGCCCGCTTGACTGTTGGGTAGATAAGCCTCCATGGTGCTATTGAATAAAGGGCTTCTTACCAGGGACTAGAGGTCCTGTCTCTGTCTGTCTGTCTGTCTCTGTGTGTCTTTGTGTGTTTCAACCTCCAGCCCCTTGCCCGAAGCTCACGAACTGTTTGGTAGCGCATAGAGCACAGACAGGCATTGTGCGCTCCACTGAGGAAGTCGAGGAAGTCATTTCTTTGAAACACACCCTGAACAACTGCTAACAGTCCTATTGGCTTGGTCCTGAGAGGGCCTTCTGTGGTCAGACGTGGTGTCGTGTGTGCCCTTGCTGCCTCCCCTCACGGGGAAGATTGAGAGATGAGACCAAAGAAGGCCCTCTCCTGGGTCTCCTTTGAGTCCCACTTATCCAGTGTCCTGACTGCCCAGCCCAGGCCAGCAATGGGCAACACTGAGATCAGAAGCCAGTGTGTCAGGTGGAGCCAGCCAGTCCTGGCTCTAAGCACACATTCTTATTGCTCTGTGCCAGGGAGGCTTCTGGGCTCTGGAAGAAAAGGGTTCCCATCAGTTCCCATCCAACTGACACCCTCTGCTGTCAGGTCAGGTGCTTCTGTGGTTGCCACCTCTGTACCAAGAGGTCTACCTGTCCACTCTGGTGTTCTGGTTTCCTCACCATGCAGTCAACGCACAGGACAGAGGACATCCTCACTATGATCAGATGGTGTGCAAGGGCTCCATAGGGAGCGTGTTTCTTTTCTAAGTTCCAGTGGGCTGTTTAGAGGAAAACTGAGAAAGTGCCAGTCTTTGCACAGGGCAGTTAAACAGTGTCTCTGGGTATCGCCCCTCGCATGCCAGGGTCTTCCATGCTCTCCAAACTCGCCCCTGTGTTTACTGCAGAGGCCCTGACTCGGCTCAGTCCTCCTCTTTGTCCTCCTGGGGAAGCCTTGCTGAGACACTGCCTCATCCAGATGGCACAGGGCAGCACCTTCTCCTTTCTCCTCCCAGGCCACAGCGCCCTGGCACCCACAGACACTCACTGCTTCTCCACATGTTCCTGCGGCTGTGGCAGCCACCACCACCTGCAGGTGGACCTCACCTTACCCTTCTCTGCACACACTGTGACTCCACACTGTTTACGTCAAAGCCCAGTTCCACGTTTCAGCTCTCAGTCCACACCTCAAGCCCCACTGGACCCTACCTCTGCTCCATGTGCCTTGAACTTCACCCAAAGTGAGCCGCTTACGCTCCCCACCACGTGCACCAGCATGAAATGGACTGAGTGAAGGTTTCAAACTAGCAGAAATGGAGTGTTCAGTTCCTCTGCAGACATCTTACACAGCACAGGCCTCTGTAGAAACAGTCCTTAGCGACAGTAACAGGGAGTACCTGACGTCACACGGCCACTGTGCAGCACTAAGAGAACTGGGTCATCTCATGATCCCCACCTACAAAGCAGAATGACAGTGGGACCCATGTCATAGTGCTGCTTCGAGGACCAAGTAATGCGGTCCTTTAGAGAGAGCTTGGTACATGGTGAGTACCACTATCACAGCATCATCAAAATCACTGTCACCATACCCGCCATCCATGTCACTGTTACCATCACCACCACCACCACCACCACCATCGCTATTGTCATTATCATAACCACCACCACCATTACCATCACCATCACCATCACCACCACCATCACCATCACCATCACCACCACCACCACCATCACCATCACCACCACCATCACCACCACTACCATCACCACCATCACCATCACCACCACCACCACCACCATCGCTATTGTCATTATCATAACCACCACCACCATTACCACCACCACCATCACCACCATCACCACCATCACCATCACCACCATCACAACCACCACCACCACCATCACCACCATCACCATCACCACCACCATCACCATAATCATCACCATCATCACCATGACCATCACCACCATCACCATCACCATCACCACCACCACCACCACCCTTCATCACCAGCATCCTCACCATCAGCATCGCAATCATCACCACCCACAGACCTCTGAGACAGCCTTCCCCCTCTGCAGTATGAATACTAAGTTCGGGGCTCTCACACATATACCGTGTATAACAAGCAACGGCAGTCTACGGGGTTTTGCCCTTACTGCTCATCAGCCACGGTTCTGTGAGCCTGGCACACACAGGCTGGGGTGTTACCTCCACACTTCTCAGAGGTTTAGAGATGCCCATGTTACAGTCAGACCACGGCCTGCTTTAATGGTACAGCCAGCGTCTCAATGCTGGCAGGACCTGGGAAGAGTCTCTCTGTGTGGCTAGGCTGGGAATGTGATTCTGGGCAGAGTCTCTGAACAAACTGAAGAGCAGGAGGTATAGACTATGGCTACAGTTCCCACAATAAGTAGTCCCACATCGGAAGTGCAGCTAACACTTGCTATTGCATGTGTGTTAAGTCAAAAATCTAAGAGCAGCCCAGAAGGCATCCTCAGTTCTCTCATGAGCCCTCTATGGTATTGTGCCTGGGTCACAGGATGACTCTTCCCTCAGGTGTCACATAGCTGCACTGGGGAGCCGCGAAGCTGGGGCTCCTAAGGAATCTCTGTCCCCAGGTCTCTTCTCTCGCCTCTCACAGCCTCCAGCTGAGCTCCGAGGCGGGCAGACACTAGGATGGCCACTCCAGAACGGCATTTTCAGGGAGAGACAGCAGCTGTCTTACCGGGGCACAGAGCCTCCCATCACAGCACCGCAGCCTTTCCTCTGGCTTGTCCTACTCACCAAGACCACCACAAAAGACTCCGCAGAGTCAGGGTGAGAGATAGCTAGCTGACTTGGGGATATCACGCTCTGTTAAAGACCTGTGTGACAGAACGGCTGTCGTCAGAGCACACAGTGCAAACACAGGCCCTCCTATGCACCACGTCCCACAACTGCTGAAGCTGACTCTCCTTCCCCATCTCCTTAGCCTGGTACTTTGGTCTGTGACTTCTTTCATCTCAACCCAACAGTGTACTTTGCTTGCAGGGCCTTAGAACTCTCACTACAAGCAACCATCCCTACTTAGACATTCTCTTAGACTCGCGAACAGTCCATGTGTGAAACTGTTGTTGTCTTATACCTCATAGGTACCTTTCTGACAGGAGTATAGTACAGGGGGTGGGAAGGGAGGCCTCTGGACTTAATGAAGACAAACGATACAGGCCTGTGAGCCACCCAAGGCATGCCTCTCGGTCTCGTTGCAAACACGCTCCATTTCCTGATGTACATGGGCGAGAATGTCTCACTTGGCAGCACAGAGTTGAGAGATGGAGTGATTGAGCTGGGTCTGATGCCAAGCACATCTTAACCCACTCGCGTGTGGTGCTGAGTGACAGCTGAGCGTGGCCTCTGGACTGAGCATCTCGCACTTGAATGGACGGGTGAAGATGGACCCCCTGGGCCCGTCGCGAAGGCGGGGCAGGATGTACATCCAAGCATCCCTAGCCTGCTCCCCAGTGCTGGTCCACTCAACTTTGAGTAACTATCTTTATCCGGACTCTGGCATGGCCTCCAACCTCATGGAAGTCATCTAAAAGTCAAGAAGGGACCCCAGGAGTCTTAGTTGTCAACTGTGCTTGGGAAAGGGGCCCTCAACTGAGGAAATGCCTCCGTTAGATTGACCCGTGGCCATGTCTGGGAGGCACATGGAAATACCCAGTCTGCTTTAGGTGGTGCTGCCTAAGGACCAAATAAAAACACAAGATGACCAGAGAGCCATGGAGCAGTGTTCCTCTGTGGTTTTTGCTCCCAGCCCCTGCCTCACACCTCTGCCCTGGCTTCCCTCAACGATGGAGAGTAACCTGTAGGCCAAACAGCTCCCCTTTCCTCCTCCAAGTTGATTTTTGCCAGGGTGTCTATCACAGTGACAGAAAGCAAACCATGACAGATACTTGTTTCTTTTTCTCTGGATATGGTAACAAATTTTTGCATAAAAATTAATGTAAGAAATACAAACATTTATAGAACTTTTAAAATGTATGTTCTTGTGTATTCATGTATTTTAAATATATATTCTGTGCTGCAGATGAGCAAATTTTCTTTTAATAAAAACGTAATGCAATTTGAAGGAGATCAAATAAGATGGTGCAGGACAGTGGTTCTCAGCCTTCTATCCCTGCGACCCTTGAACACAGTTCCTCATGTTGTGCTGACGCTCTGTTCCATATGCATGCTCTTCAATCCCCAGCCTTTCAATAGACACCTGAGCGCATCCCCTATCATAACGTCAGAGCACACGGCAGCTGGCACTTGGCACATGGCACACAGCTAGCTCCTTGGCATTCTGATATCACTTCCCTTGGCTGTATAGTAAGGGGTAGAATGATAAAGTAGTTCCCTTTTTATCTTTGTGTATTTATTTTTTGGTGTACGTGTGTGTGTGTGCATGCATGTGTACGTGTGTGTGTACGTGTGTGTGTGCATGTGTATGTGTGTGTGCATGCATGTGTACGTGTGTGTGTGCATGCATGTGTACGTGTGTGTGTGTGCATGCATGTGTATGTGTGTGTATACCCACGGTGGCCAGAAAGGCATCAGAACAAATCCCCTGGGGCTGGGATGACCGACGGCTGTGAGCAGCCATGTGAGTGTGAAGAACAGAACCCAGTGTGATGGGGAGCAGAACGCACTTGACCACCCTGCCATCTCTCCAGTCCCCTGATTTTTTTCTTGATTTTGGTTTTAGTTTCTTTGAGGAACTTCCCTCTTGCTTTCCATAGCTGTACTAATTTACAGTGCTAACTGCAGCGGACGCTGGTTCCTTTTTCTCTGCATCTTCATCGGTGCCTGAGATTGCTCTTGGTCTTTGATTCACTGACAACGATCTTTCTACTGGGCTTGACAGGATACCTGGCTGTATTTTTGATTTTTCCTTCCCTGGAGACTGCTAGATACCGAGCATTGTCTCGCCCAGTCATTTGCTAGCTGTGTTTGTCTTTTGTTAGATAAATCATTTATTCAAACATTTTCATCCCATTCTCTACTACTCTGATTTTTTGTCGATTGCTTTTCTTTGCTATGCAGAAGCCTTTTGGTTTAATTTCATTTGTTCTGTTTTTTGTTATTTCTGATATTTTGAGGGGCAATCCCAAGCTCCATTGCCTGGACTGAAGCTTTAAAGACTTTGCCTATATTTTCAGAGTTCTGGATCTTAAGTTTCTGTCTTTGACTCACTTTGAAGTGACTTCTACACAGTGAGGGTGTAGGGAGTCAATTACGAGTCTTCTTCATGTGGTGGCATCCAATTTTCCTAGTACCATTTATGAAGCCGTCTATTGCTTTTCCCATTGCATGTTTTGGGTACCTCTGAGATCCCCCTGGCTGTGTCCGTGTGGATTTGCTCTGGACTCTGCATTCTGCTCGACCGTCCACTTGATCATTCTCTCTGCGAGTCGCGGGTTATGGGGGTCACTTTGGCCTCTGCAGTGTGTCTTGAAATCAGGTGTTGTGCTGTCATCCCCGCTCATAGCCCTTCTGTTAAACATTGTTCTGGCAATTCAGGACCTTTTAGGTTTTTCCTATGAATTTTAGATTGTTCTGGTTCTTTGAAAAACACTGTTGGTGTTTCCATGGTGATTATATTGAATCCACAAATCACCATTGGGGTTCCTGTGTACATTGTAATAGTATTGCATCTTCTCTGTGTGTGTGGTGTGTGTGTTGTGTGTGTGTGTGTCTTTTTCACTTCTTGCCTCAGGTTTCACATTTCATTTTGTTTGTTGTTAGAGTGGTCTTTTGTTGTTTCTTATTGAAATTTATCCCTAAGATTCTTATTATTTTTGTAGCTGTTGTGAACAGGGTTTACTTCATGAATTTTTCTAAGAACCTTACCGATGCCCAACAACACTGCTACTGTCTGCAATGCCTGAGTTTGAATGCTGCAACTTTATTGAGTCTATCAGTCCTGGAGTCTGTTGGTAGAAGCTTTTCTAGACACAGAATCAATTGTAACAGCGTTGCGTCAACTTCCTCCTTTCCTACTTGCAGATGCTCTGCGTCTTTCCCTTGTTTAATTGCTCTGACCAAATCTTCAAGAACTATTAGATAAGAAGTGAGGGACGGGCTGGAGAGGTGGCTTAGCAGTTAGGACTGCTGGCTCCTCTTAGTTCAGCTCCCCACAACCATCCAGAACTCTGGTTCCCAGGGACCCACATCTTCTTCTTGCCCTCCACAGGCACTGCACCAACCATGATGCAGACATACAGCAGAGGCAAGCACTCATAGACATAAACTAAATAAACCCTGGGGGGGGAGAGATGAAGCAACAGCCTTGACCCATTCCAAATCTCAGAGGAGATGCATCCGTCTTTCTTTTCTCCATCTGGTATGGTGCTGGCTGGTAGGCGTGAGCTTTTTAACTTGAAGACGTTTGATTTTATCCCTCTCTTTCTGCGTCTCCTGACAGGATTTTGTGATTTTTATCTGTCATTCTTTTGACACAATGTGTGATGTTTGTTGGTTTGTGTAATTTGCTCTGGGTTCCTCTTGGGGCAAATTCTAAACCAAATTTGTGTCACTGAGATAAATCCACGATGAGGCTGATTGTGTTTCTCATGTGTTGTTGGATAAAGTTTGTTGGCATGTTGCTGAGAACCTTCGTGTGTATTTGTGACTTATTTGACGCTTCGCCTTTTGGTGTATCAATGTCTGGCTTGGTAACAGGGCAATTGTATTTTTAGAAAACGAAATTAGATACATTCCTTTCTTTTGACTGCTTGAAACTGTCTGAGAAATGCCACCATTGCTTTTCTTTGTAGGTTGATACAATCCTGTATGGTGACATTTTGCTTGTGATCTAATAAATAAAGCTTGTCTGAAGATCAGAGTGCAGAGCTAAGCCACCAGTTAGCCATAGAGGCCGGACAGTGGTGGCACACACTTGTGGTCCCAGCACTTGGGGTGAGGGCAAAAGCAGCTGGATCTCTGTGAGTTAAAGGCCACCCTGGACTACACAAGATTGATCCAGTCTAAAAGAGAAACAGAGCCAGGCAGTGATAACTTATACCTTTAATCCCAGTACTTGGAAGTCACACGCCTTTAATCTCAGCACTAGGGAGGTGGAGACAGGAAGGGATTTGGCTGGATGGAGAGAGGAATATAAGGTGGGAGGTGACAGCAGCACATTCAGTCTGAGGATTTGTAGAGATGGATACCCCATTTGGTCTGATGATTCCATAGAAGTAAGAACTAGTGGCTGGCTGCTATGCTTCTCTGATCTTTCAGCTTTCACCCCACTAATATCTGACTCCAGGCTTTATTTTTAAGATCAATCAGAAATTGTGCTAAAATCCTGCAGTAAAGAGATACAGTGCCTGGGCTTGTTTTTGTGAGAGGCTGTTTCCAGGTTCAGTTCTCTTCCTTTTGTGAGTCTGTTTGCATTTCTATGTTCCCAGTAGCTCAACACAGGCAGGTCACGCGTGTTTAGCAATCAGTCTACTTCTGTTTTTCCACCTGAAGCCTATCGCCCACGTCAGAACCTCTGTGCTGCTGCAACGGTGATTGAAATATTTCCTTTTCCTGGTCGCTGCTCTATCTGAGTCCTTTTTTATTTTACATTAAAAAAAGGCTGGTCAAGCTTGTGTATCATTGAAACAAAAACCAACCAAACAAAAAAACTCAGCTTCTCTTTTTATCGATGATTTTTATTTCTTTTTAGTCTTTTTGTCTTTATGCTTGTTTCTTGTTGTCTCCTCTGCTAATAATCCTCAGGTTTGATCAGCTCTTGCTTTGCAGGCCTGTGAAATTCCTTGTTGAGCTATTCACTTGAAGCTCCCTTTTAAGGCAGGTGGTTACTGTGCACATTCAGCTTTGTTGTACCCCCCACAGTTCTGGTGTGACGTGTTTGCTTCGCTCCGTAATGACGATTCTTTGAGTTCCATTTGATGTCGTTTATGATCTCTTTTCTATTCAAGCTTCCTGGGTGTAACTTCCTTTCCGCTGACTTCTAAAGTTTCTTTCCTCATCCACTCTTCTGCTTTGCTCCACCGTGCTCAGAAAAAAAAAATACAGAGCATGATTTCATTTTTTTAAATGTTGTTAAGACATATTTCACGACTGTATCCACCGTCTATTCGACAGCACACTCCATGTGCTGATGAAAGAAATGTGTATTCTGTGTCCTGGATGGCAGGACCTGTAAATGACACTAAAGTCCTTTGTGACATGCACTGATGAAAACTGGGGAGTGAAACCTACAATTGTGATCACATTAGCCTTTCTCTGCCACTTTAGAACTGATAGCATTTTCAGAAAATAAGACTGGATTCTTTTCTTAGAACCCCTTGGCGGGGGCAAGTGCAGCTCCCTCCTCATATGGGTTTTGTTTTGTACAAAATGTATCTTTCTCCACCCTCTCACTCTCGGTTTCTCTGTACATGTGTTTGGCAGCGAGGTGAGTTTCTTGTAGGCAGTATATTGTTGGGTCTTAATTATTTGTTTCTATAGTTAGTTTCCTTTTTAAAACATATTCACTCGGGAGGCAGAGGCAGGAGGATCTCTGAGTTCAAGGCCAGCCTGGTCTACAAGAGCTAGTTCCAGGACAGGCTCTAGAAACTACAGGGAAACCCTGTCTCAAAAAACCAAAAAAAAAAAAAAAAAAAAAAAAACATATTCAACCAGGGGTTCTCAGGCCATTTCTCATGTGGGAAGGGAAGGATACTTCTAAGTTATTTAAAGATAGCTCCCTCTGCTAGTCTGAAAGCTCCCCTTTCCATCTCTCTTTCCCTCCTTATCTCCTTATCTCTCCCTATCTCTCCCTCCATTTGTTTTTCATTCTACCCCCCTCCCTCCCAGACTTAGGAGATGAGGGATGAGGGAAAAGGAGAAAGGAACAAGAGAGCAGAGCGGGGAGGGGTATTTATCCTGGAAGGAGAAAGGACTGCCTCTGGACAGAGAGGAGACAGACATGGCACACAGGAAAATGTCAGTTTATAAAGGTAAAGGAAAACCCCATGTTAAAACGAGGTGTTTAATTTTAATTGAGCGTGTTAATTAGGTGAGTCAAAGGGGGCTTTTGATTGCTGGGCTTCAGTACTTTGATAGCTGGACCTTGGTAGTCAGCTTCAGGAGGAGGAAGTAGACAAATAAAAAAGTAAACCTTGGTGGCTAGCTTTAGGAATGTAATCTAATATTTTTTTAGCAAGGCAGAGAGAATGGGAGAGAAGGGCAAGGCCTGCCAGAGGCATGTTTGCCATGCTCAAGCTGGCCAGAGTCCTTGACTATCTCTCTGCTTCTCTAACCCACTATCTCTCGTGTCTCTATTTCTCGTGTCTCCACTTCTCAGCTCCATGGCTCTCCTCCCTTCCCACTGAGCCTTCCTTTTCCTTGTCTCATTCCCTGAGTCTTCAATGGTCCATCTCCTGTCTCACCCCACCTCCCCAGCTTCTCTCTAGTTATGGTCCTTGCTGTCGCTCTTACTCCTTGTTGGCCTCCCTCTCCTCCACTGCACTTCCTTTTCTTTGAATTAGAAGCAGAAAGTCTGTGGGTCTTCCTTGAATGTGTCTTCATGTAACTCTATGCATGTACCACATGTGGTACTGGTATAGAGGTGGGTGCCTCTCAAAACCATCCTTGAAGTCCCCCTGAGCCCTGTATGCTATGTCTGTAGGCCATTAAATAGCGTGCTTCTTCCTCCTCATCCACCCTGCTGCCAAGACACACATTCTCTCTTTTCCATGTGCCAGATCCTCTGTGGCCCTGGTCCACTAGGGGGGCTTTAGAAATGATTGCCATGCACAGTAAGCAGAAACACACTTCTGACCTTCCCACAGGGAGAGCAGCAGCTCCTGTCTGCCCCATAGTGCTTGCTTTTCACCCAGGGTCTTTGACCTTTCTCCTCCACTTGTTCCTAAGGTCAGACTGCTTACTTTGAGAATTTAAATTTAAATGACACTACAAACATTCCTTGACTGCCCTGTCTGACTTGTTAAAGTCAGTATGAACATACCCATATATGTGGTCCTCCATGAAAATATCTTGCCTGCCTGCCTGCCTGCCTGTCTGTCTGTCTGTCCTCTTTGCATCTGTGCTGGATTGAACAGCACAAAGATCCATGACCTTTCCAGTGTCTGAAGAGATTATCCTGTTTGGAAGTAGGGCCACTGCAGGTGTAATGAGCTAAAGAAAAGCAAGGTTCTCCAACATCACTGGTGTCTCACAATGGAGGAGCCAGAAACACACTGGAGGGAGAGTGTCAAATGTCCAGAGACACACAGGAGAGAGTGTCACGTGTCCAGAGACACACTGGAGAGAGTGTCACGTGTCCAGAGACACACAAAACAGAAAGCTCCATGTGTCCAGAGACACACAGGAGAGAGTGTCACATGTCCAGAGAAACAGAACAGAGAACTCCATGTGTCCAGAGACACACAGGAGAGAGTGTCACGTGTCCAGAGACACACAGGAGAGCACACACCATTTGCCCAAAGGCAGTGAGTAACTGTAGTTGCTGGACCAAGGAGGCCACGGATTGCTTTTATCTGCTGGAAGCTGGAAGAGGCCAGGGTGGCCCCTCCTATAAATTCTTCCAAAGAACAAGGCTCTGAAATCACCTGACTTTGAGGCTTAGCACCCCTTTTCAGCTGTCTGGCTTCACTTGGTTTGTGTACTTTGCTGTGACAACCCAAGGTAGGAATATATATCCTGAGTCTAACATGGCAATGTGTTCATGCTAATGTTTGACCAGGGAAGTCTGCCCATTAGTCCTGTTTCACCCAGCTGTATTCTGTGGCCCCAGACATTGAACTTTAAAAACCCACATGCTTTTTTATTTCAGCACCTTGGGACCAGACCAGAGAGAAATGGGCTGGGAAGTGAGTTTGGTCTGGGAAGCCAGGTGGACTGGAGAGCAGTATAATGTGTGCAGGGGTTAGTGATTTTGGGAAATTGAGGCAGGGGTGTTCCCAGGATAGACATTACATGTTTTTATGCACACATGGATGTATACATGTGGTTGTATGTGCATGTGCGTGTTATGTGCATATACAAACATGGGTGTTTATTTGCATGTCCCTGTTAGTTGCATATCTCTGTGTGTGTGCACTTGTGTGTATACGTGTGGCATGCACGTTGTGTGCGCATGTGCATGTGTGTACGCACTGTGCGCACGGCATGTGTCTGTGCACGTGTGTTACATGTGTGTATGAGTGTGCATGGTCTGTGCATGTGTGTGCATGTGTGTGTACATGTTCATTGTGTGTGCAGGTGCACTGTGTGTGTATTCCCTTTGACTCCCTGGGAGAACTTCAGCCATTGGCCCCTGTGTAGCTGTTGACTGAAAAGGGGACAAAAGATGGACTGCCCTCCACTCTAACCCTTGAGCGCTGACTAGAAATTGTCACCTTTCATGTCCATCAAGTGGAGGATAATAAATGCAGGTTGCCTCCACTACTCCTTACGAAGGGATTTAGGAGCAAGAGTTCTGGAGTAGAACGTTTTGAGAATGCAAGAGGCTTTCTTGGTTTGGGTTTTTGCCAGGGTCTCTCTCTGTCCCTATTTTCTTATGTCTTTGGGTTTTCCTCAGTTGGGAATGGAGGCTATAGAGGTAAATTCAGTATTCTGGGAAGATTTATACAGGCAGAAAAAGCTGCAAAAGAGAGCAAAGAAGTTCTCTCACACCCTTGGCACAGCATCTTACAAAATCAAAACCAGAAGCAGACGAAGAGTCCTGGGGAAAGGAGGCTGCCTCTGAGGCAGAGGGCTTGCTGAGCATGTGTCTGGCCCAGGGGTTCAATCCCCAGTGGCTCCACGATGACACAAAGCCTAGGAAAACAGCCTTGACACAAAGCTGTCGGTGGCTCCCATGCAGCAGCTGGGCTCTACTGTACCTGCAACAGTTGAGGGCACCATATGCAGCCTGGTTTGGATAGCTGCCAGTGTTCTCTCTGGGCCATTGTAAATTAAAACCAGGTAGGACACACAGAATCAGAGGTTTTCTAAGATATTGAGGTATCCTCCTCAGATTCCACACCTGGGTAGATAAAGCACGCATTACCTATGGTGCTCACTTTAGCACACGACATGTGGCATGGATGACCAGGCACATGACATGCAGGAAGCATGAGTGTGTGCATTACACATGGCAAGTATGGTCATATGTGGTACATGGGATAGCACACATCATACAGGACACTGAATGACATAAATTAATGATTAGTTAAATTAACAGCTCTATTAAATCTAATTTATGCAACGTAGGGCTCGCCTGTGTAAGACCTATAGTGCATGCACAGCCATTGCACTGACTTGGTTTTAGACATTTCCAGCATCCCCAAAGAAATGTTTTAGCCTTCTGCAGCCATGGGACATCCACTCTCCCGTGGTCCTTGCTGCTAACTAACCTCTCTGTTGCTATGGCAAAGCACCATGACCAAAAGCAACCTTGGCAGAGAAGGGCTTATGTGACTTACAGGTAACAGTCCATTGTGGAAGGAAGTCAGGGCAGGAACTCAAGGCAGGGACCTGGAGGCAGGACCTGAAGCAGAGACCGTGGCAGAATTCTGCTTACAAGCTGGTTTCCTGGCTCATTCAACGGCTCATGATTGCTAACTGTTTTATACAGCCTAGGACAACCTGCCTAGGAGTGGGTCATCCCACATGAGCTAAGCACCACCACATCAAACAGCAATCAAGAAAATGCCCACAGCGGGGGAGTAGTGACACTATGAATTTGTCCAAGTACTCCAAAAGCAGAAGCAGGGCAATCTCTGTTGAGGAGCCAAGTGATAAAACTTCTATCTGTCTCCAAAGACCACGTTCTTCTACGGGCCACACAACTGGAATACCGAGAGAGCCCAGTATGAGCGTTTCTCCTCTGCAGGGACACTTGATGAGGGGCTTCCTGCCACGGTCACTACCACAGTTTCCTGCTCAGCTCAGTATCAGTTGCTGAGTCTCCATCACCAAATCCCAGCCCGAGCCTGATTCCAGCTTCAAAGAGCGAGTTTTAATTCTGAGCTCATCTTCCCGAGCTGAATCTCATTAATAAAAGACGAGAAATAAATTTTCAAAAAGAACTCGCTGAGATTCTTCCGCAGCCACACACGCTGTCAGGAACTTTCCCCCCTTGAACAAAAAAGGATTTTTCTCAGCAGGGGCAATATAATTCTCCACTCCTTGTCGCAAGTCCGAGATCACTGGTGTGGAAGGAGCCCCCACGTTGGGGTTAATATTTATGTGTGTGCTGTCTTTTGTTCTTCCTTGGAGAAAAAAACTTAAAATCTCCCGGCATATTTAAAATGCGCCGTTAATTGCTGAACATTGTCTATGGGTGGAAGAGAGAAATGAGCACAGATAATTGGAGACCCCCTTGTCCTCCACTGTTGTTTTCGGGGGACACGGGAAGAAGTCATTGAAGTGTGATGGTGGTCACCCCTGAGCTGGCCAGTGCTAGCAGATGTGGGCATCCACAACAGCAAGCACTGGGCTCGCGAGGCTTCTCACTCAGCAGAGACGTTGCCATCGCTTGGGGCGGATCCCTGAGGGACACAGACACTGCCGCTCTGCTTTATTCACAGGGTCTGAAAAACCTGCTCTGGGTTTGTGGAGACACATGGCACAGCCTGGGATGAAGGCATCTAGCAATCTCTGCAGGAGACTGTTCTGTATTGGCAGGAGTCATGCCAAAGCAAATCTTGGGGAGCCAAATAGCCCCAAGGGTGACAGACACATTCCTTCTAGAAAGCCTCAGGACATGTACTCTGAGCACATCAGTGCTACAAACTCCCGTGGCTTCCACTGGAGTTAATTTAAGTGTGGTCCTTACTTATCCACTTCTCAGAGCAAAGGGCTCAACTTGCCCTGTCCACCCTTGGATAAGAAAAGCCAGGACAGAGTGTCGTGTCTGCTCACCGCCAAATTCACAGAGCAGCTGCTGCCATGGCCTCAGCCCTCCCAGGGAGGCCACCTCACCATGCCTTGTCTCTGCCTGTCACCAAGCCTTCTCTGTCCTCTGGATCTTGTTGGGAGCCTGTCATATGTGCAGTGTTCTGCAAAGCTCGGGGCTTAAAGACATCCCTGCAGAGTGCTCAGGAGAGACGGAGAAGGAGGAATCACAGAGCCACCAGCCTTCTGAATAATGTCAGAATGCAGCGTGGGCTGTAAGGAGCTCATTGGAATAGTTCTTCCTTCATGGAGACAGCAACCTACCACTGCCTCCCTCCTCACCTTGTATGCTTGGGGAAATAATGGAAGCTCTGGGGACTGGGATACATATGGCTGACAACCGAAGCCTGGAACCAGCCCATATCCACCGCGAGGCAGGGACAACAACCACTGGCTTCCCAAGACTCTTTGAGCCAATTCCCATAGCATCTTGACTGAACTGAAGATATGGGGGCGGGTGTCGTTCAGAGGACCAGCCTTTCCTGGTTTGTCCAGGCTGTGTCCTGCAGACCCCTTAGTCCAAGGCCACCAGAGCAATGAACATGTCACCGTTTGTGTTTACAGTCCTGCCTGGTCAACAACAACCACATTTCTGTTCCTTTAAGAATTACTCAGGAGGCATGAAGTGAGTAGCTGCTTTATGTGCCAGGCTTCTGTTCAGCCAGTGGAGATACAACAGTGAACAGAACAAAGGCCTGACTCATGCAGGAGACCCACGCCATGGGCTAAGTCAACCCGTGAAAGGTGGGCACAAATGGTGGAGACAGAGCACTGCTGGGTGATGGACAGAGAGAAGGAGCTCTGCTGGCTGTCTAGCCATGAGATCACCAATAAGCTAGTGTTTAAACATTGGCCAGAAAGGGAGGATGGACCAATGGATGTGGAAAGAAACACACTTGGAGCCGGGGAAAGAGTACAGAAAGGGATTGATGAGGAGAGCTTGGAGTCTGATCAGAGAGCAGCTGCACAGCAGAGAGCATGCTAGAGGTGCAGAGGAGGGCACAGGGAGATGGGGGGAGTCAGGACAATGGGGGGAGTCAGGACGAAGAGGGGAAGTCAAGGCAATGGGGGAATCAGGGCAATGGGGGGGAGTCAGGGAGAGGAGAGGGAATCAGGGCAAGGGGAGGAGTCAGGGCAATGGGGGAGTCAGGGCAATGGGGGGAGTTACGGTGAGGGGGGATGTCAGAGCAATGGGAGGAGTCAGGATGATGAAGGGAAGTCAGGGCATTCACACTGGAGAGATGGCACTCATAATCCTCTGACAGCACAGAGCATAAACAGGGCTTCCACCAAGGTACCTCTGACTCCCAGCCCATCTGACCCCCAGTGAAATTTCAGAGCCAACCCCAGGTTTCCAGCCAGAAAGACTGGTGAACCCAAAGGTCACTGTTGATGTCTGGGGCCACCAAGTTTCTTATGGCGTGTCAACCAAGTTGTGGAGTAAAGATGAGAATCCAGTGAAGAGGTTGTTCCATACCCAGGGCCAAGTGACACCACCAAGGGCAGCCTGGAGGAATGTGCAGGGCCCAACGGCCATGATCCTGAGGTCGAGTTCACGGGAGAACAGGAAGACCAGAAGCCTCCTGGGATGGCAGACACCTTGCGGCATTGGATTCTTGTCTTTTCTTGATGATTTTAGCATGATCCCTTAGGTTTCTAGATGCTTGCTGGGCCAAGCCAGTCAGTGCCTCCACATACCCAGGCTCACTGTCCTTTCCGGCTGTGCACACCTATGTCACACCCATGCAGACACAGCGTGCGGTGCTGCCCAGGTGGGGCATCTGGAGATGGCCTCTTTAAAGTGGCTATGTGAAGGTGCCATGGCCATCTTACTGGGTTCAAACATCTCCGAAGAAAAGATGAGTAGAAGAAAAAGAAGTCACGTCTCTCACAGAGCTCGCACAAGCGGAGCTGAGCGAGACGGGCTTTCTCTAAGTTTCTACGTTAATTATTAAACCAAAGTGGAGTTGAAGATTTGCGGAGACAGAAGACATGCAAGGTTGAAAGGGGGATTTTCATTTAGCATTCTGAACCCTTTCACAGGATCGCTAATCCTCCCAATAATCCTCTAATATATCAACCTGATTTTATAAATGAATTTATAAAAATTTATAAGGTTCATGAACTGAAGCTTAGCGTGAATGACTAAGGAGACCCAGCCACATCCTGAGAGGCAGAGGACCAGGCTCGTTCCCCAGCCACATCCTGAGAGACAGAGGACCAGGCTCATGCCCCAGACACATCCTGAGAGGCGGAGGACCAGGCCTGTGCCCCAGACACAGCCCAAGAGGCGGAGGACCAGGCCCGTGCCCCAGACACATCCTGAGATGCAGAGGACCAGGACAGGGCCCCAGACACATCCCACATCCAAGAGGCAGAGAACCAGGCTCGTGCCCCAGCCACATCCTGAGATGCAGAGGACCAGGACAGGGCCCCAGACACATCCCACATCCAAGAGGCAGAGAACCAGGCCCATGCCCCAGAGCTCAACTTCTTTGTGTGCTCAGAGGCATCACAGAGATGTGCCCTCAATCCCATTCCTTAAAAGAATTCTTCTCCACACTTCTTCTCAGGAAGTACTGTCTACCAGCGCTGTCTAGCCAGCTGTACAGTGTATAATTATACAAACTTTGCAGCATAAATAAAAGTCGTTTTCAGAGAAATCTCCACCCTGACGCAAGGCACACTCCATTATACATCAGTCACAACGTAAGTGGCCTGGGAATAATGCAGGGCCCTCTCAGGCAGCACCCCACCACTGCAATGCTCCCCAAACCTCATTGTGCCGGCATGAAGGCTGCACAGCCGTGGATGACTCAAACAAAGGAGAAGCCTGGACTCTCGACACAGAGCAGGGCCACTCTGAGAGCCGAACCAGCCAAGATAATTATCTGTTTACTCCCGACGCTTGCCACAGTCTTTGCTATGCTGTGTTTTTTATTGAAGGAGCTTTTCTCACAGATAACTTGATACAAATTATCTGAAAGGAAATGTGTTTTGTTATTACTCGGAGTATGAAAAGGTAATCATGTCAGAATGAAATGTAGATAAAAAATGAGATCATAGAATAAAGGATATGGAATTTGGCGATTTAAGCAGAGCCATTCAGGTTGGTGTGATTCATGAATAAGCTGAAGAGGGTGGCTCCTCTGATGTGCTTGGCCACCTACTATGCCCTGGGGAGATTCGAAACCACCTTGCACCCTAAGTGACTGCCTGTAAATGATCTTATAATATCAGAGTGAAATATTAACTTCCCAGAAACACCCGTACAGAGGACATTGCAACTGGACAAATGATTTGCTGGTGTCTCAGAGGTTGACCCTGAATTCCCTCCTGCTCATACTTCCTCCCTTCCTGCCCATACTTCCTCCTTCCTGCCCACACTTCTTCCCTTCCTGCCCACACTTCCTCCCTTCCTGCCAATATTCCTTTGTCACTTTATCGCCAGGAGGAGAAGGTTTATAAAGAAGGAGGGTACTTCTCTATGAGGCCACTCACTGACACGAAGTCTAATTTGTCTTCAGATTTCTTGTAATTTTGGAAAATAGCACATTAGCCATTTAGCCAGACTTAACACAGCTTCTGTGTTTTGTTAGGATTTAGCTCAACTGAGCACTTTGTGCTTCATGAAGGAAACACATGGGGACTGGTCCTCTGACAGTACTGGCTGCAGAAGGACATGCTCAGGTATGAGGACAATGGAAGGTGTACGTAGTTGTGATTGATGCCATAAGTAACCACTATCGGCAATGAAAGATAGGCATAGACCTACAAGATCGCTAGGAAAATCAACAACCAAACAAGCCATGCTAGAAAATAAGGCAAGAAAAGATAAACACAAGATGCAGAAAGGATGGCAGAAAGACTATGTGTATCCAGTCCTTTAGGAAAAGGAATAGTTCAAACTTTCCATTGAAGAGAGCAGAGTTTCATGTCAACACACGCCCAAGTAGACGTTTATAAAAGACACATCACAAGAAGATGAAGACAAGGTATGCTAACAGCAGCACACCTGCCCCAAGATGTTGGAAGTGACATAAGAAAACACCGCTCTACCTACCACATCCAGCATGGATGGAGACTCAGAGGAGCCTAGGGAGAAGCCACGGGTTCATTTCTGACCACAGTTCCTTGTACAATTAGGCATTAAAGGAAGTTTCTATGGCGGGAAAGTGAACCCCCTTCACCAAGAATCACCTTAGCAATATATACACATGACAAATCAAGACAAGGAGACAGTGAATTTGAAAGCAAGCAAATAGGGGCCTGTGGGAGAGTTCAAATGGAGAAAACTGAGAGGGGAATGATGTAATTATATTGTAATATCGAACACAAATTTTCAAATGGTGACTGATGGCTATGCTAGCAAGGTGTACATCCACCTTGAAATACAAGAAAAATAGCAAGAAAGATGGCTGTCTTTACACCAGACAAACCTTCCTGAAAAAGCAGAGAAGATTGATTAAAAACTCCTGAGGTACTAAAAATAATTTACTAAATGATCTGCCTATAAACAGTAAGTAACAAGTTTTTCACTCACAGTGAGGAGCTATAAAATATGACTATAATTTTATAAACAATAACGACACGCACAGGCAGGCTGGAGAGATGGTACAGTGGTGGTCACCGCTGCTCTGCCAGACGACCCAGGCTCAGTTCCCAGCACCCATGGTGCTCACAATCATCTGGAGCTCCCGTTCCAGAGGCCCCCACTTCTAGCCTCCTTGGGCACTTCATTTGTGCATACACAACTATAGACACACACAAACACAAACACACAACACACACAATCCCAGCAAGCACTATTCATGGGAACAGTGTAAAGCTTTTCCGAGAGATAAACGATGAAGACAAAATGGGAAAATACATTGTATCCTTAAATGAGAAGGCAGCTCTAGAACACCACACCCTTCCAAAGGAAGCTGTAAATTTAATGGGACTGAAATCAGAACACTAGCATGAGGTTTTTCTGAAGTCTTATGATATAATTTTAAAATGTATTGAGAAGAATAAATGTATACTATCACTGAAGAGGAATATATATATATATATATATATATATATATATATATATATATGGGAGATAGAGGAAGGAAGGAAAGAAGTGGAAAGGGGAAGAGGAGGGGACAGAGAACAAGAGGGGCAAATGGGTAAGAAGAGAAGGGAAGAGAGAAAAGAGCACAGGAGGGAAGAGGAGAGGAGGGGGAGAGGGGAGGGGAGCAGAAGGGTGCACAGGTGGGAAGGAAAGGGTAGCACAGGTGACTTGTCTCCATAGAACTGGAACACAGAGATAACATAAAGTAATTCCGTTACCTAGAAATAATTAGAGTGTCAAGCTAGAACCAAAATTTAGAGACAAACTTAGAATGTGTGAATAATGGCATCTAAATTTATGCTGTGCTGTGATGGATCTAAGTTTTATTTAATCACTCCATATCGTATGTATATTAAAACACCATGTTACATACCTAGAATACTTATATGATTTCTCAGCTACTGTGTTCACTATTATTAGTATTCCTAATGAAATTGTTTTAGAAGACACTGCTACTGGAGTAGGTTGGGAAAAGTGTGTGAGCATCTAGAAGAAAACCAGAGTGGAGCATTCCAGACATTGTATCTTGCACCAAATACATTCCGCACATTTTAATAATCCCAGAGCAGAGCAGGAAGGGGACAAGATATCAGCGTTTATATGAATACTGCTGGGGTTTGACGGCGAAATGCTCCCAATAGGCTCCTGTGTTTGAGTGCTTGGTTCCCAGCTGGTGTTGCGCTTTGGGGAGGTTGTGGAGTCTTTAGGAGGGGACCCTTGCTGGAGGAAGACTAGGTAGGGGTGAGTCACAGGAGATGGGCTTTGAAGCTGTATAGCATGGTTCATATCCTGCTCTCTCTCCCTCTCTGTCTCCTTCTCTTTCTCTCTCTCTCTCCTTCTCTCCCTCTCTCCCTTTCTCTTTCTCTCTCTCCCCCTCCCTGCTTCTCTCTCTCCTTCTATCTCTCTGTCTCTCTCTCCCTCCATCCTTCCCTCCCTTTCTCTCCCCTTCCTATGTGTAGATGAAATGTGATCTGCTCTCATCCTGATTGCCAGCTCCTGCTGCCCACGCCTTCCCCCACACACCCCACCATGATGGACTGTGTCCCCTCTGGCGCTGTGAGCCAAAACAAAAATTTTCCTCCCTAACTTGACTTTTCCGGGTTATTGTATCACGGCAACAGAAAAGTAACGAATATAAATTCCATCCTTGACACACAGCAGAGTCTCCCAAGTAAGAAAATGAAAAGCATCTTGCTAAAAGGATGGCTGAAAGATATGGGCAACCAGGCAAGGCTCGAAAGAAAATACAGATATTTAAAATGAACAAAAAGGAAAGGAATTCACCCAAAGCACTTTCTTGCCTAGTTTATTGGGGGAAGTTTTTAAAGCTGTGATAACACTTGATGGGCTCAAGTAATGGTTCTTGTTGTCACGCAGACAGGATCTAGATTTCCCTGGGAGAGGGCCTCTGAGCACGCCAGAGGATGGTCACTGAAGTGGGAAGAACAGGCCACTGTGCACGTAGCCATCCCCTGGGCAGGGGTCCTGGACCGTGTAAAATGAAGAGTGAGCTGAGCATGCCTCCGTTCCTCTCCTGACTGTGGACACCGTGTGATCAGGTGTGATCAGCTGCTCCAAGCCCCTGCTGCTGTGACTTTCCCCAATGAGGGACTGTACCTGTGCTGCGAGCTAGGACAAACCCTTTCTGTCTTAGTGGCCTTCGTCAGGGACATTTCCTGCAATCGCAGGTAAACTAAGACGAAGGTGGGAAGGGAAACGCTCAGGGCAGAGCCACTGGGAAGCGTGTCAGTGAACTCAGAGAGAGGAGGACGTCAACCATGTGGATCACAGAGCCAACTGATCAGGACAAATCAAAGCATGCTAGACTCAAGGTGGGTGACCAGACGGAAGCAGGAAGCAGCTGGGAACAAGAGCCTTTTTTCCTGTGTTGTCATAGGTAGATAAGATAGACACAGGCTTCAGTGATAGATAGATAGATGTAGAAGGAAGTGGCGGGGCTGTGTCCCGCCACCCGGCCGCCGGCTAGCTTTACACCCAAAATAATTACACGGAAACTGTATTCTTTTAAACACTGCCTGGCTACACTATCTGTAGCCTCTTATTGGTTAATTCTCACATCTTCCTTTAACCCATATTTAGTAATCCGTGTAGCACCACGAGGTGTGGCTTACCAGGAGAGATCTTAACCTGCGTCCATCTCAGAGAGGAGAATCATGGCGACTCACTATGGAGACTGCCTGAATCGTCTCCCCCTCTTTCTCAGAATTCTGTTCTGTCTACTCCGCCTACCTAATTTTCTGTTCTCTTAAAGGGCCAAGGCAGTATCTTTATTAACAATGAAAGTAACACATAGACACTCCTCCATCAGATAGATAGATAGATAGATAGATAGATAGATAGATAGATAGATAGATAGATAGATGTGAGATTCTAACACGGATATGAAGAAGATATGGACAGATCAGTGGGGTCTGTTCTCTCCCCTCTGGCAGGAAATGGGCCTGCTGGGAACCCCAGGACAATGAACTCAAAGGGAAGCTGGGGCTTGTGGTGTCAGAACTCAAACCTAAAGCAAGGCTCTTCTTCTTCCCTTACAGACGAGCCTCTCCTCCACCCCACACGGAAGACGGAGGCCAAGCCACAGGCCAACACCTTGGCTCCAAGGCAGTTGGCTTCACCATGACTGTGTCTTGTTGAGTTTGTGTGTGAGTGTGAAGACTTAGGTTTGGATCCTCAGAACCTACATATAAACCAAACTCAATAGCACAAATGTCTACAGTCCCAGTGTATCCCTTCAGGGGCATGGGGTAGGGAGACTAGAGACCTCCAATCTCTCATGGGTCAGCTGGCCTCACATATACAGCAGCTAGGAGACCTCCCATGATGGGGAAAGAGGAGGACCAGGAACAGGATCCTAAGGGTCAGGAGCTAGTTGGTTTGAGATGGGAGATGGGCACAGGAGTCACATGGATTAAGAAAGATACACACACCTGTGAGAGCCCAAAGATGTGAATTAGCTCCACCTTGGCCAAAGATCAGAGAGTGCAGGCCTATTCTTGCTCCTTTAAGGTTATGACAGGAGGTTTGGCCCAGAGTGTGCCTACTCATAGGGTGCTTTGACCTAGGGTGTGCTTACTTGATGCTTTGGGTATTGAGAAGGTGATCACTTTGTTTGTTCCTTGCATCTTGTAAAACATTTTTTGTCTTACCCCCTTCTCTTTGGATCAGTGTATATAAAGTCTATGAGAAATAAACACTGGCAGATTCAGTTTTCACTGGGCTGCCCTCCCAGCTCTATCCTGTGTCTCTGTCTTTTCTTTTGTATCTTTATTTATTTTTTCTGTCATTTCTTAACCCTCATACTTCCCTCCAAGCACTGATAAATAAGCCGGGTGGCACCTGGCTGATGTTGTCACCTGCATGTAGGATACAGCACACACCAGTCCTACTGTTTCCTGTGGGTGCTGGATCCACTCTTTGTGAGCAGATCTTGGGGCTATGAGCTCCTGATGCTTGCACTTTTCTGCGTGTGAGAGTCACACATTAATAATAATTATCAGATTGTAGAGCTGAGTAAGTGTGTTTGTTCTGAGCTTTGCTTATGAAGGAAAATACACACGGGCTCAAAAACAAGGCTCAGGCTTTTCTACATAAGTAGGACGTAGGATAAGAAAATGTGACTGCTGGGTCCCTGAACCGACCTCTCTGTGCGTCACTGGTGGGGCCATGGTGAGGTCACCAGGGGGGAGGACTGCCCTCGCTCTCCCTGGTGACATTTAGTGATGGTGAGGACTCTTTTTGAATTCATACACATAGAGGTAGCATTCACTAGGTAGAGGCCCAGTGTCGCTCAACATAATGATTTGCATGGAGAGCCCACAGCAAGAATCCCATGACCTATGTCATCACTGGTAAGTACCTGCCTGACTGCCCCATGTCATCACTGGTGAGCACCTGTGTGAATGGCCCATGTCCTCACTGATAAGCACATGTGTGAATGGCCCATGTCCTCACTGATAAGCACCTGTGTGAATGGCCCATGTCATCATTGAAATCGGGAGGAAATGGGTACTTAGGATCTCAGGCCTGAGGAGCAGCCCCCTCTGAAATCCAGGATTTCTGACTTCTGGTCCCTAATGTACAGTCTCCACTGGCTTGTCATGTGACCTGAACCCAGTTTTCAAGTTCAGTTGTTCAAAGAATGAGCCTCAAAATACTACATCCTGGAAGATTCTATTAGCTAAGAAGGTCCCACCCACTTAAGAAGTCAGAACTGGAAATGTGGCTCTGCCACTAGGGTGCCTGTTTAGCATGCACAATCCCCTTTACCACATAAACTAGGCATGTTGGTATACACCTGTAATCCTGGCACTCAGGAGTAGAGGGTAGAAGAAACTCTGTCTCAAGTAATAAATAAGAATAAAAGTAAAACAGGAGCAGTCACATTTACATCCAGTCCCTGTTTCCTGCCTGTGGGCTCCCTTTGAGGCCAGTGCCACACAGAACTTTCTAGAAGGTCTTTGTGCATATCTCTCCAGTCTCCCACACTAAGCAGTGCAAGGCTCTGTCACTTGTTATACGTAGGTGAAAGTTACCTGTCTCAGAGACACTTGGCCCCAAATACCTGGCTTACCAAATAACCACACAGAGGCTTAATATTACTCATAAATGCTTGAGCAATAGCTCAGGCTTATTATTAACTAGCTCTTACTTTTTAAGTTAACCCATATTCCTTATTTATTCTCTGCCACATGGTGATATCTTTTCTCAGCACAGCATGCCCACCTTGCTCTCTCTAACCTTGGCCGTTGACCTGACTCCTTCCCATCCTTAGTTTGGTCCCCTGTGTATACTTTCTGCCTGACTACTGGCTAATAAGCATTTTATTAAACCAATTTGAGTGACAAAACTTTTCAGTATATGAGAGGATTATCCCAGAGCATTCCCCCTTTTTTGTCTGATTAAAAAAAGAAGGTTTTAACTTTAACATAGTAAGATCACATACAAAAAACAGTTGTCAAATAAGAATTACAGTTACAATATGTAGTCTATTTATATTTGACAAAATTAGAGAAAATATTTAATTATCGATCCTATCTTGGTGAGTTTAAGTTTTATATCTAATTTATCCTTTATCATAATTAAGAAAAATTATAACCATAATTATCTCATTTTCAACTCCATCAAAGACCTGAGAAGGAAATAGTATTACCTGAGTAGACAGAAAGTACAAGCAAGTGACTTCCAAAAAATGTAAGAAATGACAGAAATAGCTGGCTGCCTGGATAGTCACTCAAGTTTATTCTGTAATGTTGGAGCATCCATCTTTGGCCTATAGGCCTAGCATATCTGACAGACTTTTCTGTGAAGCAGGATATTCTGAAGGGCTGTCCCACCTGTCTTAGCAAAGTTCAGCAGTCACTTTCTTTTTTGTTCTGCTTGTGTAATTAGGACGGCATACTGTCAGCAGTCAAGGCAAGTGCACTTTCTTGCCCCATGACTAACTTTTGCTATGAAGAAAGTAAACTTCATATGGAGTTTCTTTGATGCCTATCATATTCCCTGAAGTAGATTGGTGCTGCCAGGAGCAGACATGTCTCATTGTCATAAAAAAGAACGTATATTATTAAAACATCTCAAATGACATATTCTATAGATCTTTGAAGCATTTGAAAACCACCTGTCTATCTAAAATATATTTTATTTGACATTGAAAGCATATCTAACATCACTGTAAGTTTGAATATTATAGATGACTATCAATCTGTATTTTTAATTATACATTACACAATACCTTAAACAAGTGTAGAAATATGCATGCAGTTTAAAGAAATTAACTTAAAATGTATATCAATAAACCAAAATTCATACCAATGTAAAATATGTGAGATTAATAGTTGTTTTTTTGGATTAAAGTAGATTCAGTAATCTATGCTTTTATCTTATCATTTCCATATCATATCCCCTTTCTTCCCTTAGAAAAAAAATCTCTGAATTTAACTCTTTGGTTTAGTCTTTTTTTTTTGTCTCTGACAAATAACAATTTGTAACCAACTGCCTAAACAAAGACAAACATCCATAATCCATTTATGGGGAATGTGGACATAGTTCTCTAGACTATTATTTCCTGCTGATGGGGCTGCTGGTAATCTTTGGGGGACCCTGAGAAGTTTATAATTATGTTCAAGTCCTGACTGGAGTATTCTGTGAGGTTGGATCATCTCAGCCAGCAACGCTGATGCTGTTCTGGATGTAGAATTCAGAGGAAACTGTGAAAGAGGCGCTCTGAAATATTGGATCATCTGGGCCATCCATTCCCATTGGAAAATTTTCAGCAGGTCATAGAAAGTTGAATATTGTCCTTTAAAAGTCTGTGAAGAATTTTTCTGACATTTTGATAGGTATTGCATTGAATCTGTAGATTGCTTTTGGTAAGATTGCCATTTTTACTATGTTAATCATACCTATTCAAGAGCATGGGAGATCTTTCCATTTTCTGTTGTCTTCTTCAATTTCTTTCTTCAAAGACTTAAAGTTCTTGCCATATAGGTCTTTCATTTGTTTGGTTAGGGTTACCATGAGATATTTTATATTATTTGTGGCTATTGATGCTTCTCTGATTTTTTTCTCAGCCCATCTATCATCTGTATAAAAGAGTACTTTGAATTTTTGTTTTTTAGTTAATCTTGTATCCTGCTATATTACTGAAGGTGTTTATCAGTTATAGTCCCCTGGTAGAGTTTTTGGAGCCATTTATGTATGCTATCATATGTAACATAATATCATAGCATAATATCATATATAGCAAAGTAGTAAAAGTTTGACTTCTATTTTTCCAATTTGTATACCCTTGATCTCTTTTTGTTGTCTTATTGTTCTAGGTAGTATTTCAAGTACTATATTGAATAAATATGAAGAAAGTAGACAACCTTGTCTTGTTATTGATTTCAGTGGGATAGCTTGGAGTTCCTCTCCATTTAGTTTGATGTTGGCTGTTGGCTTGCTATATATTGCCTTTATTATATTTAGGTATGTTCTTTGTATCCCTGCTCTCTCTAAGACTTTTATCATGAAGAAATGTTGAATTTTGTCAACACCTAATTTCAGCATCTAATGAGATGATCATATTTTTTCTTTCAGTTTGTTTGTATGGTAGATTATATTGACAGATTTTCATATGTTGAACCATCCCTGCATCTCTGGGAGTAAGCCTATTTAGTCATGGTGGATGATTTTTTCTGATGTGTTCTTGATTTGGTTTGCCAGTATTTTATTGAGTATTTTTGCATCAATGTTCACGAGGGAGATTGGTCTATAATTCTCTATATTAGCTGTGTCTTTGTGTAGTTTGGATATCAGGGTAACTGTCACCTCATAAAAAAAGTTTGCCAATGTTCCTTTTATTTCTAGTATGTGGAACAATCTGAGGAGTATTAGTATTAGCTCTTCTTTGAAGTTCTAGTAGAATTCTGTGTTGAAATCATCTGGTCTGGACATTTTTGATTGGAAGAATTTTGAGGACTGTTTCTATGTCCATAGGGAATGTGGGTCTATTTAATTTATCTGGTCTTGATCTAATTTTGTTATGTGGTACCTATTCAAAAAATGGTTTATTTCTTTTAAATTTTCCAATTTTGTGGAGTACAGGTTTTTAAAGTGTAACCTGATGATTCTCTCAATGATTTCCTCAATGCCTGTTGTTATATCCTACTTTTCATTTCTAATTTTATTAGTTTGGATATTCTCTTTCTGTCAGGAGACATGGCTCAGCAGTCAAGAACACTGCTGCCTGTTCTTTTGACCTCAGGAGACATGGCTCAGCAGTCAAGAGCACTGCCTGTCTTCCAAAAGACCTGAGTTCAATTCCCAGCAACGACATGGTGGCGCACAACTATCTGTAATGAGATCTGGTGCCCTTTTGAGGAAAAAACCTGGTCAGTCGTCCTCATCAACTTAGACCCTGAAACCCAATATTGAGTTTCAACAGAACCACCATATACGGGCTGCCCATGCATGCTTCAGTATTGCCAGGGCATAGATTTCATTCATTTTATCTCTGTCTTTGGGTTAGTGTGTCTATCTTGTTGCTATTCTTAAAGAACCAACTCTTTGTCTCATTGATTCTTTGTATTGTTTTCTTTGCTTCTATTTTATTGATTTCAGCTCTCAATTTGATTATTTCCTGTCATCTACTCCTCCTGGGTGAGTTTACTTGTTTTTGTTCTAGAGCTTTCCATTGTTCTATTAATTTGCAAGTGTGGGATTTCCCTAGTTTCTTCTTGAAGGCATTTAGTGCTAT